>NC_140031.1:53043632-53643632 GCF_963513975.1 Fringilla coelebs | reverse complement strand
GTCAGGGACAATTACCATAATCAGCTACTATGATTTCTGGCATAACGCCCCACAATTGCTGGTTGAGCTAGAGAATGTTTTTCAGAAAGTGATCTAATCTTGATTCCTATACTCCTAACAACAGTGTTGTAATAGATCATTACACTTCACTGTTAAATTATGTATGCTTTGTCCATCTTCTCATTCAGCTTGTTTGAGCTTTGATATTCTGACTTTGCCCAATATAAACAGGAAGCTGTCCATTCTCATAGGTTTTCTTACCATCTATGTATTTACAGTATGTTTTCAAGCCCCCTTCCAAAAGTTTTTTGGATTGATTATAAAGGATTTCTTAAAACTTCCCTGATATTTTGACAGTAATCAAGCCCACAACTTTGAATTTGTGATATATGACATCACAGATTTTCATTCTGAAAATTAATTTTGTCAAATTGGAAAGCTTCTAAGTGTGATCCTCATGACAAATTACAGATAATAATAAATATTTCTCTTTTTCTTTTCTGTCATTATTCCTCTGCTTTGCGTACCAAGACCACCTTTGAATATGGCCACAATAGCAAGTTGCCACAAGGCAAGACAGAATTTGAAGCAAGGGATTACGTGTCTGCTCCATAACTGCCCTGGTGTAACTCCTCCTCCCTCCCGTGCTGAAGCCAGCTCACTTGCTAGGGGAATGCTCCCGTTTAAGGGCTGGGTGAATTTGCACTCTTCAGATGATGAGAGCATACCCAGAAGCAGATCCCACAAAGCAGCTGAACCCGACTGGTTTTTGCATTATCTTACAGCATTAGAGCTTTGTGGGATTACTTGGCTACTGTTTTATACTGGGAATACATGGGGTTGGCTGTCCAGAATTACACTCCAGTTTTCTCCCATCCTGCATATATGACACGCATTCTCTGATGTGACCTCATTAGGCAAGAAAAACAAGGAAAAAGAGTTGTTTTTTTAATGTGATTAGAATATAAAGATGTTGGATGGTGCCAATCCAGAGATAAGATAAAAAGTCAAAAGCCTTGGAGTTTAGGTTCAATGTCAATTTACACATATCCTTTTCAATTCTTTAGGGGTATGAATGAGTCATTAGAGGAAATCCTGACTGGGGAACACATTAACTTGGATTAAGACCAAATATTATGTTTCACTTGAGCCTCAAGCAAAATCTGTACCGCCATAAACTTATTGTAAGAGCCAGAAGTGAATTCCGGTCACAGCAACCCTGTGATTTAATAAAAAACTTTATAGCTGTAACCAGTACACCACTACTGATTTGACTGTTTTGAAGGTGCCCCAATTAATAACATTACTTTGAGAAAGTTTAAATCTGTGCTTACTGTCAATCCCTTGGCAGAAGACTCTATGTCCTGAATTAGATCAAAGCAAGACATTTCAAACAGTCTTTAAGTAATTGCTAAAATAATGATTTAAAAAACACTCTAGAGAAAACACTCTGTAAACCAGCTGACTGTAATAAAGACCTAAAAGGAAGGCAAATTCCCATTAAAAAGTTAGGGCAGAAAAGCTTCAACTTTGGGGGTTGACCAGTGTATTGGGGCCTGTTACTTCTCTGCTGAATTAAAGAGTTCTACAATAACTCTCTCTGGGGGAACTCGGGGACACAGAGGAAAACAAAGTGTTTCTAAGCAGTTAGAGAGGTGGCTGCTTCCTGCTCTCTTGTCTTACTGAATCTCAGGCAACACGTGCGGACATGCAGTTGCACACAGACACACACATCTATCTGCATGTCTGCCTATATGAAAAGAACTCATCACAATGACAGCTAAAACCAGCCCTGAAATTATCCCTTCGAAAGTAAACATCAGTTCTTCATCCTTCTTAGTTCACATAGAAGAGAGGGTTCATTTGCTGGGTTAGTCAACAAATGAGAATATATAAGTGGTCTGCTTTGGTTCTTAGAAAAGTAAAGGTGCAAACAGTGGCCACACTATTCCCATTACAGACCACTCTCATTGTGACGCCTTCTTAACCTCTCAGAAGACTTTTTGCATTATCAAAGGCACTATTTTGGGTAAAAATAGTATGAGAGTTTCAATATATGTAGAGATATGACAGCAAAAACAAGTGGCATTTACCCAGAAGGCTGAGTACAGGCATTCTGTGTGTAAGTGTCAACACAAGGATACAGCCACCTTTAGAAAAGGTGCTGCTTTGTCCTGGAAGAAGACCAGTTCACCTGTAGCATCTGATCATTGCTGTGATCAGATGTTGAGAGTTTCCACCTTCTCAGTTGCTGACAAGATGCTTCGTAACACTAATGTTCACATAAGGAATAAAAATTCCCATTCCCATGACTTCTTATTTGGCAAATCTGTGTTTACTAGAGCTTACTAAAACCACCTGTCTGCCTGAGCTTCCATCTGTAAGATTGGAAATAGTTCTGTGAACAAAGAAAGACATGGCAGAATTCTGCTTTCCTTTACCATAATTAACATTTAGAGTTAAAGATTTTTACATATTTGTATACATTCCTACTGGAAAAGGGGAGATGTCTTGGGAATCTTCAAGCTGACTTAACCGGACTGCTTTAAGGTTAAGGTATCAGGCTTCAGGCTGATTTCTGTACAATCACAGAATCATAGAATGGACTGGGTTTTGAGGAAAGGACCTCAAAGATCCTCTAATTTCTTCCATGGGCAGGGACACCTCCCACTAGACCATGCTGCTCAGGGCCATCTGGCCCAAGCTTGAGCATTTCCAGGCACAGGGCATCCACAGCTCCTTTGAGCAGCCTTCCAGTGCCTCACCGTCCTCACAGCAAAGAGTTTCTTCCTAATACCTAAACCAAACCTGTTCTCTTTCAATCTGAAACCATTATCCCTTCTCCTGTCGATACATGTTCTTGGAAAAAATTCCTCTCCATCGGGCTCTCTTCAGGTAAGGGAAGGCTGCAGTTCAGGTCAACCTGAAGCCTTCTCTCCTTCAGGCTGAACAAACACAATTCTCTCAGCCTTTCTGTGTGGGAGGGGTGCTGCACCCCTCTGATCAACCTGGTGGCCTTGCATTGGACTCACTCCAACTGGTTGATGTGCTGGGGACCCCAGAGCTGGATGCAGCATGCCAGGGAGTCTCACCAGAGCAGAGCAGAGGGCAGAACCACAGGAAAACCTGCTTTTCTTACTTTGTTTAGAGGTAGTTCCAAACAAGCTTATTTCAGACAGCATTTTCCTTTGGCTCTTATGTGTTCTATTCCACTGTTTTCTTCCACTGTTATTATTACCTATCTCTTTGCCATCTTTGATATCTAACGGATACCTATATAAAGTGTTGGCAACTAAAGAAGAAACAATTTATGTTTTTTTTTCTGTACTACTATGCTGTTGCTAGTAATGTTGGTAATTATCATTTGAAGGCATCGTTTAGTTTCTTGATACCAAACAGGGTTTTTGCCAAAGAAAACTTTGTTAGTTATTCAAGTAGCATTGTATTAAGCATTCAGAAGACTTTGAAAACTTGAAACAGCAGTCATGTCCCATGGCATTCACAGTTCGTATTGTCCATCCATCCTCTGTCCCGTGATCATCGCTGTGATTTACAAAAATAAGACCAGGAAAAAAGTCTAAAAACAATATGGGCCAAATAACAGCTGTTCTAAATTGTCATAACTTGTCTAATCAAAGAAGAATGATGTTGATTTACACCCGTGAAGATTCCAACTCTGATCTTTTATTTTCTTCCTTCCAATATGTCATAAGGAGGATAATAGTAGCCAATGACAACACATCTTGCATGGTATTCTCTTTGTATTTGTCCTACTAGTATTGTATTCAACACTAGTGTTATTTTTCTCTTTCCTCCAGCTGTTTCTGTTTCTCCTCCTCTTTCTTTTGTGTCCTTTCCCTTGATATATTATTGTTATTTGAAATGTCAAAAAAACAGGTTCCATTTTTTTTCTCCAGAAGAAAATGGACTTATTTGAATCTCTCTTGGCAGCATGTTCCCCGTTCATGGGCCACCATGCAAGTACCAGCCTCTGTGCTTTCTGACAATTCCATTGTTCTAGATACTGGTTGTTACTGTGGTGTGCCTGCATAATGAGAAAAAAATCCAGAATACTTAGCCTCTTGAGAGGAAAATTAAGATGTGAAATTATATTACCTCCTTCTACACACAATGTGAGAGGATTACCAAGGGGTTTGGTAATACTAAATAATACTGTTTATAATCTACCAGATTATAAGTAGTATTATTTAGTAATACTATTTATAATCTACCAAATACTACTAATCTACCAGTAATACTACCTATAATCTACCAAACAATACGATTTATAATCTACCAGAACAGAATTTCCTAATTTCCAAGGAAGACTTATATTAGTATCTAGGTGGATCCTAGGCAAATGTTTCCTCCAGAGCTACTATCAGCTGGTATAGTTTAGAAATGCCTTTTGGTCACTTAAAGTGGTTTGGGAGCTGGCCTTGGGTCAACAAGAGAACCAATCTATTCTTCAGCCCTCCTTCCCCCACACCCCTTTGTGTGGTTGACAAGACCAAATTGAACATCTCAGACAATCTGAGCCAAAAATTAGAGTTTAACCCAGAAACCTACTTAGTCGGACGCTTTGTCTGTACTATCAGGATTTGTACAGCAATAGGCTATCACATCCCTCAGTCTTTGGGAGATTAGCCCAGGCCAGGTATGGTACATTGCAGTTATGTACCTGCAGCTGAAGTCTCACAGGGTCATCATCTTCCATTACCAAAACATGCTGTCTCCTGGCCAGCCAAAAATCCCACGGTTGTTTTTGGGTTTTTTTGCCAGCTACTTCTTTTGGAGGTCTGTTTGAAATAGTGAAGCATGAACAGGCAAAGTTTAGAACCAGACCTAAGGGTGTGAAGTTAGTTCTTTCACTTAAGGATGATATCAGCAAAAATAAAATATAAGGGGAAGTTTGATCAGTGGAGATCATGGAGGTAACTGACTTAGCGAAAGGGGATTTGTGAACTTAAAGGATAAAACAGACAAAACAAGAGCAATTGTCATCTGACACTGATGTGTGCCAAAATCCTGCATCTCAATTTGAAGACACACAATTTAAGAAAAGCTGTGGAATTTGCACTCTCAGCACCTGTCAAGATTACAGGCTGACTTCACAATTTTTTTCCAAGTACAGGTTAAAACAAGAAAGTGGAAGGATTTCTGAAAGCAGGAAAAGGAAGGCACAATTTGAAATATACAAAACATTTAAGAAAATATTTTCCTGGGTCCAGTCTGACTGGGTGAGAATTTGATTACAGCACGTAGGAGGGTTGGGAACACAGTCAGCAGAGTCAGAGAGAAAATAGGTCAAAGCAGTGTTAACTGCAACAGAAATTCCTTTAAGGAATTTCAGGCCATATGGAGTAATTATAAAATGTATTCACAGAATTATAGAATATCATGAGTTGAAAGGAATCCATAAGGATAGTGAAATCCAGGTGCTAGGGCTGCACAGGATAACCCCCAAAATCACACCATGTGCCTGAGAATATTGTGCAAACCCTCTTAAACTCTGTCGGGTTAGTGCTGTGACCACTTGTATGGGGAGCCTGTTCCAGTGCCCAGCCACCCTCTGCGGGAAAAACCTTTTCCTGATACTGAACCTAAACCTCCCCTGGCAGAGTTGTCACTGTCACCACAGAGAAGAGAACAGTGTCTGCCTCTCTGCTTCCCCTCGCAGGGAAACTGCAGAATTAGAATGAGCTCTGCCCTCAGTCTCCTCCAGGCTGAGCAGACCAGGTCACCTCAGCCACCCCCACACGGCTTCACCCCAGACCCTTCCCCATCCTCGTGGCTCCTTTGGACACTCTCTGGCAGCTCAATGTCTTTTTGTGTTGTGGCACCCAGAGCTGCCCCCAGCCCTCGAGGTGAGGCTGGCCCTCACCTTGAGTAGAATTCTTCTTCCACGTTTCTTTGGTTTTTTCTCTATACAAAAATCCAAAACTGTTGCCGGTGTCAGATTGTTCTCAACTGTCTGCTGTGACATTGCATAGAAATAGCAGATTGTTCCTGCATTGATGGATGACTTTTCAATGTCTTATTGACTTAAAGGAAGTGGTAAAATATTTCATGCAGTTGAATATGAAGTAATCCTGACCCAGCAGTGAGATGCCTATCTCTGGCATTGCTCTTCTCCTTGCCAAACATTGTCTCAGCCAGCTGCTATATTAGATTTAATATCCTTGACTTGACATACCCCTTCTGTTTGCATTATTTTTTTCTTCTTTTTTTTCTAGTTTATGTCATTTTCTAGTTTATGTCATGGAATAAATCATTAAAAAAAAAAACAACAAAAAAACCACCCCAAACTCAACAAGACTATTATCAGGAAAAAGATAATGAGCAGAATAACCTCATCTGACCCAATTTAACTATGGAGATAGCTGCTGTTGAAACGAAACAAAAATTTATTTGCCACAAGTGATTTTCATGATAATTTCCCTAATAGACATGATCTATTTATCACTCATCTTGAATCTCCTTCTCCTACTTTAGCTTCTTTCATTTTGATGTATAATTTATGGAATCCTGCCTTTCCATACTTTCCATATTTATCCTGCATTTTCCTTCACGGTCAGAATCACAAACACTCTGGCAAGAAATGACAACATCGACAAGCCACTTAGAGCTGAGTTTCTACTCCATTCTGATTGCAGAATGGCTTAGGCTAAATGTGCTAGCGAAGCATAGTGTGTTTGCTGGGCATCCTGCAGAAGAATTAATTTAATTTCCAACCAACTTCAAGTATTCCATCAACTACTCCATCAAAAACAGACAAGACAAATTCATTATATGCTTAGATAGTCACATTCATTAAAAATCACTGTATATCAGAGTTAGAGTCAAACTAGATTTCCAACACAAGGAGTCAGAAATACAGAAGGTATTATATGTATTGTGAACATATACATCATGTTACACTGAAAACCTTTCCCACTAGCTATGTGGATGAAGGTTTATAGTCAAAGTTGGTTGGCTACAGAGACCTCAAAATCCACAATTAAGAGAAGTAGCTTACCTAAGTTAAAATAATCCTTTTTAGCATGCTTCTCTCTCTCATATAATATATTTTAAGAAGATGTACAGGACTCAAAGTAATTTGCTGAAGTGTTGAAAGATCCCACACAGAATGTAATTCTGGGTCCAGTGAAAAGAAAAAAACCAAAATCTCCACTGGCTTCACTGGGATCAGCATTTTGAAAGATGTCATGTTGCCATATTGCAAAAGTCAACTCATTTGGCCCTTAATCTGTGCTTGCTTTTTGTATATTCTGTGAAACAGACCCATAAAGTTCTGCTCTTTTTGAGGGATTCAGAGTGTGCAAAACCTGCTAAAATTAAAAAAAAATATTTTATAAAGTTCTACACTTCGAAAATTAAGCTTTTGCCACTGTTTAAAATAAGATACATTTAAGTTTGTAGTAATGGGGTTAGATTTGAGGTTACTCCAGTAGTATCAGGTCTCTCAGTTCTGCTATCCAGATAGTCTTAAAAACAATGCTTTATTTCAGAGTGGAATAAGCCTAGGCTTGTTTATTTTTTTTTTAGATTTATGGAGGAAATTATGTGGAAAGACAAAAAAATGCAGATAGTTGATGGGAATACACACTTATTTCTTCCACTAATGTGTCATTATTGAAAACCAAGGAATAAGTTCATCACCACTGGTTTTTTTTTTTGGTTTTTTTTGTGGTGGCTTTGTGGTTGGTTTGGTTTTGGTTTTATTTTTTTTCATGTTTGTGACATTAGGGCACATTTTCAATCTACATAAAGCAGCGTACAATCCCACACAACTAGAGGTATAAATACCTATGTGCCTCGTTTAGTCAAGGCAGATTATTTAAAACACGTATCCTTATGAAATTTAAGAGGGCATAAAGGAATAGGTGGGTGCTGCTCAGTGAGATGAGTGTTGGAGAAATGCTGACCAATTTTTAGCTACAGAAGTATTAGGGACCCAGGTCATGGTAATAGTTTAAGCTGTGCAAAGAGAGGATTAAGCTGGATAAACCTTTCTCCTTATGCATGAAAGAACACCTTTGTAAGTCAGTGTTTTTCTCAGTTGTTATAATCCTTGAAGTCTAATTCATGAAAAGTTTATCACATAAGATTTTCAGTCAAGGAGATTAACAGTCTGAAAAGTAGGGCAGGAGTTAGATCTACCAGCTCATGTTTGAACATGCAAGTACATTTATCTGCTTTAAAAAGGAATTTTTGTGGTAAATAAAGGACAATACATCAGGCCAATCTTCTCTTTACTGGAATGATTTTTGCTTTTACATTAGAAGAGCAAATGCAAGCATCTGTACTCTACAATGAGCTGAAAATTTGAAGACCCTAATGGTTGGGTGCATTGCACATGTTGTTACTGGAGGTGACTACAAATGGCAAAGAAAGATACTCACTCTCCCAGCTTCCCTCCTGAAACATTGATAAACCTCAGTGTATTAAGGGATTGCAAGCACAGAATTTTCATGCTTTCTAGTCGGCTGTAACAATCACAGCAAACTGGTCTACCTCAGGAAAACAAAAACACCATGCAAATACCATGGAAAGTTCACCTGTCCTTTGCATCTACCTTTTCTGAAATTATAAATATCCAGCAACATGATCCAAAAAGTCACCCATATCTTTCACTATATTCTTAGTGAAATTTGATTCAAAGTGAGAAATCCATGGAGAAAGCAGTAACAAGGAGATTGCTTTAGACTACAGAAGAAGGACTCTATGCACAGGATGGTAGAGAAGACTGAAGGGGTAACCAGCCAAAGTCAGCAGGCCACAGGCAAAATGGGCAGCAAAATGAAGGAAAAGATACCAAATTAGAAACGCATTATAGAAGAACTTGAACCAAGGTTGGACAGTATGGAGATAAAAATATCCACATTGCTGTTTCTGTGCTACCTTTTGGCATGGGGAATAAGTCTTAACTGAGGCATGGAGATTTATTCTCTTTTTCTGCCACCTAGCTTTGCTTGATGCCTGCAACTGGAATGAGTAAAGCTCTTCCATATATCAGAACCAAAATATATTGTCTTCTAAGAGTCTTTGACAACAAATTTTCTTTGTAAATTAAGTCTCTTGTGTTACTTCACCATTTACAACTGCAGATTTAATGTGATTTTTTTTCCTGTAAAAATTGTCATGCTACCTCCATTATATCCATGAAGAAAAGATGATGAAGTTTGTCTTCTGCTGCTGCTGGATACTCTCCATTATTTATTTATTACAAATAACCATCAAACTGAACTCTTTTTTGTTGCTGTAATCTCCCATTAAAAACAGTACATGGGAAAAATCTGTGATGGAATTAGTTAAAATTTCTTAAATATATCAAAAGAACTGCAAAATTAGAGCTCAGTTTCTGAGCTTGACTCTGAGAGCATGCCTGTGTGAACAATATTTAAAACCTACTGTGCAGTCTGACTACTGTGTTTCCGGTCATAATAGTCATTAAAGATAATTTTTTATGGTAAAAGCGAAGTTATTTTGAAGGAGTCAGTGTTTCAGCTAATATCATTTAATGAATTATGAGGACCATGAAGAAGGAAGTGGCAGAAAAGCATAAGAGCAAGCAACTGATCCAGCTATTACTGACTCTTTCCAAAATGTCGATCCTGAAATAATTTTGTTATTTAGGAGTGATGTTAAGAATTCTTATTTAACTCTTAAACCTGAAATTCTCAAATTATTCTTTCTCAACACAGGGCTGCACTGTTAGCTTAGTTTTCTTCTATTGCTGTAATACTTAATTTCAGGTATTCCAGTTTGGAATATGTTATTGCTAAAGTAAGTAGGTCAACACACGGGATGAAAGTAACAGTGTATTTCACTTCCTAACGTCCAGTATAGTACCAAAAATCTGATTTCTTTTAAAAAATTGAAGAGCTGACTTAGAACAAGAGACACAAAATCAGTGACTGGTTGATCTATGTAAGACAGAATTCACAGTTTCACTCTTTAAGCCATATTTTGAGGGCTAGTCCTGTGGTCACAGGTGATGGGTACATTTCAGTCTTACATGAGTGACACAACAAGTGTATAAAGTGAACCGTAAAGACAAAGGCCTCCATTTTCTGCTGACTAGTCTCTGCCAAAGTCTTTTTACTTGGCACAGAGAAAGCAATGAGTGCCTGGACTCTGATGCTTGCAAAGGTGGCAAGGCTTTCTACAGTAGGGTTTATACAGCCAGGTGGTGTCTATGAGCTATTCCCAATGGCTGTAAGGTCTCCTTGTTGACCTCTTGCCTTCTCTGCAGAGACCATCATTACAAAAGTGGACAACCCCTGTCACTAAGAGTATCATGTAAGAAACAACTGACCAGCTTCAGCTTGGGTTACACAAAGCCATGGATGCTTTGGTGCCATGGATTCTGAAGGAAGGAAAACATTCAGACCCAGACTACATCCAGAAATAACATGCTTTTTTTGAGTTCCTGGAGAAAGGGGACGTGGGGGGAAACCATGACCTCCTGCTTTGCCTGCTTTTGTACAACCTAAATTCAATCTATAAGAAGGAATGAAACAGTCAGCATTTCAGAAGCTTACCAAATAAATTACTAGTGCTGTGTCTATTTGTAATTATAGGTCAGTTCTTAATACTGCTGTAAACCACACATTCCAGGGCTTTGCAGGCACTTAAGAGCATATTTTAATCTCTTTGGATAAAAGAAGCAGCCATTGGCAACAATAAAAGACTAAGTCCCTTGGTTCTTACTACAAAATTATGCTTTTCACTACTTTAAACAGCTCCCCCAGCACACAAGCTGCATGCCCTCACATACCACCCATGCTAAGCTATTTCTTGTGACAGCTTCAGCTACATGATGGAAAAACTTTGTGGCATACTGTATCAGAGCACCACACTGCCAGTGCTCTTGTGATATAATGTCTGGGGAGTATGATAAAAATATCAGAGGCAATGTCTCATAAAAGGCACTCACTGCTAATGGCTACACAGATGTGTCAGATCCAAATGTATCAGGTTCAAAGAAATTGCAGGCAAGTGTCAGTGGCAGAGGCTTTGCTTCCTATGGATATAATTGATCCTTTTGGATTTTGGAAGGTGTACAAGGACAGTAAGATTTGTCGTTTTCAACTGTATGCGCACTGTTCAAAATTAAGGAAAAACTACATAAATTATCCTTTGCATCAGATGGTATGGGAAGCATGCAAGAACAGCAACAAATTCCTGCTGTTACACTGAGACATTCCTTTGCCCTGGGATCCCTTACCTCCCAAAACGAGGTTCAGGAGGCGACAAGGAAGACTTGTTCTGGCTTCTCTCTGTCGGATGCAGTTGTTACTGGCAGGGAGGGAAGGGTGGAAGCTGCTCCTTGGGCCCACCAGCTTAATGAGGGCTCAGGATCCACAGTGCAGCTCCTCCCGATGCTCAGGCTCCTGCCTTGCCCAGAAGCTCTGTGCTGTGCTCTGTGTCTGTCACCAGGGCTTTCAGCTGTCCCACTAATCGTGGTGTGATTCAGCCTCCCAAATGGGCATGGCTGGCAGGCAGGCCTTAATCAAGACCCTAAATATTCTCCTTTGTGTTGAGAGAAAGAAGCGCTAAGCTGATGTTCTGGCTCTTATGTCAGACCTGCTGAAGCACTGGCCTCAGGAAATAAAAGAGAAGTCAGACCTTAATATTTTAAACATCCTCTTTATCTGGTCAGTCTATATTTCATAATAAAAATTAAAAAGAGAAAACACACATTTTCAACTGTGTCTGAGTTAATGCCAAACCAGAAGGAAAAAAAAACCCAAAGTATTTTTCTTCCCTTTGTTCATTCCCCATTTCCAACGTTTGCTGTCCTGCTGATGAACATCCAGCATCCTGCTGATGTTAATGACTAGTAGGCCAAATTTTTAAGATTTCATCAGTGGTTGCAGTGTCACAATCTAAATGGTGTGGCATTAAGTGAGCAGTGCTATCCTTTTCCATCAAATATGGTAATATGATAGAGCTCATCCCGAAATGATTGACAAGTTCAGCTTGACACTATTCAGGCTGCAAATAGATTTGAATTTCAGGGCACTTCAGAAAGTATTAGACAAGCAAGAAAGTTCCTCTAAAAGTTCCTCTACTTCTAAGAGAGATTATTCATGTTGCATGAAATGCTTTTTTTTTCCAGACGAGGATGCAGCTGCTCTTTGCATCGATGAATGCCTTTGACATTCTCTTAGGAGGAAAAACTTGTGTCTTCCAAGAACTATTTTGTTCATTATACAAAGTGGAAGACTTTAAAACAAAACAGCTCACAAGCCCGTTTCTAGACTTCCCAGGTATTGGATTGCCTGGTGGCTGGAATACACTAAAGGAACTGTTAACATCCCCAAATGCAGGCAATGTGACTGAATCTGGAACTGGCAAGTCTTGGTATATTTTCTCATAACTGAATTGCCATGAAAAGTGTTGCTATCAGCCTGCCCAGCCTGTCATATCTTTTCCTGTTTTATTATTTTTTAAAAGTACTCCAAAATGAAAGTACATTGTTTCTGACAAGTGTCAGAAACAGGCATGCCCTGATTTGGTTTTAAGCATGAAACAGGCTCTGAAATATTAAATGCCAAGAATGAAGGTGTTTTTGTTTGCTTGTTTTACTGCAAGAAAACTCAATATATATTTGTCCTCTTTTTAGTTGAATTTATTTTAGGCTCATACAGGCTGTGATGATCGAGTCTTGACTATTATTTTGAACTACTAGAATTTTTTAATAAGCTATAGCAGCTTTAGAGGTATTTTGTGTCAATACTTTGATACACAGAAGCTGCAGGACAGGTTTTACTGTCTTGTGCAGCAAGCCAGATTCTGTTCACACAAAATGGCATTGCTTCTCAAGGATAAGCCAGTAGCTGGGGTAAAGGTAGCTGCCTATGTTTTGTAGCTTAATTAGGGTCACAGCAATAATGTAAATTTTCATCTAGCATTATTGGAACTGCTTTCAAAGTCCAAAAACCGTAATTTATTTCTGTGAATTATTTTCCATAACATTCTTTTTGAAAGTTTTCAACATGCAGACATTAGTAACAATTACAAAACCTTTTATTCGTACACTGTAAATTAGGTGTTTGATTTACAGTGATCTAAATGTGGTGAACAATACTGTGTGTGAAAATGTGTAGGTGAACAATACTGCATATAGAGAAAAAGGATGTTGTGACTTCTGCTGTGGTGATGTTTGCTGGTGGGTTGGTGTGGAAACACATGCAGACGACTGCAGAACTGAGGTCTCAGTGGGCACAAATTCAGATCAGAAGAAACATTGAGTCAGAAGGACTGAACAGCGAAAGCGGGTACTTTCCACATGATGTTTGTATTTTTATTTTTGTTGCTGCTGCTTCCTTGAAAAATGATGTTTAGTTTGCCTCCTTCATTGAGGGAAGGGCCTAGTGCCATAATCCTTTGGAAACAAGTATGCTTTGGAGAAACATCCCAAGACAGTGTAAACACTGTATAAGCATAAAAAGAAAACAAGAAAAAACATCTTTTCTTTTCCAAACCTTTAATGAAAGCAGTTCCTATATGCACTGGCAAATTAAAAATACTAAAAAAACCCAATTAAAAAGATAAAATCAGAGCTCCATTTTATAGGTTGGCATGAGTTATAGGGGGTACTGGTGCATTAGGAGAATGATGAGATAATCTTTCACCACCTCTTTTCTTGTTTGGCCTTTGAAGAATGTTCCTTTTGAAACATCTTACTGTGCTACAAAACAGTATTTATACAGACCAGTATTTTACATTTATTTCACACATCAGCGACTCTTTTTTTTTGTGTTTTCCTACAAAGCACCTAAGGGATTATAACTGTGCAGCATCACCAGTTGTTTTATTCCTCTGCCATGAAGGAGAGAAAACTAATGCACATTAAATACATTAGGCAATAAAGAGAAGAAATAAAGAATGATCAAAGGTACTGAAAAACCTCTTGTATAGAAGGCCAGTGAATAATTAGTGGAACTCATAATTTTCTAATAGAGAAAAAAGTATGAAATTTGATTTGATTTGATTTGATTTGATTTGATTTGATTTGAAAAGTATAGGTGAATTTATGCTGTTAAAATTTGAAATCATGGCTCAAAGGAATTAATTATTTACTTATTAATACCACTTAGATTAAAAAAAATTACAGCAAGCCATCCATCAATCTAAATAAATTGTCTTTTAGAGGTCAGAAAACTACAGCAATTTTTTAAAAGGTTGAAAAAATATAGTAAGAAATTTGGATCTACAGGAAAAAGCAGAATTTTCAAAACCACCCAGATTATGGGTATTGTTTTGAAATCTAAAGTTGCTTCATTTAAGCATTTATTACTAACACATCATAACTTTTTGTGTGTGTGTAATGAGCCAAGACTGTTTTGCAACTCTGTGCCACAGAAAAAAATAATGGCTACTTCCCTGATAAAAAGGCAGAAAATTCTACCATTCAGAGGATAATCAATTAATATAATTCAACCCATTTAAAGAACTATGTCAGGTAAAAGTCCCAGAATTTTTTGCCTGCACCAAAATCAATGGCAATTTTTTGGTTTTGTCTTCCGGGGTCAGGATTTTAGCTTTAGGGCCTTCTTGCTACAAAGACTTCACCCAAATTTACACAAAGGCACAGCAGACACAAAGATAAAATCCAAGGCCCTAAAGAAAGGAAAAGGTCATTTCAGTGGCACAAGAAAGCAGTTAGTCTTTAGTTTGTTATGCTTTGTGACTAACAACAGCAGCACTGTAAACTGAACCTCTGCAATCCCCTCACTGAAGTGCATGCCTGAGACAGAGAAACAGCATTCCTGGGAAAGCTAAGTAGCAGTATCCCACTTGGAAACTGAAGTACTCCATGGGTGTGCATGGCACCCTAGTGATAGAGCTGGGATCAGACCCTCTGGAGCGCTCCAGACATCAGCAAATAGTCTTCTGCTGCTTGTCACAAGAATTTGTCCTCGTTTTTAAAGCAGTGTCTTCTTCCAGCAACAGCATATAGCTTGGGTTCCAACAGAGCAAAAATAAAATGGAGCTGGTATTGTAAAAATGAAACCACCAGGGAATGATAATCTTCTGGCTACTGATACCTTTCAGCTTGCCAGGTTCGCCCAGCCCATTTTTTGATAAAATCCATCCCTGTGGTGCTTCCTGGTACTCTACATCAACTTTTAAACAATGACACATTTGCTTTGCACCCAGAATTGTGAACAAATTTCACACTTTGTGAAAATGCAGTAAATGAACTATACAATAACAACCTTGGACATGAAACAAAAAAAGCCTTCCATACGTATTTCATCTCCTTAGATCACTTCTGAAGTAGTCTTTGATTCTTCCTGTTCTTTGCCTAATTTTTTTCCACAAACACACAGAGGCACACTACTATTGGCTTGTTTGCAGAGATATAACTATAAAGTCTGGAAGTTGGGTGATTTTCTCTTTAAATATTTAGTAACTAATAAAAATAAATATTTTTTTTAAATTTGTAAAACTAAAAATTTTAAATATTTTTCAGGCCTGCAATAGAGAACAGAAAATAATACTTGCAAGAATTTCTAAGTATTTCGTGTTAATTTTTCCATATACTTGTCAGGCATTAATTACATTAGTGATGCACAGTACTTGCACTTTTTTATTATTGTTCCTAGAACAATTTATAGATACAGAGATTGGAATTCAGAGCTTGTGATATGAACAAAGATAAAAGACAAGTGTTTGGCAAAAGCTAACCCATAATTCAGATTCTTAATATCCGGTCTCCCTCTCAGTTGACCCTTTGTAAAATATTTAACTGCTTATCACTTGTAAAACCCTGACATTGTCCAGTATATTTGTAGCTGTGATTTTCTTCAGGACTTCTGATGAGTTGAGTTAGAAGTATTCCTCTCCACATTAGATGACAGGTTTTGTTCTCAAATGTATTTTGTACTGATTAAGTCACGTATAGTTAATTCTTCTGGAGGAAAATGATTTCATTTTATGAAATCACTTTCAGATTTTATAGCCTTTTCTTTTGTCTCCACCTCTCAGCCTGACCTAGAGGCTCTGTTCCCATGCTGGGCTATCACAAGAACACATGGATAGTGACTGCTGGAGATTGTTCCTGACAGAGCCTGGTGAGGAAAGAAACCCAGCTGAAACTGAGGTACTGGTTGATGCAGCAGATCAAGGAGGATGTTAGTTCTTCAGACACCTGGTGAGCAAGGGAAACATCATTCCCCCTACGGAAGACTCTGGCACAGAGACAGAGGCTGGCCATTCTTGCTGTTGAAAACTGGGATGGATCTCAGAAGTGGAGTTGGTTAACACATCTGCCTCCAAAAGCTGCAGCTGCTCCTCCCGGCATCCTGAGATACTGCAGAGGAAGGGAATACTGAGGGATTGTTGGCATTCACTGCTAACATACCATCTAGCAGTTACTTTTTCAATGTAGGTAATCATCCAGGATCTAGCATGTTCTTCTCCACAACCAGGTTCAGGGGTTCATTCTTTGTAAATGCTCAGCATTTTAAGAAATCTGAGTCTATATGCTTGGAAGCAGCATGTGTGGGGACCTTCACTCACCCCACCTTGTTCTAATACACCACAGGAACCCCATCTTCATCTCCCCTCTTCAATAAGGAAATGGGGTAGAAATCAGGAAGGCTGTCTTTTAAATGTAGCTTTTCTCCACCCTTTAAAATAATACTCAGCTTGGGGTTTCCTGTAGGTATTTAGGTGAATTGTATTACCAGGATAAGAATCTGTACTCTTCTGTACAATGCAAGCCTTTTCTCTTTGTCATTGCTGCAGAAAATGTGCTGTGTTTCTAGTAGCAACTGAGACCTTGTAGAAGCAAATATCTGGTGCATGTAAGAAACAGCTGAAATTGGGTCATCTTTGATTCTACCCAGTTACTAAAAGAGGAGGTAATTCTTTAAATGCAATTTTGTACTGGCTTGCATCAAGCTGCAGTATGTCACATCAGATATTTACAGTAGTTTATGTACTGAAAAAGGATGAGGTGAATTCAAGGTCATGAGGATTCTGTAAATGCTATTCCTGCTGTTCTCTGTAATCCTACATGCATGTGCGGGGAATAGTCCAATTTCTTTTTACACTTGTGTGTACTCGCACTGGGCCCTACGTAAGTGGGTGCTGAGCACCTGCAGGCACTGGCAGATGCCTAACACCTTGCCCCAGTCCATTACTTCTCCATAGTAAGTAGATGAAACCTTATAACCCTATCTTCCAGCCCAGCCACAGCTCCTACAATGATCCAGTCTTGATTTGACTTCTGTGGCTCATGGCTGATTTTGACCATTAATTTCTTCCTTGTTACAAAACACTTCATAAAGGCTGGGAAGTCTGCAGATCTAGTAAGTTAGATACTCAGGGAGGAAAAACACATGATATAACAATGCACCACCTGCACCGGAAAGACAGCCCGGTGGTTATAATTAATCAATATCCCAAAGGTGACCGTGGTCTTCTGCCTTTGACAAAATACATGGCTTCAGCCAAAGTCTGATCTCAATTACATGCACAGAAATCAAAAACAATTTCACTGCATTCTCTGATAAAAACAAGACCAAAGTTCAGGCTGCAGTTTCTTTCCTTTTTTTTTTTTTTCTCTCCAAAACATAACATTCCACCAAGTTTCTGATCCACAGAAAGACTGAGTCTGTGTCATACGCAGACATACATAATGAAATTCTACCCACTGAGATTTGGCAACATTTAAAGTATACCTGCTGAAACTTAAAGCAGGATAATATAGACATGGTCAGATATATAGACAACAAATGAAAATAGGAGGGAGGGGAAAAAAAGAGATGAAACAGAAGGGCTTGAAGAAAATAAAATGCTAGAATCCAAAAGGCTCACCTTTTCACCTTCATGGCTAGTATGTCTTTTATTTTTGACACCCTGGTTTTAAAACAAATGTAGCTTGGGCAGCAAGAGACTTGAGCCTTCTTGACACTACACTGATGAGCATGATGTGTACTTCCCCGCCTTAGGAAAAGTAACCTAAGGACCATTATAATCCGTTGATATATTTCAAAACTTGGGAATCCAAATCATTTAGAGATGTTCCTCTAGTCCTTTGTGACTGGTCACTGTGAATCTCCCACCTGTGCCAGGTCAGCAGCAGGCTGTGGACACCTGGCAGGGCTGTCAGGGAGACCTGCACGCAATGGAAATCACTTCTGTCACCATGTGCATTACTCAGTGGGGAGGGCAGCCAAGTGGCGACACAGTGGTGGCAATTCTGGGCATGGGAAGCCGCCACTAAGCCAATGAGCTCCTCTGTGAAGCCTGTGGGTGGTACACAGCAGGGAGGAGTGATGTGGGAAAGGGCTGGAAGCTGCTGACAGTTCCCATGTTCCACCCAGCAATTCCCAAATGTGCCCCTTCTCCCAGCCACCTCCCACGTCTCTTTCCCCAGGTCGAAGCACGTCAGCCAAGACGCATCCTCCCAGGCACAGGGCTCCATGTAATGTTGAATAACGGGGGAGAGGGTGGTACTAGTGCCCAATGCTTAACAGGTGGCCTTGCCTCCGAGTTGTTTTCATCAAACCCAGATGCTGATGGTGTGCCACAGTCCTGGTGCTTTTTTTCCACATGGGTCTGTGTCTGAAGGCTGGGCCCCAAGGCTAGGGAGTCACAGACCACAAGTAGCACTGTGACACAGCGCTGAGACGGGCTTGTCCGACTGCGGTCTCTTCTCATGAGAGTCTGTCAGGCAGTCTGACTTAGAAAGGAAATGGTCTTCATCTCTCTCACTGACAGTGCTTCAGCTCCTGTCACAGCCAGCAGAAGAAACCTGCTAAGGCTCCTGGTGTTGCCTCTGGGAACAAATCTTGAAAATCACAAGTCCTCTCGAGGTACAGCCTGGTCAGAAGGCAGACAGTGACTTCCTGAGCCCCTAGCGTGTGACAAGGACTGTGACTGGGCCTGAGAGAGCACATTTTGTGGGGTTTATGTCCTTCTTTTTATCTTTTGAAAATTAATTTATATTGTTATTTTTTGAAAACAAAAGAGCAAAATAGGAAACAAAACCAAAAACATAATTAGAGCCAAAAGTGCAAATAGTATACCAGAAAGCTAAGTTCCTAAATGTTAAGAAAATACTGTGCAGCATATCAGATGAGTGTGTTATAGCATCCTGTGAATTGTTCTCATACAGCATAAGGATCCTGGCACATGAGAAATTACTGAAGGGGTCTCTCTTGAGCAGGGGCCTCTGGGAGCCAGGAGTCCCCTGCTTCTCCTTCATGCAATGCTGGTCTGTGGTGTGTGCATCTTTCACTACAGATGTGTGACAGAAGCGTGAGTAGCAGGTATTAGACATATATTATTGAGGAATAAAAGACCTGGGATTGAGCATGTTGCTCAACAGATTTCTCAAGCAACAGTAGTTCTATGAGCAGAAGCAACCAGTTCTGTCCTCCCTAACCCCTGTTTGGGAATGCATTTGCAAAGACCTGTTTCTCATCATCATTTCAGAAAATGCCAAAGATTTTACATAGCCATATTGGTCTATCTGCATCTGACTTATTCGAGAACTGGTTTGCAACATTAAATATTAATTTTAGCTTCTACATTGTCTGCTACAGTTCAGAAGATCAGGCTTCCAGCCAACTTCAAGTTCCTAGCAAACCACCGACTCAGGTTAGCGTGAACCATTTCTTGGAGGTCAGAGTGGGCAGAGGAAAACAGGGCTGAGCTGTAACGTTGCACTCCAGCACCCAGTTTCATCAGCTGTAGAGTGCTGGTAATGAGCCTTGCCTGGCAAAGGCTCTAAGCCTGAAGTAATGGCTGGTTTTAAAGTACCTGGGGAGCCCTGAAGAGAAGGTGCAGTGCTAGTGCAGAGTATTACTCTTCTTAGAGGCTGTCAGATGCCTTAGCAGTCTGTGTGGAGTTCCTAATGGAGCACTCCTGGTTCTTAGGTTCACCCTGGGGAAGTCTTCAGTTACTTCAGTATCTAGAAGTCTGGAAGAGAACTTGATGTCCACTAAAACTCACTTTCTCAATATATTTCTCTATGCGTATACAGCTAATCAGGACACTTCATGAGAGTAGTTTATGGACATAAACATCTTCTTTTAATATATCCTTTGTGCCCTTTTCACATGAACTCTTTGTTTGAGTCTTTTTTAGAAGTAAAACATTCTCGTCCAATCTCCAGTTACTTCATTCCTCTTTAAATAGTACATTTATGTACAAAAAGAGCTGGAAATCAGTGTTAGCCACCAGGAGACGTGATTTTGAAGTCATACTGCAGAAGGAGGTCATAGTTTTGAGGGAAGCTGATTAATTGCAGACAGAGCAAACCTTTTGAAACCTTAACCATATGAGAATATCTACTACATGTTGACTCATATGTAAAATCTGCTGAGAACAGCACTTTAGGAGAAATTTCTGGTGAGATCTCATTCTTTCAGCACACAGAAGTAAAGAAAATATCTGAGGCGTGTTTCTAGATGTAATCTGGTCGCAGCTACATGACACTGTTCAATCTGAGATGAATGCAACAGTACTTGGTAAATTCCAAAGACACAAGAAGGATCCAGAGATGGAAAGAATGCCAGACTCTCACACGTGGAATTTGCATTATTTTAGTGAACAGAATCACCTTCAGTGTTGAGGCTTATTTTCCATGCAAGTCAGACCTACGAAAGACTAAATCATAACGCTATTGGATTACAAGAGTTCAACGATTTCAAACTGGGAGAAGTGCTTATATTGCCACCTGCTGGGCTTCGTTGCTTCACAAGCACACAGCAAGCGCACTGTTTCTCAAGTGCCTCTTGCAGATACGGGGTTGCCAATAATTTGATATTGAACGAACCAAAGAGTCACAGAAAAAAAAATTTTAAAAGCCTGTCAGTGTTAATGTGTTTGCAGTTCCAACAGACTATTTCTCACTAATCCCCAACCCCCTCTTCAGAAAACTAACTATACAAGCTGGTTTTTGTTAAAATGCAAGTAAATCCATTTTTAAGGTCCATGTTTGGTCACTCTTACCACAAGTGGAAGTACCTGTTTACAAGACAGGACAAAAATGTATTTGACATACTGAATAGGGGGGCTGTTTTGCTACAGTGCAGTATCTACTGCAAAGACAGGGTAACAAAAAGTATTTGAACCCTTTTAAGTAGAATAATTTACATCTCTTCTGTGCTGACTGTTTTAGTCACTTCTGTTGTTGTACAAATACTGCAGAGGGCCGTGTCTGCTACTGTGAGACTGCATCAGTTTCCAGCTGTAGTCAGCTGTGTCAGTGCAGCCATCATTTTAGTCCTGTTTTATGCAATGCAGTTCATCTACAAGATGATGCAGCATTATTGGTGTAGATGTGAGTGATGGCCCAAACTGGTGACAAGTTTGCAGCAAGCAAAGCTCTTCCTGAACACCTTTTCTCTCTGTAGACTTAGAAAAGTCATGAGAATGGGAACTCGTAGAAAATTGCTGCATATGAGACTTTGCAATTAAAGTGTCATACTCTAATTGTTTAATTTCACAAGTCCTGTGAAAATCGTATTCTTTCCTCCACAAAAACAGATCTTAGGAAACAAGTGAAATTGAATCTAAGAATACAAAATATTTGGAGGATTTTTAAATCTAAAAATTCTTTGCATGAAATAAAAAATGAGGCAGGAAAAATACTTTTCAAAGTTCAAAATCAAAGTTAAAGTTGTGGTTTGGCCCTTTACTTTTACTCCTAAACAGATTTTGGTCCCTTGACCACTATGCTATTGAACAGGGACAAAACAACTTCCTAAAACTAGCAAAAGACCCAACCCTAAAAATGCTTGGTTTTCACCTGCGAATTTGCTTTATTCTTTCCACTTCCAGGTCAGAGGATTTATGGCTGTTTAATCAAGTTTCTCTTGGAAAACATGTAATTGAAAAACGTGCTTCACGTGTATGTTTGGCATTCATCAAAGGATTCTAACCCTCTATTTCTCTCTCTAACCCTCTATTGTATTTCTCAGTGCACTCTGAGAAATACAATATGAGTGGAAATAGCTGGGGTTTTTTTAAGGCAGTTCAGCCACGTGCAGCTCAGAGCAAGGGACATTGCGCATGCTGCAAAATCTGTCTGCAAGCAGAATGTGTTAGTCTATTTGGATCATCACGGTTAGAATGCTTTCAAGGCCAGAACCTGGTGAGTTGCACTTAGCTGGACGTTTAAACGCACTGCTGCAGACTGTAGCATGACAGCATGGTTGAACAGCTTCAGTTGCAGCTTGTTCTCTCAGAAAGGCAAAAACCTCCTCACTGACCCAAGCAGAACAGATCAGAAACATCTGTATTACCACAATGTGGAAAAGCACTGGGTATGTACTGTAACTCTGCTCTCAACAGCTGGTATCCTTTTCCTGCTCTTTATTCATGACAAACATCTTGCTTGCATTGGAGACTGCCACTCCCAATACCAGCTAAGCTGGGTTTTCATAACCGTTTTCACTTATGAGAGGAGTGATACTTTGACATACCTTCACATTGATTTTATCTGTAAAAACTATCTCTACATGGTTCTGCAAGAGCTGTTTCATTTTACTAGGATGATGCTGCAGCTTTTGGATGACAAAAGAATAGCTACTTCATATGGCTGTTTGAAACTAATTACCTATATCAGTGTAATTTTACTATACAGAATTTTATTACATTATTTTATTTAAATTAATGAAAACACATTATGAAAATAAATTTGAAAAGAAGATACAAAAGTCTACCCCATAAGTGAGCCAATTAAGTCACAAGCAAAACGACCATCTACAAAGAGAGGGGTTGGAAGCAGGTTTTGGGCATGCAAAAAATGCAGACTCAAACTGTGGACAAAGGAGACAGATAGAGGCTATAAACTGGATTAAGGACACTCAAGAAACAGAAAAAAACAGAAAAAGGGCTGTGTTTTATTAAACTTTGACTTCAAATAACTGAGTTTATCTTTCCATTTATTTCAGGATGGATTGCTGGAACTGTAAGGGTCAGAGCTGTCCTCCCTGATCTTTTTTGGAGCACTGTGAAAGTCCTAGGCTTGCCTAGAACACACTTGAGGTTTAGTGTGCCCCCTAGACTAGGAAGTTAGTCTGTAGTCACTGAATAAGGAGCGTGGGACTTAGGTTACCAACTCCCCTTCTCCATCTTCCCTTAGAACAGCAGACTACTAATATTTGAGAGGATCACATTCAAGAAAAAAAGCAAACTATAGATCTGATAAGACTCCAGAAATTTTTCTTAGTCCTAACAAAAAACCCTCAAGACATTCATAGCACCCATATATAATTACTGGAACTCTACTGGATAGAAGCTCTCTTTATGCTTCAGTCAGTCTTAGAAATACTATACTATATACTACTACTGCCTAACATTATACTTGACCTATATTCATCATCAAGTCCACAGACCTTCTTCAGATCCTTCCTAGCATGTGACAAACTTTTGTACAAGCCAACAGCTCATTCCAGCTTCCAAATAATAACACAGTTCTCGAGTTAAACACAGCTAGATCTCTTGAGATATGTAGGCACATAAGTCCTTTGACCACAGATGCTCAGGAGGAGGAGAAAGGCCTCTTACCTCCACTGAAAATAAACTGCCTGTCCAGACAGCTTCATACCATAGTCACATTTCTGACAACTCTCTAGTCTCTCTGGCATTCAGGTCAGCTTCACAGACCAAACTGAATGGTAAACTCTAGAGAACCTGCTGCTATTTTCCACAGACTTTTTCGAAAGACCCAAGACAAGATAAATGGGTGTCCTCCCTTGTCTTTTCATAAGTCCAAATTTTGCTAAAGCTGATATTCTGGAAGTTGTACCAGGTATTTTTAGTGCCACATCAATGAGGAATCTGGTATCTCGTCTGCTATGTTACCTACATGAGATAAAATTTGTAAAACATTCTTGGGATCCTGGGCATGTCAAGGTAAAGTAAGCAAAGTGAAATTCTGTGAGTGCTCACTTCTACCCTTGTACTTGGTTTATGAAAATTCAGAGCTGAAATATAGCATGCATGATAGATCAAACAGCCTCCCTGTCTTGTCTTTGAGAAGCTGACCAGACTGAGCCTCTTTATTCTCATAGCCACAACTGTGTTTTTCAAGATGCATACTCCTTCTACATCTTATCTTCTGTGTGATAAAATGTAAATATTAAGGGATTAAAAACCCTCCCTGTGGCTCTGCTGTATTATTTGAACGTATCCAGATTACGGCCTTGTAACATGGAGTGTTGCATGGATCCATGTTTCTGACACTGGCTTCTTCCACGCTGCACACATTTTGCAGCCTCACGGCAATACACTGAGAAGTTTAACAATTCTCCAAGAGGTATTCTGAGAAGATACCTCTGTCTGAATGAATCAAGCAAGTCTAAATGGTAAAGCAGGAAACACAGGGAGGAAAACAACTACAAGGAAAGCTATGGTGGCTAACAAACCAGCATTTGTTACAAAGAGGGAGTAGACTGGAGAAAGAGGTCTTGGGAATTTGCTTTTATCACAAGCTGCAGCTGGCAGAGCCCTTATTTTACGTCTTTGCAGCCTTTAAACCTGGTATAAATAGACAGCAAGTAAGTATGACTTGTTTTGAATTGGATGTATTACAACAATAAAGTGTGAAACTAACCTGAAACAGCCAGTTTCCTAACTATTTGAGATTTACAAGTCCTATGAGCTTACTTAGGTAAATCTTTTTCCCTTTAAGGTGCCAGAGAAAGCAAGGAAGGCAAAGCACTTAATTGTTTTGAAATCAATCTCCTCTTTCTGACGAGACTGGCAGCTTATCTTCCATTTGAGACTGTATCTTCAAAAATTTTAATCCACTGCTGCTCTAAATGACTCCTTATCACAACCTGACTTAGCAGTCTGATTCAGCTTCCAAATACAGGTACAAATCCTAACCCAATTCAAACACTCATACCTTAAGAATCATTGCTATTTACATGTTTCACGGGGGAGGGTCCACATTCTTGGAGAGATGCTGGTATTTTTAAAATATATGCATCTTTCTGTTTCTTCTTTTTATTTGCTAACTTTGCATTCTTGAATACCTACCCCAAAGATACCGGTAGTCATAGGAACATGCTTCAAACAGGTCCCCAGGCAGACCACGTGTTCAGGCCTGGAGCATGAAAACACTAGAAAGTTGATGAAGAATGGTGGTGGGACAGGTTCTTATTTGAAAATCTTAATGCTGCTTTATTGAAAAACGGGATACAGGGCAGAGCAATGCAGTAAAACAGGACCAATGAGGATTCAGGGAAGGGAGAACATTCCAGAGGATATGCATAAAGAGAAATGGGGGCTGAACAGCGGTGGTCAGAGCCAACGGGCCAATGGGACATCAGAACTCAGAGGGAATTAACTTATGAACACAAAAAAGCCTGCAGAAAAGAGGCTTCTGTCACCCTAACACTGGGATGTATTACTTATTGCAACCTTTCCAAGGCTGAGGGATGATTTTAGTAAGTGACCCTTGGGCCTTCACGACTCTCCCTTTATGTTTTACTAAAAAAGCCTTTGTCACAGGCCTTTACAAAGAGCGAACATAACAGGGAATCATAATTAACACAATGACAAAAACAATTGTAACTCACAAAACAGTTTTAACTAACAACAAGAGCCAACCCATGAGCCCCCAACCAACAAGTTCATCAATCCAGTCTCCGCCAATTTCTGCTTGGATCTTCTTTATTTCATCTTCTAGAAACTGGATGCTCTGATGAATAGACTCACTGTCTGAGAATGGATTGAAACAACACATGCCCTCAAATTCTTGACAGCCATGCCTAGAGGTGAGCAGCAGGTAGTCAAGAGCTGCTCTGTTCTGCAATGTACCATACCAGAGGGTCTCGGCATCTTCAAGCAGGCTGCTTAATACGATTGAAGTAGCACTGGACTGCTTGCTAAGCCAACACCCTAAAGGATTTAACTCTCTGAGAGCTTTGGCAGCACCCACCCAAAGCAAAAAAAGGGAGTCTGCGACTCTCTTACCTCTGTTCCAATTTGTAATTTGGCCACCACAATTTTCGTTGAATTCATTAAGTGATCTCCTTTTGCGGGCCAATTGACTCTTCCAGTCTTGAACCAGGGTGATGTCAGGGGTCAGGAGAGCAAGCCGCCCATCCCTGCAGGCGGGATGGAATCCCAGGCCATGCTCGGTCCCCACAGATAAGAAACACACCCTTAGGTAACCTTTTGGGATGAAGGCTGGACCAGGAGGTAATGGGAAATGTGTAATTACACCAATTCTTTCCCCTTGTGTAAACTGAATCATGGGGAGTGACATTTTGTCTAATAATCACTCTTTTTTCATCAGGCCTAACCATTCTTCTGTCCCATTCTTCCCATCTGGGCTTATAATAAAACTTAACACAGTAATTCATTTTTGTGGATCCCAATAGATCTAGTTCTCGGGGCTCCTCTGGTGCATGCTTAAGTCTCTCGGTCCAGGCGTCCCAGGTATCCACTAGGCTAGGCTTCTTGTGCGTGTTGTTGGGAGAGCTACCTTGCCTTCTGTGGATGGCATCCAGAGTTACCAGCCACTCATCCATAGGTAACCCTACTAGGCAGTTAGCAAGGGGATTGTAAGGGTTTACCATGGACACACACAGGGTATCTTGTTTCAGTGTCCTGGCGAGGGTGACCCAAACGTTGTGGCTGGCTTGCGGGATCACCCAGCTCAGGGCATGTGGCACAGTGAGGAGCATCCAGAATCCTTTCATGGTGGCCATACGCAGATGTCTCCTAGTCATAGGTGGTCTGGACTTCTGGGGACACAGCTCAGCCTGCAAACAAAAGCAACAGCAGTTGGAAGTCAGGACTTGTAATGGGGAAAAACTTGTTGAAAATGGGTACTGTGTCTCCATGCCTTGTCACTGATGTGCAACATAGATACAGTTTATTGAACTGGTTTATGATTTCCTTGGGAAAATCTTGGGGAAAGCTACCATCTGTCTGGGATTACGTCCTGCTCTGCAGCTGTAAATCTGTCCAGGAGATTTTCCTCTGGCCCTTGCTGAATGTCTGCAAAGCCAAGGTTGGGGGGGGGGTCACCCCATTAGGTGTTTGGATTACAGCAGTTTTTGCAGCACTTTTGATGTCCTCCAAGACAGCCTGGGGAAGGTCAGGGGCCTGACCTTCAGGCTTAGAGTAGTCCCACTTCCCCAGCTAAGTGCTCTAAGGTAAGGCATGCTCACCCTCCTCATTTGCATAGTCTTTTATGAGTCTTGAAAGTTGCCTTTTCCATACTCCCTCCCACAGTATGTATTTAGAGAATAATAGGACAGGCACGATATGTTTTAAATCACGTGGCACTAAAACATGCACCGTCAAAGTCGCAGACAAAACACTGTAAAAGTAAGGTGACCCTCTCCCAAAATCCTTGGCTGTTTTGCAAAGTTCTTTGATCTCCCCATAAAACAAAGACACCCGCTTGGGATTAGCTCCCCTCTGGTACTGCACTGGGGCTGCTTGGATTTCAGCAGGCGTTGTCCAGTCCTGTTCCTTGACCGTTTGCCTCTGCCCTTTCTGCCAATGGTCATCATGCTCGTCCTCATAATCGGATGAGCCTTCACCCTCCTCTGAGCAGGAGGATGGCTATGGCCTGGCAGAGGGGTGTGATGGCTGGCTGAGTGGCACGGCCTGGTGGTGTGGGCTGTCGGTAGCCAAGATGGCTGCCTGCCGGTCAGCGCCATTTCCAGTTCTGGAAACGCAGTGACCAGAAGAGGCTGGGTCAGGGGTATGAGGGGAAAGGGGGCCCTTGATGGGAAGGGGTTTCTTGGCAAAAGGGGAGGCTCCTGATGCAGGGGTGGGTGTCCGACACGGGAGTGTCACATGTCATAGGGGAGGAACTTGATGGAGGGGTGGGAAATGGAGAGGGCAGTGGGAGGGAGTCACTCAAGAACCTGGCTTCCCCTGCAGGGCTGCTGCCAAATTGTGAATGGTTTTAAGAAAGAAAAGGAATAAGGGATGCTGGGACATGGATTAGGGTAGGACCCAAAGCAGCCAGGCCAACACTGCTTGGGTAGGAGATGGAAAGGGAGGGGAGACGGCAGAAGGCAGGTGGCTCCTCTGTGCCCATAGGCAGTTTCCATCTCCTGTCCTGCTCTCCAGGACAGAGAGATTAGGAGCACGGGGGGAGGAACACAAGGACTGGGAAGTGGGGTTCAAATACAAACTTTGAACTGCATCATAAATTAAATGGAAAAGAAGGCAGAATTTAGCAACCTTTAACTTTTCCTCTGTGCGCAGAACATCAAGTTTTTCCTCGACTGAGTCCCAAAAACCCAATGAATTAACAGAGTCTTTAGAAATGACAAGAACATTCTTAAACAACCAACAAATGAATTATTTTAGATCCCTCTTTGAGAATTATTTCCCCCTAAAAATTAAAAACTTCCCTAACCTACATGTATACACCCTATTCAGCCACGCTAAACATGGTCCCCATCCTGCTCCCCCACACCCAGAGGACCTTTAATGGAAAAGGACCCAGACCCTGGGCTGCCTTCCTGCAACTCTCCCTCCTGTGGGTCTGGGGAGCACACGATGTCCTGTGGGGGCTCACCAACAGAGTCGGTCCTCCGGCTGCACGAAGGGCGCTGGCTCTCCTGTCAGCCTTTCCCATAAAACTTAGGCTTAGTGTCTGGGTTGTGGCTAACCTGGACGTGTCTTCTTCCCAATGACAGCTGTCCAGCAGGTCGTCACCGTGGCTGCTTTCAGGGAGAAAGTCCCTGTTCGGGAGCCAGACGTAGCAACACTCTCCAAACAGGTCCCCAGGCAGACCAGGTGTTTGGGCCTGGAGCACAAAGCCACCAGAAGGCTGATGAAGGAAGGATGGCGTTGGGACAGGTTCTTGCTGGAAAATCCTAATGCTGGTTTATTGAAAGACAGGATACAACTCCAAATACAGTCCAGGGGCAAAGACCAGGATGGCTTCAGGGTCCAGGATGATATAGGGGGTAGGAAGGGCAGTCCGGAGGGTTAGGCCCAATGGAAGTAGTGCAAACTCCCAAAGCAAGGCGGGGTTAGGGACAGGGAGAGCCATTGGGCATTGACAGGGCGGAGCAATGCAGTAAAACAGGACCAGTCCAGGGAAGGGAGAACATTCCAGAGCACAGGCATCACCAGAAATGGGGGCTGAACAGGGGTGGCCAGAGCCAACGGGCCCATGGGACATCAGAACTCAGGGAATTAACACAGGAACACAAAAATGCCTGTGGAAAAGAGGCTTCTGTCACATTGGGATGTATTACTTATTGCAACCTTTCCAAGGCTGAGGGATGATTTTAGCAAGTGGTCCTTGGGCCTCCACGACTAGTTACTTGCAGTATTTTTCTTAGACTCCTACAAACTGTTTTCTGTCCTGAAAAATATATTTCAATTATTATATTTCATGATCATCTGGAAATATCTTGGAGCCCAGTGTTCTACATGCTATACTGTAATACAAGGCTGGCCTAAATTTATTCATATTTATTCATATAATACCTATGCATACTTTTTTTTTTTAAATTTTGTTTGTAAAAATCCTGCCACAGACAATCTGCTGAAAATCTCAATAAACTGCTTGAAAGTTCTGGGTTTCTTACTTCTGAGTTTGACTAGCAACAAATTCCTGCTTGGAAATTGTTCAGTTGCTTTCTTCTGGAAAGAAGTCTCTTTAATCTAGATATGTACAGGCTATCAGGGAGGTACCTAATTTTTTTTTTTTTTTTTGTGAAGTTAAACAGTTTGGCCTCCTGGAGTGTCTCTTGTCAGGTACAATTTCCTGCTCTGTTGTCAACTCTTTCTTCTCAACTCTGGGAAGGTTATAAAATTTTTTCTTCAACTGAAAATGACAGAAGTTTTTTTAAGAAATATATATTTAGGAGGAGTAACTCATTCTCGCATGCTCCAGAGTCATCAATACTGTGTATGTCAGTTATGTTATTGACCAAGGAGTAAACAGAAAGAGCACACAAGAATTTAGACAGTCCCTCAGGCAACTTCTTGGAGCGTTTTCCAGGCTTGCAGTTTTTGTTTTTTAGTGGACTTCACACACCTGTTGAATCCTGCTTTTGCACAATCCTACCATGTTGCTGCGGGTGGCATGTCTCCAGATACAGCAAACTCATTTGTACCCACTGTGGTTGACACAGTTCAGAAATGCAAACGTCAGAAGCCTTATTCCCACTGACAGTGAAGCAAAACTAATCACAGGATCCTCAAAGAGAATACTAATTCAGACAAAAGACCACCTAGAATTCCTTCTTCATGGACCAGCTCCGTGAACTGGGTAATAAACCCAAAATTCTGAACTATGAAATTCTATCGTTAAGCAAACATAAGCTTTGAAAGCTTGTGTGCCATCATAAAAAACTGTACAGTCTAATTGGATTAAGACATATACGTGTGTTAACATATGATCATTCTGTACTCGTACAGTACAGTATATACATAAATACAGTACAATAAATGTAGGATTTGTTTCAGTGTGCACAGGATCAAAAATCATGTTTACAAATCCTGGACTAAAGCTTAAGCATTCAAATTGTCATTAGTCAGTACTGAAAACATAATTTCTACATGGTGCTATATGCTTTCTAGGTCTGTGGCCTGCAAAGAGAATTCACAGATCCATAGAAGTGTTCACTATCATTAATTAAAAACTGACATTATATTTACAAATGTTTTTGTTCCTCAAGTTGTGGTCTAGCCACTCCTAGTAGTCTTTAAGAAAAGAGGTCTATGAAGCTGTCCTGTTCAAGCCTATGTGCATTTTTAACCACTGCCCTTAAAGATGCAGGACCTTTTGAAGTTTGTAACATTCCCAATTCAAAAAATTATAACACTTAACATATAATACTTAACTACAGTTATGGATTCTTTCATTAATGCCCAATTTTTCAAGTCTGTAGTTACACGCTTCTAGCTTGACTATGATCTTCTGATTTGCTTTTATAAAATGCCTCTTTTTTAAATTTGAAATTGGTAGGTTCGAATGGCTGAACTAAAACATAAGTCATGGTTTTCATTTATGTTCAGGAAGTGCATGCTCATTTGTTTAATGTGATTAAATTTTGCTTGTCAATCCATGTCCTGATTTCTGTATATTTTGTCCAGGAATATTTTTAGCTGCTATCAGCACAATTGTGGGAAACTAGATGAAATGTCACTGGTTTTGAAGTACCAGAAGATATTTTTCAGCTCTTTAAATGTGCTGTGACAGTAGGAAACATGGAATTCAGCTGGAAATAACATTGAGCCAACAGTGGATGAGATAAGGTTAAATGACAAATCACTAAAGTACAGAAACAAAGGAAGCAAAGTAGCTCAATTTCTCATTTCCTTTTCCTCTCCTGAAAAAAAAGTCAAAATTTTACATGCCAAGCAATAATTGTAATGCTCATAAGATCTCATTTTAACTCTGTTGAGAGCAAGCCATGAAGGCACTCTCAGTGCTTCTCCCAGTAAACAAAGCTTGCTTTGACCTCACTATCATCGTTGGCAAACACATCAGCACTGGTGAGCTCAGCAGAGAAACCTTGGGATGTGAGTGACAGTTTGAAACGGAACAATATGCACTCCTATGTCAGTGATTTTTATATTTCTACATATTTTGGAAATCATTGTTCCCATGAAGTTGTGGAGTGAAAGGAATGCTACAACCCTTGAGATTTTTCCGAGGGCTGTTGGCTCCAGCTGAGCTCCTTCTCTGGTCTCACCATCAGCCCTCACAGCCCAATGCTGACTTTACTCCGTGAGTGGTAAGGTTCACCATTTCTCAAATCCCACACTGAATTCATAACTCAGCAGCAATCACCAGCAGAGACAGCTCCTAATTTGACAGATCCTCATTTCCCTTTTTAAAAGATGATATGGAAAACATACTCTATGCTTATGGCTTCAGGAGTTCCCCTACAATAGTGTTTCTGGATAAGACACAATGTACACTTAATATTAGTACTTTTTTTATTATTCATAAACATTCCGCTCATCAGACAGATTTTACTGCTTTTTGTGAAAAAAATCCAGAAACCAAAAAACATACAAGTGTAGAGCTGACAATGAAACACAGAAAACGCGTTCTGGGTGAAACCTCTGACAGATTTAAAATCATCAAGGCATTAAGTCCAGCTTTCAGAATGACACCCCAATATATGAATTCCACCAAGAGGCAGAGCTGAATTTTTAATGCCAAACATTGCAGTGACTATGCAAAGGCTTAATTTCTTTAAAATATGTTTTTGTTCTTGAAGTGGATGCAGTCAATCTCAATCACCCAATGAGGCAGATGTAACCAAAAAATGCTTATCGTGTCTAAGAAAAGAGATTATTCCAAGAAGAGGAAGAGGGGACACAAAGGTGAGATTGTATGTGATCCATAATCCTCCAATTACCAAACCACTTGTCAGTGGGCCAGCACTTAGTGTGACTTAGAAAAGCCTCAGGGGCTTGCAGTGTATGTTGCCAGCCAGCAGCTCCTAGGAGCCAGTCTAGCAATCACAAACTAGTGCTCCTGTTCTTCTGTGCTCAGGCCACATACACCTTCTCCCAGCCAAAAGGAGGAGGGGTGGCACTGGTCCAGCTCCGACAGCACCTCTTCTTACGCTGGAGACACTAAGAACACATCTTCAGGGTTTACACAGCTTTGTTCTGTAGAACAGAAACTGAACCTTTGACTCCTGAAGATATCTATCTTCAGACTACACAATCCTCATTCCAAAGATGAAAGGGCTGCTGAGGTACCATTGATTGTTTTGGAAATTATTTTCACCAAAGAATGCTGGTACTTCTCCAGTCTGAATTAACAGCCCGCCAGGGCTGGAGCCAGGAGCGTTTCTCTAATAACAGAACAAAGATATTGCTTCTTGTTTCACTTACTCCACAAATCACACAGCTTGATCACTTGGAAAAGAAAAGTTGTTGGTATACCCATATTTCATTTTAGTGTGTATGAAAGCACTCACTTCCTCTGATTTGTAAGTACAATAGTAAGTGTGAACGCTCTGAGAAAAGTCACATCAATCACATAATACCTAACAGACAACTCTAGGCCTTAAGCCCATACGTGAGGTACAGTTTCTTTCATGATATCAGGAAGCCTAGATTGCTAGTTCACAACTTGTACTGGATTTTGTCTTACCTTTTGAATAACCTCACTACTTAATAAAATGCTTCAGAGTAAGTAAAATAATAATTGCTCTCTGCTGTACCTTGTAAAAGGGAGTATTGCTTCCTTCACGTGTTTAGCCTGTTCCTATACTGATGTGTTTTGGCACTCATTCCTCTACATAAGGTTAACAGCATTTTTCAAAATAGCACCTTCAAACACCTTCCCCATGGCTTTCTTGTATAATACCCAGTCTTTCAGAACTGGCTCTCTGTTATGGCCACATTTGGTACAGAGGGCAGGGTGGTATTTTTTTGCCAGCCATCTGGCACATCATGCTCACTTTGTCTTGACATTAAAATGTTTTCTTTTGCTAAGTTCATGACCAAGATGTGCTTCCCTGACTGACAAATTTTTTGACATGATGAGTTTACCAAGCTGAGGATAAATCACATGGTCAGCATCATAACTAAACAAAAAGAAAATACTTCTGGGTGTTTTTTTAAAAACAGCCTGTGTCTGCTTCTCCCACACGACTGGATCCCTTTACATGGGAAGGTTTCCCTTGTAGCAGTCAAGGGCTTCATGAGATGCAGTTACACATGGATGTGAATACTGGAGTGCTCCAAACAAAAAACCCCACAAAAACTGGAAAACCCAAACAAAAATGAAACAAACTTAAAGGAGGTACTTGGTTTCTCTAGTTAGTCAAGGTTGGCTAAAGGTCTTTACACCAACCAGAGTGTCTTTGAAAGAGGAGAAGCAAAATTTTGTTTTCAACAAAGTAATTTTCTGTATTTGACTTTACACTTTAGTAGCAACTGCTGTTTTTTACTCTGGAGACTTTTGGAGCACATGATATCATTACACAATAAAATTTTGGTGACCATGTCTCTCTGGATGAATTTTATTTCTCTCAGTTTGTCTGAAAGGCATGGGTGCATGTGTCTGTACTCGTGCGCGCACACACGCACAATTTATTTAGCTTAGGATAAATGTGTGTGTGTGTGTGTTTCTGTCTGTCTGTGTATGTGTGAGCAGACATGCATTTGTATGCATGCCTGTTACATCCACTTCACTTTGCAGGTTTCGGTTTACAGGACCTCTGGTGGACGATCAGTCTGTCTGGAAGAAAAGTACGCCCACAAATATCACATGGAACTAGCTGGGCTTGGGCGCTGGTCCAGGCAGCCTCATTTAAAGCATCAAGATCATAGAAACCTTTGGCTGGAAAATTAGAAAAAGAAAGTATCAGCTTTCATTCTGGAGACCCACATTCAACTCTTTATGGAAAATATTTTCAGGAAATACCTGTTGACTGAGCCTTTCAGTTTAACCAAACCATACTGCTTTTGCAAATGAAAAAGAAAAGAAAGAAGCAAAAGAGTAAAAAGTACATAAAAAGACTGTTTTTTGTCCCAAGGGTTGAATTAAATTAACTTCAAACTGAATAATTTTGTATTGTATGAGAGTACAGAGAAAACATCATGCTGTGTGTTATGATCTGCATTCTCAGCTAATTAATAACATCTTTGCATACCTACTATTATCAGCAAATTCACTTTTTGGCTTTGCTCAAGCTCTGTTTAACAAGCATGTGTTATCTGACCATGGCTATGGGTGGGAGCATATTGTACTTAAGAATATGCTCTTTGTACTTGCTCTGGAAAAGGGGCCCAATTTTCTTCCTGTTAGAGTCTACATAAGTTATACTAAAAAGTGGAGTAAATCTTAGATAAGCCTAAAACCTTACAGACAAAAACTACAGTACTTTAAAGCCACAGCTTTCTGTGAAGTCATTGCAGTGATGCATCTATTGTCATCTAAACACTAATCCAGCCTTACCTCAGTTATTTTCCACTGTGGGAAGAATGACTGCTGTGAAAACTCAGGAGCATTCTTCAAACACTCAGATGTGTTTTCAAGATTTAATTTGGGTAAAAAAAAAAATCTTGTTTACTTTCATCTTGAAATGGACTTTCCTTTTGAAATGGATTTTCACATAGCATTGTTTCAAACTGATTTGCAAAAAGGCCAGGCAGGTTGCTTAATACCTGGATTTAGATCTTAAGGATTTTCATTTGAAGTGCATGCAGAAAAAGGTCCACATGGCTCAAATTGAAGATGTACTTGCTTCACCCTTCTTATTTGGTATGACAATATAGAAAAAGATTCTAAAATCTGGTTTTTTTCCTTGAACTGTTAGCAGTGGACAATTTTTGAAAGAAAAGGATTTTTGCATTTAAAAATATTCCATGGTTTCTGTCATTGGCACATGATAGAGCTCTTCATTAAAGGCCCATACCATTTTAATACGAATCATATTCAATGGTTCACATAACCACAATAAGCCTTAGATCTCTTAATATGCCTGTTCCTAATGTTCTTTTTGTTAGAAGAGCAACCAAGTAGTGTTTCTTTTCTTGGCTGAGACAAATATCCCCTTTGCTTGCAGGAAATGAATGTGTATTTTCTGTACTTTGGAAAGTTTATGGAATATTTAAAAAAAAAAAAGAGAGGGAGAAAAAGAGATGACTTTCTCCTTGCAGGCATGTGTTAGGCATTCCACAAACAAAACACTGTGTAATGAGGGCAGTGGTTGTCTTCCCGTGACACTTGAGTTTTCAGAAAAAGATTTATGTAAGTTATAAAAAGTTTTATGTAAGCAGTTAATATAATATTTCTGAGCTTTTCTTGAACATTGTCTGCTTCATTCAATAACAGGGGTAATCCCTCCCCCCTGAGCTGAGAAACTGTGAGACATGCAAGTACATGCATGCGGTCTGAAGGTCAGTTATAGCATTTACCACATGATCAAGAGTAGGTCTTATGGAAAAAGAACAACACTGAGATTATTTTCTCAAGGCCAGGAATATGAGGCAACTGCAGGGGGAACAACAATTTTAGCTCAGCTACAGAACTGATCAGGCTTGCATCAGCAGGCATTTAGGGACAGATGCTGGAAGCAGGTCAGTATCCCCAGAGGAACCGTGGGCACACAACACCTCACAGGAGATTGGAGGCGCCTGATATGACTCATTGAGTAAATGAGACAACTTTCTGATTCATATCTGGGAGCCTTCTGCTAGATTGTTTTCTCAAAGAGTGGTTGTCTTTCTGCTTTCACTCCTTCAAAATAAGAATAGTGTATTTCAAAATAACCTGATTTGCCTTTTTGCATACCCCTCTTTCACATGGAATTCTCATTTTCTCCATCTGTTTTGCCACACAATGTGTAATAATTAAAAAGTGCTTAACATCTAAAAAGGCAAATACAATGAAGATGTCTTTTGAGCACATCTTTTACTGCAGATTCAACTATGCCACTTGGCATCTGTTAACCAAGTTCCAATTTTATATTACTTCAACTTTGATTATTATTTTGAACATCTGGTTAGTGTTTTCAATGATCCTGCTCTCTTCTGCATGTCTTCTGAGGACATATTTCTTTGTGCTGCTGTAAACTGATCTAGTGTATGACTCTTTCACAAGTAAGATGTAGGAGACTTTGTCTACTTTTCCAGACATTATGGGAAGCTGAGGGAAATTGTGGGGAATTAAAAACAAAGTGTGTGTGAATTAAATGCCTGAGAGGAAGTGGTCCAAACTTGGCCCAAAGTAGCTCAGACCAGCTGGTAAGGCCAGGGAAAGCATCCAGCAAGAAAAGTGAAATAACTTTATGTGGGAATGGGAAGTCCTGGGAACAGCTTCCAGGCAAAGCATGGATAGGAATTCCTTTACATCCTAGAGTGAACATACGACCCTCAGATACATATGACAGCCCATCTGTGGGGATGCTGGGGATCATCAGTGTTCACTGATTTGAAGAAGTGGAATCTCAGGGAACAGAACCCACACCACAAACATGTAAAATTGGCAAAAATTAATTGTTTACTTTGCACTCATATATATTTTTCTCCACTGTGTTTTACAGTGTCCCACAATGAAAGCTTCTCAGACTTGTAAATAAAAAGGGATCAATATGGGCTGTTGACTGTTAAAGAATCTGGCTGAAGTATCTACACCTATCTTGCCTGAGGGTATTTTATTTTAATGAGTCTGTGTCATGCCTGCACGTTATTCTTGGATGTTTTTGCTCGTTTTAAGACATGCCTATGTTAAAAGAAGTCAAAAAGTAGTAGTGTAGCTGTGAAGCAGGTTCCTAATCTATTTGTGTTTTGATTCAGGACACATTGGCATAGAGAGGGATGTCCCAGGAGCCATGTTCCATAGATAATGACTACTTTTACTTTCAAGACTTTATTGTACGGTTTCCTTCTGTGAAGCAGAAGGAAAGCTTAAAACAAGAACTTGAAAGTAAACTGGAGAACAAAGTACTTGCAAGGTACTTGTTTACCTGCTGCTTTAAAATACTTTTTTTAATTCCTCACACTTTTTTGCTTATCTCTCTTAATTTGGTCTGTAGCTTACCTTGCACAGTTCTGACTTCAGGTTTTCTGGGTTCTGGCCTTCTCAACTGATTGGGGAGGTTGTCATTTTCCTGGTGCCATTTTTTCAGGCATTGTGGCTCATGTATACTAATGGATTTTGTTCCATACTCACGGCCACATATGTAGCAAATCACTGTTGGTGGCCGTCTTATCACTTTTGCCTGCAAACAACAACCATGAAGAAGAAGAAATATTATTTTCAATATTCATTTTGAATCAGAATGATTTTATATGAAAACAGTCATGTAGATAAAGAATGTTTTATCTGTGAAATCTGTGTAACTGTTTTTTTCAGTCTGGTTTTGTTTGGAATCAGTCCTGAGGCTTGTAAGAGATACTGCCTCATTAAGTGGGCACGTGGAACAGTCAGGTTTCTTCCGCAGATGCTGGGCTGACTGATGTGTGTGACTAATCTATACTTAGCTGTGTTAAGTTTCATTTATTTTATTTTCATACCTTTAAGTTCATGAAAATGCTAAGTCTTCACATGCCAAAACAACACTTCTGCTTCATCAGGTTGCAATGCAGCATCCATCTTAAATGGTTGAAGCCATTTTTTACTTACCAAGCAGACATTAAATGGAAAGCAGCAACAAAAACTTTATCAGGTGAACTCCTGAAGTCTAGTACAACATAAAGACTCCATCTTCTACCAGAACACAACTTGAAGTGCTGTATCAAGCCTTAGTATTTCTCTTAAGCTGGACAGTGAGGGCAGCTCTCCCAAGAGATGATTGTAGTTCTTTACCTCACTTTCGACACAGATTAGTTATCTGGTGGAATTTTTGGCCTTCAAAGATTAAGACCAAGCCAGGATATTTCAGGATGAGGGGCAAAAAAGAAACTGCTGTTTGTTTATCCCAAAGGCCTTAGTGTGAACTTTGCCAGTGACTGCAGCAAGGGCAGGACTAGACTCTAAGCAAGTCATTGTTTCCACACTGAAGATCTGCTTTTGTTCTCAGAGGAAAACAGGTCAACAACAGAAGAAAAGGATTCCTCAACCTCAAACCTCACAAATACATAATCTAAGGCTGAAAAATGTATAATTACTGTGGTATTGCAGATTATGGACTCAGCTCTGTTCTTAGGCGCGTCTTGGGCTAGGCGTGGTGTCAGTACCAGCCGTGCTCAGGAAGTAGGATAAAAACATGCTGTAGAGAAGAACTTTGAGGCACAAGGATGGATCTCACAACTGCCAGCACTTCCTACACTTCTGACTGCAGAATACCAGTAAGAGATGAGCTATTCCCTGCCCTCCTCAAGTTAGACAGCCATGCCAGACCAAATACAGGAAACTTTCTCACTCAAACAAGAGTGGTGGGGTTTCATTTTTTCCTCTGCTGCTGTGTAAGACAAAGCATAACCTGTTCCCGTATTTATGACTCTTTCTGTCAGCCCATCAATGTGTTCTCAAAATTCTGGGCAGCTCTTCTTGTATTTATGTTACAGTCTGAAAATGTCATTAGTGAACAATCTGCATGAGATTCCCTTCCTGTATCACACATGTAATCTCACTTACATGAAAGAAATACTACTCTATAAAGTGTATTTTTTCTGGGAAAAGTTGGACTTCATCTGGAAAGTTCTCACAGTGTCTTGAAACATAACAGCCAAAGACAGGCTCTCCAAGGACATTTTCATCCTCTTGACTTACAAATGGAATTTCCTTGCTATCTTTGATAATACAGTATTTTATATAAGCATTTTTTCTAATATATATAAAAATACAGCCTTCTTCTCCTATTTTTTAGATGAATACAGCAACAGCTCTTTTAAAAACATCTTATAACTTTTTGTTATCAAATTTTACTTACTTCTTTACTTCAAGTTGTGAGCCAGAACTAAAGTAAGACTCTGGGTCCAGATACAAAGTCTTCTGAAGACATTATACGTTTATTTGTAGGCTCTGAAGAGCTTTAGATAAGGCTACTACAATCTAAACTCCTGAGGTCAGAGAAGTCTTTTTAGTGGGCATGCCTGCTGTGGGTATGGTTATACTATTTTAGAAACGTCCTCTTAAAAAAATGCTAGGGGTAAAATCACTGGGAACACACCTTCCCCACAAGTTCTCATTAGCTGGGTTCCTGCCATTCATTAAAATGGTTACTTATTGGCTACAAACTAAGAAAGAGCAATTTGACTTTGAATATTCAGATTGCAGGGACTCCACTAAGGTAACAGAAGAAGAAAAAGAAATCCTAGTGCAAATGCAGAAATCTTTTCAGTAGAAATGTCTGTCTTTTGCCATTTGCACAATTAAAAATGGTACAGAAACAACAGGAGAAAGCAGAATTAATTAAAAGAAATCAGATCACTCTTAGGATAGAATTATTTTTATTCCAGAAAAATACTGAGATTGACCCATCACCACACATACAATTACATACACACATTTTTCTCTGCACACATGTTTAAAACCTGAAAGAGATTAGCCTAACAATTGGTAGTAACAGATTTTTCTTTTTTTAACTGTGGAATCCAAGATATGATAAGCTTTACTTGGAATTTCTACAGCTGATGATATTTATCCTTCATTTCTTTTTGTTTTCAGTGTGTCTGTCCCAAATGTAACATCTGGAGGCCTGCAGTTTGAAACTAAACTATTTTTGGAAACACCACAATTTTCCAACCCAAACTACTCACAGGCCAGTGGCTAGGCTGTCTGTTCACTGCTTTGTTTTTAACTTTCAAAAAAGGGTTGTAGGGAAGGTCTGTTCCTGAGGATATGTGTTATTATAAAAATACCTACAAATACCTAACAGTGTAGTTAGGCTTTCCTCTGGTGTCTCAGTATTTTCTTTTTTACTCCAAGACTGCTAAGTATGTCTGCGTGACTATGAATGAAGTTATTTAGTTCAGAGGGCTATGCAACTATGTATTTTCAATAGACCTGACATTACTCAAGGTTAGCCCCAGGCTGCTGTTATGGTGTTACATGAGGTCAAATCCTTCCATACTGCACAAAGCTTTTTATTTCTTCTTAAGTACACACAATAAGACTGAATCCCAAACTTCCCTACATAAATATTTATAATCCAGGACTGCACACACCTCTTCCCTTCTTATTTGTTTAATTATCCATTTATTTTAATGGGAAAAGGGAGGGCATTGTGCTCTGGGATGGAGCTCTTGTCATAGACTTGAACTGCCCATGGATTAGAGGCTCAGGAAAAGAATGGTGCAAGCATTTAGCAGCAGCATTCTATTGTATGAAAGCAACCCTTTCCACACATTCTTCTCAGCCAAGTAAAAGGTATTTTGCATAAGGATCACAAACAAGGTATAGTATGGTTCTCATGACTATCCAAAGCTGCACTTCACAGCACTCATGTTAGCATCATATGCCTTGAACAGCAAGGTAATTCTGCAAGATTATGTGTACAATTAAAAATATTACTCCACTGGAAACATGAAATATCTCATTTTGCTCCTGATGTGTTTTCTTTATAAATTGAGTACATCAGTACAATGAATAGTGCATCCATGTACAAGGAAAGGAAGGACACCCAGTCATTCCCAATGATAATACCCAGTAATTTTCATTCAAACCATCCATTAATTGTCCATTCTCATCTAACTTTCTATATTTGCAAATTTATTTGTCAGTATTCTCCTAGGAAGGTATTCAAAACCACTGCAATGAGGCAAAAAATGCTCATCATTGACTTTCCACCTTCATTAGAATTATACTACACCTAAAGAATCCTTCCCTTTACCAAGATGCTACATGGCTTTATGCTAGAGCAAAATACAACATCAAAGCTCTTGCTACACCAATTTTCAAGACTTACGCAGTATTAAAATGCATTACAATTCAGCAAAGGAAGATCAGTGAAATCTTTTTAGTTAACTAGATAAGAAGAAAACAGCAGATGGCAGCATCATCTAATAGGCTTTTAAGATCAGCGTTATCTATTTTCAAAAACCCATAACTCATATGCATGCAGCAAGTTATTGGTGCTCACTTACATATATCACATATTTTTGTCTATGTAACAACAGAACACAGATTTTGTTTTAGTGCAAGTCTGTGTTTCAGTAGCTGCAGACACCACTTCCATTGTTTGGGGTATCACAGCCGAATCCAAATTAGAATTTCTGAGCTGATGTGACCCTTGAGAGTCTCTAAGCATAGGCTGTTATTCTCTACAGCCAGACATGATTAACTCAGATGTGTTCATTGATTCTGAGAGCGAGAACAGGTACTGGAAGAGATAGCTTACAGAGGCTGTCCAGTCTCCACCTCTAAAGACATTTAATGAAGAACTGAGAAAGAGTTTGTCAGTAGTTATACTGGCCTAGGTGATGCCACACTTGCTGAAGAGGAGACAACTTAAGGGCATACAGGCAGAAGCATACAGTGAGAAGTGCTTGCAGTTGTAAAGTTAAAATTCACTTTACATGGTATACCACTAAATCAGTCAGAACTTTATTTTGAAAATGAGGAAAGTCTGGGTTTTTCATTTAGGGCATCATTCATTCCATAAATTTATTTAACAGTAGCACTAATTCTCTTAAATACATAAGGACTGGCTGGTTTTTTCCAGTTATTGCTTTCCTCTGATATTCGGCTAAATCAGGACTTCAAGAAAGTACTTAAATAATTCACTGTCACAGTGAGTAAGTCTTTTTAGATGAGACAGGGACTGCCCCAAATGCTTTCCAGCCAGGACCAGAACAGTAGCCATTTCACTCCACCACTAGTGAAGCACTATTTTTTAACAGTATTAATAAGCAGCTGAGTAGCTGGTAAGGTGAGCAAAATGAAAACCATATGCTGGAAAAAGAGGAAGACTTTAGTGGAGACACAGACCTTGTCCCTGTTCATAATTAATCTGCAGTTATTCCATAAGCTTAGTGGTTTTCCACTTCAATGTGTGGACCTTTCAAAATGTTCAACTGGAAATTAAGATTCTCTCACAGAGAATTTAAATCTACAGGAAAGCGGCTTCCTTTGACAGCTTCTTATAAGCTGTGTGCAAGTCCTGAAGAACCCCTTGGATCACAGGATATTTCTTTCAATCTTCCCATCCCATCTATACCTTTAATGCATAATTCTGCACTAAAGAATAGGCCTCATAGATGTAAAATCCATCATCTCTTCCTGAGAGTGATTGTTAATAACAAAGTCCCTCAAGGTCAATGACAAACTGCAAGCTGTACAGCCACATTAGCTCTGCTGCAACTGATGAACTGTAAGTGCTTGGAAGTAAATGAGGAAACCTGTTGTTCACACAGAAGGAAGAACAGATTTGAACAGATTTCATTTTGGCTCTGCAGAGCTCACAGAAGTAAAAAGTGGCAATAATGTTGTTCAACAAGTCAGCAGATGTGAGTGAATCCACAAAGGGAGCAGATACGTTGTGCAAGAGAGTAACATTTTTTACAGATCACTGTCAGTGCCAAACCACATTCTAAACTTTTTTTTAATGGGATCATAATTATAGAAAATTGCCCTCACCCTCTCTTTTGTAATCTACAGAATTATGTTTGATAGATTAAACTCTCTGTTTCATGCCCATGCCTTTCATTGAACAATGACAGTTCTTTAGTAAAGAGCACAACGTAGTATAAACAGCATCACTTTTTCTACAACTATAAATGCAGCTGTGCAGCACTTTGAAGTGCTTGTGGATGAAGTAAAATTTGCTGATAAAAGCAAATTTGCCAAATATAGAGCAATTTTCCAAAATATATCAATGGCCTCGTATAGCATAATAAATATATTTGCCAAAATATATAAATTAGTGGCCTCATATAGCATAATAAAAAAGGGACTCATGTAGTCTTTAGTCTCATGTGAGCTAGGGTAATGCTATTATCTTAATTTTACTCAGCAGCTGGTAAACTAACATGTTTCACACTTTGCCTTCTAAAACATCTTAAGAAATGCTCTGCATAGCATTACATTCCTTTGGCAACTGAGAGAACTAAATCCCATTTTCAAAAGTAATGTAGGCAATCAGGATTCCAGCCCGCATTTGAAAAAAAAGAAAAAAAAGGCCATTTAATTTGGACACTGGGCCTAAATTTAGACAACTATCTTACAAAACTCCTGGCCAAAAGACAGCTTGTGCAGAAACAAATGCAGAAAAAAATATCCAATTTTCCAAAACCTTGTGTAGCTTTTGGATAATGTGAATCAGCTTCTTTATTCTTGGATCCTGAATCAAATTCAATGGAAAAAAATGTGCAGTCTTATTTATTTTGTTGTTGTTATACCCAGAACTGCTGCCTTTGAACATGCAGTCCTCAGTAAACTGATGTTGCATGCCAAGGTTAAGAATAACAGTAAAATATGAAAATCATGTTTTGAAGAGCTGGATGCTTGCAGGACAATGAAACATTGCTTTTCATGTTAACTAAAGAAAAATACCTAACATCTCCTAAAACATATGACATCCAAACCTTGCCTGATCTGCTCAATAGAATCTCCTATGGAACTAAATCAAGCAATGGTCCCTCCTGGGGATATAACTCTTAAACTCTCAATAGAGAACCCAACTACTCCCATTCAAAAGGAAAATCAAAATAAATAGGAATAAGTAGTTTTCCTTATTCCCTTCCCAGTATTTCCCTTTTCTTTATCCTCTATTTAGCAGAGAAAAATTTGCATGCAGCTTAAAGGTCCTTCTGAAGAAAAGAGATTTTTAAATTTGATGGCAAGCCAATCTCCCCTGGAGTGTCAAGCATCAAGATGCATGCACACCCTTTCATACAGCCCATGCTTAGCAATTTACCTGGTCTGATACAGCTGGTGCAGCCCTGCTTGTTCCTTGATGGGCCTTAAATGGATCACCACTTGCTGAGCCAGGTCCAGATCTTGGTGCTTTACCAGATTTACTAGTGGTAGTCCTTGGTAGCCTCGCACTGCTGCCACCTCCTTTGCAACACCTTTCGTGCACAGGGAGACGTTCAGGAAAAAAGGTTCGCCCACACTTTCTACAGGGCACCAACTGGGCTTGAGCACTATAATAAGCTGCTTCATTTTCATCTGTGAGTGTATAGGAACCAGAACCAGTAAGGATGTCAGGTTTCCTGGGCTCTGGCCTTCTAAGGTGCTTTGGTAGCTGATTGTTCTCAATACGCCACTTCTCTAGGCACTTAGGTTCATGTATAGCAATTGATTGTGACCCAAATTCTCTGCCACAGATATAGCATACCTTGAAGGGAGGTCTTCTTGGGGAGGGTGCTTGAGACATGTCTGAAGAATTTGACTGTTGCGATATTATTGCAGTGCCCTGGTCACCTTTTCTGGGATTCAGCTTCCCAGATGTACTACTTTGAGAAAAATTCTGGGAAGATCTGGCACATAAGATCGTGAAACTTCCTCTAAAGGCAAGGTGTTGGAGATAAAATAATAGGGGCTTCTTCAGCACTTGATAGACTACTACAAGTTTTGTTCACATTGTTTTTCTTGACACTTGTTTCCATGAAGAGTATCACATTTCAGGAAACTTCTCTCTCTCCTACACATAAAGAGCTTTGGAAGATCTGGTATTCAAAATGACTCTACATCTTCTTAATCCATTTTCATGAGCCAAAATATATTAGGGACTTCAAAGCTGGAACACTGAACCTTATGGCTGCTTCAGTAGTGAAGGTGGTTTCTGTGTGTTATCCTTTTGTCTTTTGTTCTTACACAACCCTGAAACAAATTAAATTAGTATAAATTAATAAATGTGTTCTCTCTAGTTAAGATTACCAACTACTGGTTTATCACAAGGCACAATTAACCTTACTAATACGTTATATTTTTAAATAACAGGTAAATAACATCAAATATATTCTTATCCGTAGTGATCAGCTGAACAAGGTTAATCTGAAATTCTGGTCCCAGAGGATTTTAAAATCTTGAAGGACATGAAATAAGATGGGTTCGCATAAACTGAAACTGATGACATGCAAGTGGTTTGGTGTGCTTTATTTTCAGTTACTGATAGAACTGGTATTTCTGGCAGTCTTCAATTTATAAGTCTTCAAAGTCAATACTTACACATCATTTCCCTGTATCCAGAGACATAAGAAAAAGTCCCTCATTAGAGAGATGTCAATGTCCAATCTACAAAGGGACAGTAAGAAAGGAAAGTGTTCCCAGTCAATTTATTGGTTGAAGGAAATTATTTGCCTCCTTGTGGTGTCTCAAACTCTCTGACCAGTCTTGATTCTCCTAGTACAAGAGTGTTATTAATGAAATGAAACAGGTTTCTTAATAAGGCTTACTGAGGTGCTTTGGGGGCTGAAGTACGTGCTGGATGAGAGAGAAAGGGCAATGCATATGTTTCGTCTCCAGATATTACTAGATATGTTTCAGTTTTTCAATGTCCAGTCTACCCCTGTAAACAGATAAATTTGTGCTTTATCCTTTAAATGTTCATCTTTTACAGTATTTTGGGCTGGTCCTCCAAAGATGAGAAAATATAATTCAGACCATACACATGTACAGCAGAGGCTACTGTTTTAATTGCATGGAAAAATAAAAACCAAACTAGCACATCACATAGATAGGTAACTGCCAAGGACAGTCTACTTGATCTCTATAGAAGAAATATCTGGCTAAAGTCATCTTGTCCTCACTGAATATTCCAGACTTTATCTCAATCCTTCCAAACTTGGGGGATTCATAACAAACATATCCACACTGGCTGTCTTGGTGTCTTCATTCACTTCCTCTGCTGCAACCATCCAACCTGGATGTTTTTACTGCTTTTTTGCCATGTCACGATTCAAGACTTTGTTCCCACTCAAACAAAGTGTTTTCACTCTCATCTGTCCCACCTCTAAATACTCAGGCTGACTTTTACTATACCCAACTACAATGACACAGTTTTGTCATAAATTTTGAGATGACAAACTTAAACTCTGTCTGTATCACTGAGAAGCAACTGAACTCATTCTAGTCTCTTACAAATGTTCTAGGGGGTATCTTAAGTAGAGGGGCAACAGTGAAAAAACAAGTTGTCACCAGGTTCATGTGAGCAGTCATCCTTCTGCCAAGCACACAAAGATGTTTCGATTGTTGCATTGACACTGCTTGCTTAAATACTCACAAAGCTGCACGTTTCTAGGACACTTGGGATACTTTCTTATGAAAATTCCTGTGAAGCTTGTATTTATTTGTAGGCAAACTGGAAAATGTGAAGACCATCAGACCCAGTCTGTGATTTGTGCTGGAACAAATCTGTGAGCAAGTATGTTGTAGCTAACTGTTAAAAATAAAATTTTTGAGCACCATTATACTTGGCGCATTCAAAGTTATCACCTCATCCAAAACTGTATTAGATAACTGCAGTCAGCTGAAAAACAGGGTAAAGTGTGTGGCTGTAGTATCCTCTCATGTCTGAAGCTATCAGGTGTATCAGGTGCACATAATATACACTGACAGTTACACAGAACTATACCACCAAAATTTTTAGTTCAGATATAAAAATAACAGGTTCAGCAGTATGTGAAATTTAAGTGTGCAAACTAGTATTTAGGCTACTGTACTCCAAGGCTGTTTGAAAGACTGGGAGAGTTTCCAAGGAGGGTGGCCTGTTGGATGAATCCAAGTTGGGAAATAGCCAAGCTCTTTAGGAGGATGAAGGGAATGGAGAGCCAGGGAAACATTAAAGGGTCACGAAGGCAGGGGAGATAAGGGTTATTGGCAGGTCACAGGAAGGGAGAATCAGAAAGTTCAGTAACATTTCAGGGAACTTCTGAACTTTGAAAGGTCCTATTTATGTCCTATTTATTGATTTATGTCAAAAAGAAACTTTCTCATACCTGAGAGGATTCTTAAAGCAACAGTGAACACTGAACTGCCTGCCATATGAAGAATGTTAGGTGACTAAATCTGTTGCCATTATGAATGAATCAGCCAATAAAAGATGCTATAAACAATCTATTAACAATATAACCTATTGTTGGATTTCCAAGCTTGCTATTGTAAATACTTCATAAGAGAATTATGCTTCCTTGTGGGGATTACACCATTTGGTCTACATTTATTCCTGCCAAGTTCAGTGTTATTATTTGGAAACTTCTATAAATTCAGTGTGAAATGAAAAGGCATATGAGCTGTTCAAATCTTCTTTTAAGCTGAGTGGTAAAGATGTGGAAGTAAATCAGGACTGGGACTTAACAATTCAAAACATAAAACTTTCTAATGTTTTTCTTTTTAAAACATTGCAATATGTTTTAATAAAGCTGGAAGGTACAGTTGATCATTGCATACAGCTATGGGAAAACATTTCTCTCCTCTGCAATTCCAATGAGGACAACACTTAAAAACAATTTCATGAACGGCAGTGACAGGTCACAACTAGTGAAGAAATTCAATGTAATTAAAAGCAAATTAAATACTATGGCTAGCTTAGAATCAGGATAAGAGCTTCAGTCTAACCAAAATAGAACAGAATGATGAGAGCATATCAGCTCAATACATCTATCGTTTTCTTGTCCTGAAGTGGGAATGGGAACTCTTGCACACAGTTTTTAAACTTCACCTCATCAATTGCAACAATAACATTATTGCAACAGCAACCATAGCATTATTAACCACACCAGAAATTGCAACAGCATCACCAACAATGCTTCACTTATGCTGCCTTCTCTTAGCTGCCCTGTGTGATTCAACCTATAGAAGTGGAAACTTTTTTCCTGAAACAGCCTTCGTTAGGTCTTGTTTCATGTCAGTGTTGGAACTTGGAAGCAAAGTTGACACATACGTTTCCTATTTCCTGTATGCAGCCCATTTCTGAAGAGCGACCCTCTCTGTTTTTCATCTCTCTTGATTCTCTCATGTAAACAATTCCTCAAAAACCATTATAAAGTCATTTTATAAGCCTGGATTCCTTGACTGAATTGAAAAAAACATACTTGCGTTAGCTGGGGGATTAAACTGGCTGTTTCCAATGAATCCACAACACTACTGCTTTTGACTTAGCTAGAATTCCACAAGGAGACCTCCCAGCTATAACAAAAACAGAGTTTACCTTATGGAAGAGCACATTGCATGAAGCTTCCTACTACCAGGACCACGCTTATTCAAAGGACAAAATACAGGAACAGCTGTGAGAATTTGGGGAATCTGTTTTTGTACAGTTTATGGATGCTGACTGGTATCACAGTCTTGCCATGTGTAACTGTATCAGACTGTAAACTCTATTTAATCTATATGGCTGGTTTAGTGTCACTGTTCTAATCTGCTAGCATAGAAAGATAAATCCTTGCACCAAATAAACACAGAGCTTTCAAGCTTACATGTCAAAATGCCCCAAGAACCTTTTACACATGCTTAACTCCATCTAAAAGCAGAGACAATTAAAAAAAAATCCCCTTGGATATGCTTGGCTTCATCTAAAAGCAGAGACAACTTCCAGGAAGACCATAAACAAGCAAAGTAAGCAGTGGGTACCAAATACTTTGCTATTTTTTTTTTTAAGTGCTTGATAAAGCTGAGAAGGATTTATATGGAGTACTTACTTCAGGTGACAGTGGCTTAAAACCACAAGGCTCTTTGGAGAGGTCATCTATAAGTGCAGAATGCTTACAAAAATCAAGACTCCCTTAACAGAGTTATAAGAATGTCTCCATAGGTTGATCTGATTGAGGGAGAGGATGAAAGGCTACACAGACACATAAATGAAGAGGAAAACATCCACGTCCAAAATGGTGGCAAACACAAAAGCTCAGCTACAGATAGACTGTCAGTGCCAAAAAAAGAATAGACTAATTTTAGCTTGCAGAATGGAACTGGTTCATCCATTATCTTGGATTCGAGAACTCTTGGTTGTGTGTACCCTCATTTATGTAAAACCCCACTTCGCTCTGGGTTTTCCCTTTGTTCAATACTACACTCAATGCTGTATCCTTATTCTGCCTGTCCACCATGCAGTGCTTGGAACTAAAAGCTCTCTGTTTGTGACACCACATTGTTATGTGGGTCATTTAATAAGGGTGATTTATGTACATTGGATTAAATTCACAAGTATCCTAAAAGAAAAGATTTTACTTGTAATACCTAACTATATGGTTATATAAATTGGAAATGTCTCAAATAGCTTTAAGTGAGAAACAAGCAAAAGTTTCTTGTACAAGGGCACCCAGAGATCCTTGTTTTTCAGTTTGGGCTGGACTCTGTAAACAGACAAAGGAGAAAACTCAGTATAAGAGGATATAAGATATAGAGAGATTAAATAAGTGATCAGCCAAGCATAACACAGCAAGTCTAAAAAATAAAAAAATTAAGTTTAGATTTTCTAGCACCCCAATACTAAATCAGTCCAGTCACAGGCTCTTCTAAGGCTGATCCCTAACTTTACAGTCAAGATAAAAGTAAGTCTTTTTTCTCTACTTTCATGAGTTCTCTTTATATTTACATATAAAAGAGGTGTCAGAAAGGACCAAACTGACACCCTCTGTTGAGTGCCAGAAAGCATTGCTTCAGGCTCTTTCCAAATAAAATGTTTTCTATGAGGCTTCCCATTATTCTTTAAGGGAAAGCAAATGAAATTAAACCAGCACCTTGAGCTTTATTTTTTCTTGTGCTAATGTTTTATTTGCTCAATTATAAATCATTTTAGAAATCCGTTAAGATAAAGTACTTAAACATAAGCTGAACAAAAATATTGGACAATTTGTAATATCTTACCATTGGATCTGTTTTTCACTGCATGATAAAAGGAAAAAACATTTTTATGTTTCCAACAATATTTTTAGTAAATTAACCACATATTAAAAAACCTCACATTTTTCCAGTTAAGCACTACATTCTCTCCACAGTTTCTGGCTGAAGGAATCTCCTTTGGTTTGTCCTAGAGACTAATAATTTCCTTCAGTCATGTGAAAAGAATAATCTATTATTTTATGGAAATAAATACCAAAGTTTACTATGTCAACATGCTTCATCTTTTCACTGCTGAATATGATCCATGCCTTTATGCATCCTCCTCTCTCAAGAAACCACCTGCAAGCTCCAAACAGAAATATCGGCCTATACCTCACTTCCATCAGCTTCAAGAGTTTGTAACACCTAATATCAGAGTTGCCTGGCTTAAATGTCTCAGGAGCAATGCACTCAGAAACAGTGCAGCTTGTTCTAGCAGAGGATCAGGTGCACATACACCTTTTCTCCCATGCAATCTGCAGCCCAGATGGTGTTGGTTATGCCTTTGTTATGCCATCTTTAAAGTCTGGATGTAGCCAGACAGGAGGACAGGACAAGAATACTCAAAAGCAAACAGGCAGAGTTAAAAAGCCATTGTGTTCTGATATTTGCAAACAGGCTAGAACTGCCTGGGAATCTTCTAGTGAACATTTTTTCCACTGTTTGAAGTCTTGGTTAGGAAAAAAAGTAAGTTTCCTGAAAGATGTATCCTGTATGACTTACACAAGAGAGAAATCATGGGTGTCTCTGAGCCTGTGTCTGCATGTCTGTGCAAAGGTCCATTACAATGTAAGATAAGGAAAATACATATCCCAGAGGTTTCTATACAGCTCTCATACAGAAGTATTTATGGTGTTCTTTGTAATGAGACAATCAACCTAGTCAATGCTTTTCACAATTTTCCTCTGAACAATGAAATGACCAGGTCCTTCTTTGGATCTGATTATCTTTCAACCTAAAACTTTATGGGTCAATCAAAAAGTCCCTGGTATCAACAGCAGCCAGTGTATACCTGGCATTTAAGAAGATCCTGTATACAATTATGCAGTCATTAGTGCTGCTTTACTTAATTAGTTCTGTGTAAGTTTGACTGTGTTACCAGAGAAAGCTGGAGACTTCTAGAGACCCAGTTCTTTCATGTTATTATGTCCTCTGCCAGATGTAAGAAATAATTCCTTTGATTTGAATGAGATCCTAACGTTATGCAAAGAAATTATGACTGCTACTAGTTAAAATACATGGCGAAAAATGAAATATTTTTTGTGAAAAAAGTTAACTTTTGAGACTTTTAACATTCAAAAACTTTAAAAATTCATAATTCAGTAACACCATTCTCTCATGTCTCAGATATCCTTTAGGCTCTACAGTGTTCTTGGGTTTTGCATTTTACTTAGTGATGCATTACAACTCACAAGGGTAAAGATTTCCTTTGTTTTACTCACAATTATTTAATACACTCATCTCATATTGTAAAGGAATAATATTACTGCCTCCATACTTATTCTTGTGCAAAAATCAGCAGATATATTCCCAGTCTTGGTGACAATAGGGATACTTACACATCACATTCTGAATCACCTTCAGTTACTAACTCATATCTGTGGCATTTACCCTGCAAATCCTGCACAAGAGATATGCATCAAATAATGGATAGATGGAGTATGTTAATTAACCCTGCCCACAGCACAGAAGTACAAGAGAAAGTGGACACTGAAGTATGCTCACACAGCTCAAGGGGAGCTACCTCTGCTTTCTAGCTCAATTACCTTTATTCAGCATTTCCATTTCTGGAACTCACATGCACAGAATCAGGGTTTTTTTTCCCCAGGGATCTGAATGATGACTGTGCAATTATTTCAGTACAGTAGGGTCATCCTTAGGGAGAAAAAAATGGTGGATGGATGAATGCATATTCAGTTATGAGTCTGAAACAAAAAGAATAGAAGCCAAGAATGTCATCTTGTACAAACTGACACAAGGCAGTGGAAATCAAAAGAAGGATGACACTGCACATGTGCTGAGAGCCTCTCCCTGGAAGTGTAAAGGGATTCAGTGATGGAAAGACACTTTTCCCAATAATGTGCAGTAATACAGTTACATTATACAGGATAAAGTAATCTGAAGTGGTTAATATTCTTGTCTTTTACAGCGTAAATCAATCTTAATAGACTGATTTTTCTGAATAGGAAAAAAAATGTTTCTGCTGATAAATGATTCCATAACTAAGGTTTTTGGTACTTTTGATGTGAACAGGGTACTCAGATAGACAATCTGATTATCATGGAAATTACTAAACTCAGCAAGACAGGCCAGCTACTAAAATATGAAAACTAAATGAGCAGAGAGCCACAATAGCAGAAGAGAAGCTGAGGGAACCTAGAGCAGCAGATGACATTATCTTAAGTGGAAAATGTCTAGGAAAGCAAAACTTTGGGCATTCCAATTATTCTGTAAAATCCTGGAAAATGTAACAAGACTTTCTTAAATACTCATTGTTGCATGAATAATGCAGCACATCCTAATTCTTTGCAGAACACTCATGATGTAGCGACACAAAAAAGAAAGGGCTGCCTACTAAATCTGTTACGAAGAAGAGTGTACTAGTAGGGCTGTCAAAACATTCATCATGTCCATCAAGAGCCTTAACAGCACTACAGCACTCATTCTAAAGGCTCTTGCTTGCAAAAAATTTTAAAAGCGTCACTCTTCAACATTACTGCTTTTCTCCTCCAGATTAAATCAACAGTGATTTACAACTGGTGTGAGAGGACGTGATGGATAAAGGTCATCAAATTTTATCTGGTACCCCTAGGTCATGATGATTATGTAACTTGTCATGTTTAACAAACATCTTTTTTTCACTTTGTATTTGAAGCATTGGTCCATATTCTCCTGTTTTCTGTCTTATAATTCTTTAGTGAACAGCATTAAATTCCATGTGTCAACAAAAATACATATGGAATACAAGCCTGAAATATCCCCAGATAATGTGGCTTAAAAGAGCTATGTCTGAGCTCCCTCCTGTGTAGCCATAATTTCACCTGTTTATAAGCCAGTGGATTCTATTAGAGATCAATGTCCTACAGAGTTAAGTAGATAGAAAAGTAAATTTTCTATAGTCTATATAGTAGACTATATGAATTTGTAATGAAGGAAATGGTATTAGTTTGTAACTTGAGCAATCACTTCAGTTATAGTACCTTAGGAATAAATTTTGCAGTAAGCTTTAAGATAAACCACTTGGAGAGCAAAGTTTTCTGTTTCTGTAGTGCTTTCCAAACAAAACAAAACAAAGCAAAACAAAATGACTATTTACTAAACCTTTTCATTATTGTTATGTACCACATATTTTCCAGGAACAGAACTGAGGTAATTTGTCATATAGGGCAATCAGCAACTATGTGCCAGGTAGGGCTGCCTTTTACAGAGAGTAACATTTCTGCCTTTACACATCCACATTGTTGGCCATGAGTATGGCAATAGTATTGTCCTGCTGCTTAAAACACACACATAAATGAAGAGTGAGGAACCAAAAAGTCAGAACATCTGACCTGGTAAATGTTCACGCACCATTTTTCCAGGCCAGGCAAACCTCTGCAGAAACAAATTCCAGAGAACAAATGCATTACCCTCACACTAAGCACCAATATATGTGAATGTATTACCAGCTAGGTGGTCTAAGGGTACAAAGTCACACAAAGCTTTGTTGATTGACCTTTCTGCTTATTTATAACTGGGCCCTGACCTCTGCAGGAATCTGACCATCTGGTACTCAGGGAAAGCACTGTTTTAGTTGGATGAGGACAGGAGACAGGACTGCATTATTTAAACCCTGACTGACTGAGGCTCAGGCCAGGCGTGCCCTCAGAACCATCTGCACAGGGAAATCAGGAGAAAGCCAGCAAAACTGGGTTGTGAGCTCAGAGGATCCTGTGCCTCTTGGCTAGGCAGAAAAGTGGCCTGGATTTCGGGAGAGAAGGAAAAGCATGGTTCCTCCTCACCCAACCAATCTTCCTCCGCCCTGCCCGAAAAAAGAAGAATTTACGGGCTTATTCAGATCGAAGGCTTCCGAGACCGTGGCCGGCACCTAATTTTCCACGTCCTCCTAAACACCTATTACCTCCGCTTGGATCAAAATTCCCTCATGTCCTCTAAGGCCGGGTCTCTGTGCTGCGGCCCCGCGGCCCGGTGTGCCCGCGGTGTAGGGAGGGAAGCGGGGCAGGCGGGAAGGCGCTCACATGCCCGCCGCCAGGCCGCACCCCGCGCGCCGCCGTTACCGCGGCAACGCCGCACCACATGCAAACCCCTGCCGCCGGCGCGGCCGCCGATTGGCGAGTGCTGCTGTCAGTCACGGCACGGGCAGCCCCGCCCCGGGCCGCCGGGCGCTGAGGGGGGCGCGGGGAGCCCTCGGGTGTGTAGCGAGAGCGGTCTCTTCATGGCGGGGAATGCGGGTGCGGGGAGCGCCTGAGCAGCTGGGCATCGGCCAGTGTTCTGTGGGGAGTGACCCCGTTCAGGCTCTGCATCCTTCCACAGGGACCCCTCTCTCAATCCCCTTCTTTTCCGTTTTGCTGAGAAATGGCAGCATTGTGAAGTCCAAGCGGCAGAGAAGGAAAAGCATGAGGAGTCCTAAATCCATCTCCCACGTAGGCGCTCTTCTCATTCAAAAATTCACACTTTTCGGCCAGACTGTTTTCAACACTTTTCCAAATTTAACTTTTGCAAGCTTCATATTTTCCTTGGAAGTTAATTCTTACAGAAACAATGATAAATAATTGCTACAAGAAACCACCACTGGTTCAAACATTCCCATGGCAAGTGTTCTCTGGTGGCAGTGCCAAGAGCAAGCCAGCAGGGCCGCTTTCATGCTGCCCCTTTCTGCATAACAAACTTCAGTTGTCACTTAGTGAAAACTTAAAATGCACAACAGGCATCATTTGTGTAGGGTCGTGCCAAGAGCAAGTGTTCTGCTAAGCAACAGAGATCTACTGCAAATAAATTCTAGTACCTGTTTGAAATTTTTGGTGTGCCTGGTGGGCTGATAAGGCAGAAGTGAATCGAATCTGTCAAACGGGCTTTTACAACATCAAATCCTTCAACCAGGTGAATTCCCAGGCCTGAAACCCAAAGTTATATTTACAAAAAGCTTTCAGAGAAGTAAAATCAGGTTGTCTGATTAGAACATGTTGCATTGCAAAACGTGGGCAAAGAAGGAAAGTGATAGCACGTGAGGCCTTTTGACACTGCAGCGCCAGGAAGCCCAACAGTTAATTCAGCTTTATGCTGTGTATGACAAAGGGTGTTCATCAAATGAGTAGCACCTCGATTAAAAGCAAATTACATTTAACCTGCACTTTGCCTTAGGGGTTAAACACAATTTGTATTGCACCAAATTTGTTGTCAGAACTCCCACCTTTAGACAGAATTAGAATGCAGAACCTCTTTTTTGCAGTATTTGTAGAGTGCTTTGATGCCATAAAAAATACAAGAAAAAATTGTGACACCTTTGCCACTGAATCTGTCCCCCAAGACTGTAAGTTTCAAGTTATTTGAGGTTACAAAACTGTGATTATTGTATGTGACAGATAAACAAGTCCTAAAGAATAATAGTGCAGTTACACAGTCAAAATCTAGGAAGTGCTAAGATTGGAGTTACCCTTTTACTCACTGATCTAACAGAAAGTTTATAAATAGATAATAAAAGTAGCTTTCCATGTTGTAAACGCCTATACTGACCTATGTGTCTTCAGAAAATAAAAAATATTTTTCTCCGTTGTATGATTTTAGGTGGTAGACAGGTAGGACTGTTGCTTCCACATGAGCTGTCTCAGATGTCAACTCAAAGGTCTGAAAATAGCAAGAGAAGTAATTGCAGTGCAAGATTTAGGAAAAAGGCCCGAACATCTTGCTATTTTTTGTTTAAATTAATGAAAGTGTTTTCAGATCATTAGATAGGAGGAGCTAAGTAAACAATATTACTCTTACAATTTAAAAGCCCATCCCAAGTCCTTAACAAAATTCTCATCAAGGTGATAGAATACATTTTCTGTTACAAGTACCATAAATAAAATAGATGAATTTTTAATAAGTTACTATGTATATAAAACTTGGCAACTTTTTTTATAAAGTTGTACCAACAATGTATTAAAAATGGGTGAGAAATTTCCAGCTGAATTCCTGATTGGTGTACTATGTATGTCTGTATGTGTGTATGTATGCTTATATGCTTGTATGTGTGGAGATGTTTAGATATTTGAAAAAGCAAAAATGGATAACCCTGAAAAGTATTTGCCATATTACATATGCCATACATGTGGCTTACTGCACCTGACTGGTACAGATCTCTGTGTTATTTTAAATTAAATGGTACAAAATTGCATTTAATCTCTTCTGGTTTATATCTTTTCCATACTCCATTATCAGCTCTTGCTGACTAGATAGAATGCAAACAAAAACCACAGGAATTACTTTTACCAGAGAAAGAAGAACAGCAGAAATGAATTGCTCTCCACTGTGTATCTTCTTCAAGCCAGACTCTATCACATGGTAGACAAGATACTCCCTAGAACCATCTTTATTATATGAAGTAATTTGCATTGCATGTACATGTGCTATTAGGGCACCCTGGAACAATAGGAAGGTTTATAGAGAAGCCATGGGAAACTTATCATAGGATATCAATGTGTCTGATAATTTCCCAAAGGACCTGAGACAAACATCAATAAAAATATTTGTATCCCAGCAAGACAGGAACAATCCTGATATAATTACTTTGCACATCTTTTTGTAACTGTCATTCCAACTAATAACTCCTTTGCTTCTGCTGCCCTATTTTGCTTCCTCCAAAACTCTGGGTGGAATCCTATCTGAAGGTCAACTTGGAAGCAGCAGAGGAACAATAAATAAACCAAGAGTATGAAAAATGCCTTTAAAAGTAGCTTGGATGGGGTAAAGGTGAGAGGTCATCAGTTGCTAGGACTTCCTTATTTTTACTGTTTATTATAGCTCATTTGCTCGTGGAGAGAAAACAAATGAGGGAAGTCCATTTTATTATATATTATTTTTACTTTCAGGATTGCTTTTCTGAACGTTTGGAAACGTTTGTTATATGTCATTCCCATTACCAGTATTTCTTTTCTCTTGTGTGTAAAGCAGTAATATTAGCTCCACTGAAGATTTTCCTATGACAACATGTTTTGGTAACTGAAGATTTAAGAACTTGACTATTCAGCCCATGAAATCAGTCTATGTTTAATATGATTTAGTTGTTGTGAAGACATTACTTAGGAAACCAATGTATTTAGTTTTTGATATTGCCTTGTTAGGTGCCACTCTTTTGCTTTACTCAACAGGTTAGCATGCAGACCCTCCTTCAGAGCATATCTTCAAAACATCTGAAAGAATGTCAGTAAATTAATTAGCCTCTGTGTTCAGTAACTTTTCTTTCCCGAAGAAAATAAAGGTTGCGCCAAGGCTGAAAGGAACGCGTGCCTTGTTTTCATTACCATTTCCACTGGACAACCAGAAGACAGAAAAGATTACGTTGCAGCTAAGAACACAGTTCAAATGTGTACAACCAGATTTCCCTTTGAAGCTGGAAGTTTTCCCAGGAAGATGGATATGGCTGCAGCTGAAGCAACAATCATTTCTCATGAAGTGAAATACTGCCACACATTCCAAGGCTGGACTACTCCAAGCAAATTACACAGTGTTAATGACAATTCCCTGTGTGACCACCTGAAAATACCTAGTGCTTTTGTCACCAGAACTGTGTTTATCTCACAATTATACTTCTACAATACCTTTGATAATACTCGTCAGTAACAAAGACTGGTGGGAAAAATGTCAGATCCTTTGAGAAAGAGAAATTCTGAGAAAGAATTTTGAATCTCCAAAACTCAGTGTGAGTGAAGAAGGACCCTTGTATTTGGACAGAAAAAGAACAAAAGCAGTATTTAGAAGAAGTAATGGAAGAATAAGTGGCAGCATAAAGATTATAAAATTATGAACTTCTCAAAAAAAATCTTCAGAAGGAACAATTTTAATTAGGTGCATTGAATTTCTTTCTCTTGGCAAGAAGGTTTGATTCAATAACCAGATCATTGGTTATTAAAGACATCTATATGCTAACTATTTCTGTCAATGGTTGTGTAGTGCTATAGCCATTAGTCTTATATTTCTCAGCCCATCACAAAGGATGCATATTATATTGCTCTGGACACTGCTATTAGTTTATGCTCCCTCTTCAGGACTGTAGTTGCAGGACATAGTAGCCACGTTTATTGGCCTGCCTTCCCAGAAGGCAGCTCGAGAGTCATCACTCCGCGCACACCAGAGCTCTCTGCTGTGAGTTTCCTCCCCTGACTGCCAAGAATATCAGAGGAATTGGATTTGCAGAAACCCGAACTCCTCGCCTCCAGCTCAGGGCAGCCCAGGGCTCCTTTATACAGACTATACATTTCTTCCAGCCCCCTCGGAGTGGCTGACTCATTGCAGCCTCACACAGTCTGCCATTTCTCACTCTTTCCTTTCTTATTACATCCCACATAGGCAGCCACCATTGCCAAATCTGTCCCAAGAGCTGGAATCACCTTGTCTCAGTGCATCCCCCTTTACCCTGCTATCACAGTGTCTAGCCACCAACAATCTTGTGCATCCAAGCATCAATATCTAGATGCAAATTGGAACAGCAGTGTGTCAGCTGCAGGGGAGCCCAGCTACATACACACAGTATACTTCAGGATGAGACAATTTTCTTGCAACAGATGTTCCCCATTCCAGTCACTCATATTACTGCTGCCTGGATGCCTTTTTTTTCACATATCTTTTGTACCTAGCATACACTTTTCATTTTATAAGCATCTTTCTAATCAAGAACATAATAGGTAATGAAGGCTTCCAACAAAGCAGAAAAAGCTTAACACCAACAACAAAAAGAAAGAAAAAAGAGGCTGAACTGTATAAAATTAAATATAAGATCAACCTATTTTAAACGAGAAGGAGTAAACTACCAGAGGAGAAACTGTTGACATGCCCCTCAGATCTCCCTATCAAGCCCACATGGCCTCAGGAAAGACAGGCTTTCTGCTAGCTGCAAAATTAGCTGGATGAAATACTATGGCCATGTTACACAGTAGGTCAAACTAACAATCTGTTGATCCCTTCTGGCTCTAAAATCTATGAGTCAAGTAATTCTTCCTAAGTGGCCCCAACAGGGATTTGAGTCCTCTGTGACTTAAACCCCTACCATTCCTTCTTGCATTTGCATGCTAAAGATTTTTATTTTTTAATCTACCAGCCTTTTTTCTTCCTATTTCATCACAGTAGCCCCAACAAAGGGGATGTCCGTTCAGAAGAGCTGCAAGTGATTCCCTATTCTCTTTTTCCCTCCATTAACTGCATTAAAAATAAAAAAGCCAGAAATAGTGTCAGCAGAAAGGACTGATTTCCAGTTCTTCCTTAAAAATCCCTCACAAGAAAGATCCAGAATTTAATTACAGCCAAAACCAGTCAAGAACTGCACTTAGATCAGTTTTTATCCCATACTTCTAAGCCAAGATGTCACTAAAACAACAGCTGCATATTATAAATGGGACACAGATTTTAAAATCTCTCTGCACTCAACCAAAGAGTGAAAAAAGAGATTCTCCACTCTTCAGATGGGTCTGAAAATACTCAAAGGCCACCTATACACAGTCTGTCAATGCATCAGGTGCCAAGCATGTAAAACATCCATTGAGCCCTCTCCTGCAAACCTGGATTTATGTTCTGAAAGAGACCAAGCAAAGTCTTGATGTGAGAAGCAGAGAGATCACTTTGCAAGATCAGCAGACCCTTTGTATTAATAATAAAGGAAAGAATTTATCACTGTCACATTGGTCACTATCTCCCTCTCTTTGTCTGCTTCCTCTTTCCTTTCCCATATTGCAATCTTCCTTTGTCTTTTACTTTTTAAAATGTTTGTACTCTTTATCCTCCTAGCACTTGACTTCGCTAATGTTTTGTTCTGTGGCAAACCTGACAGTGCCAGCTCCCTTCTTCCTTATCTTTCTCTTTTCCCCCAGTTTGCTTTCTCTCTCATTTCACTTTTCAGCATGCTCACCCTTTTTCTTCTTTGTCCAGCTGCACTGTTTGGGCATTTTCTCTCTCCTTACCTATTTCCGTCATATATTCACATCCCCAACAGCTACACCTATCATCCATCTTTGTGATAGTCTTTTAATTGCTTGTTTTATGCAGGCCCATATACAGATTTACTATTCAATATTTGTGAGTAACTTGTAACTGCAAGCACTGTGTTGATCTCCTAATTTGCTTGTGTGAAACACACACTTCCAGTTCTCCTCCAGTATTTCTTCTACTTCCTCTGAACCATCATCTATATTTCCCTCAGCCTCTCTAGACACCACCACAGCCTTCAAGTTCTCTAGGCTTTCCTATCCTTCTCATTATTTGTAGTCAGTTTTTGCTGCTGAAGAGAAGCAGAGGAGTTGAAGACAAAGCATGGGAGCCATTTCCAGTTGCTGTCACCTGCTAAAGTCATCCCTCCTGTTGATGGGAAGAAAGAGCAGCAGCCAGACCCCTCTTTGCAGCCTGGTCAGAAGAACAGGGCAATATGACAATTTGGCTAAGCATGAGGAGGGGGACCTGCAAGGAGATGGCAAGTTTTATGAAGAGGTAGGGGCCAAGTTTATCACAGGAGGAACCAGAGAATCTGTGGGGGCAAAAAAGTATCCACAAAATGCTTTAGAAAATCAGAGAGCTGGGTGAAATGCAGGGCCGTATCCCTTTCTTGTAGGTGGGGACACCCCATTAATCTTCTTGCTATTTACTGTATTTAACAGCATTGTAAATGGAAGACAACAGAGACAATCTTTCACCCATTTTCTCCTCTGACATTGATGCCCACAGAGTGAACCCTTTTGGTACCTTCTTGGGTATTTTCTCTTTCTGTATCTCTTCAGCTGTCTGTCTGCATATCAAACTATGCAGCTCACCTCACATTCCCTAAGCTCAGAGGATTTCCTTGGCCCTTCCAAGTCCTGTGTGATGCAAGCATGCCAGACAAACATTTAGCCCTCAAATGTACTTATGTAGTCTCTTGTTTTCCCCTTGTGTGGCTCTGAAGGGTTATGAAAATAAGAGGCCAAACAAATTCATGCCAGCAGTAATTCCAGCCCCACCCTGCAGAATGGGCAGACACCACACGGCCCAAGGAACAGCCAAATTTCATGATTACATTTAAAGAAATGTTGACAGTTGAAAAGACTGCTCTGTTTCCCCCAGTTTTCACTCTCCTCATGTTCTTTCACTGCAGGGGGCTATCAGTACCTTGGCTAACTTGGCTGCAGCATGACATGAAGACACTTCACTCTGTAGGAACAAAAAGTTCCTTTGAAAACTGGAAAATACCCACGTAACAAAGCAACACTGGTAAACAGGATTTCAGCAAGGACCACAATACTTAAGGATTTCGGGGGTTAAGAAGAGGCACAGATGAGGTGGGAAGAACGAACTGCTTTTCCAAATAGTTTAAGTTCAGTGTTTGCCAAGAGCTGCAGGAGGGAGACAAAAACAGAAATATTAATAACAAGAAAATAAAGGATTTAGAGCAGTATTTCACTTAATTTTGTAGGTGGTTTGGGTATTTTGTTTGTTTGCTCTGCTTTTTTTTCTGTACTTGGCTGAGGGTACCTGTGGTATTATCTCGACACACCAGACAGGAATTTATAGTTGCTTTTTATTGAATTGTTCACAAGCTGTATGGACAGTACATTTCTTGTAGTTCTCATCCTTTGTTCTATGCAGCAGATTTCTATGCTCTGTTTCTGGCTGTACATTACATGACTTTTTGGTGTTACCAGAATTAGCAGGAGCTTTCATGAGCCTTTAGAAGAGTGAAACTTTTATTACCTGATTCAGAAAATAAAAAGAAGATATTGTATATACATGAAACCTATTTTTTAATTAGGAAAAAAATCAGGATAATTCTCAATCCTTTTGTTTTCTGAAAACTGAGAATGAGTTGTTTGCTCAGCTATTTCACTTTAATTTCACTGTGCTCTGTGATTTGAATGCTGTCAATACAGATTAAAGAGGGCATATGAGGTTAATTTTAATGATCATTGCATGGCCAAATAATTTAGAAAAGTTTACTCTACAGTGGTTGGAAATAATGCAAATTTTGCAAATCCTGTCTCCATAGTTTGGTTGGTTTGTTTTTTGGTTTTTTGTTTTGGTTTTTTTTTTTTTAATGGCAAATGCTGAATTTGCTTTTTTTTAAACTGTGTTACAGAAGAAACTTGAAGTGTACCTCAGACCTCAGTGAGGGCCTTCTTGAGGTTGCCTGTGTTACAAAGAGCAAAAATATTAACTACCACTTTGTAATAGGTAGCTGTCAACTGTAAAAACGCTATGACACATTTGAATTTTCAGTATTTTTTAAGAGGTCAGAATGGGGCTTATGTTGCTATTTACTTGGTATCAGTTATAATAAAAGTACAATACCATGATTAAGAATTTTGAGTCTATTAATAGAACGTGAGATCTTTGCTAAAGACAGTCTGTAAGTTTGGCAACTCTGAATATAGACTAAAGCTACATTACTTGTATCATCCTTTTATACTTTTTTCCTTTTCACCTCTCCTAATTGTCTTTGTAGGTATTCCCAGTAGCTGATTCTTGCAGATTTGCCTTCAAGATGCTTAAGGATGTTGTTATAGGTAATAAGAGAGCAATAGCATTGTGTTTCATGGACAACACAGTACTGTTTGACTTTCATATCCTCCTTGCAGGTGGCAAGACAGCAAACATCTAGAAATAAAGTTGCACTAGTGTAACATATTTCTCCATATATTTTCCACTTGTCTATTGGTCAGTAATGGATCTGTACCACTGACTAATTGTGTCACAGAAGACAAGAAAATGCTGGCTCTGCAAGAACCTGTCTAGTCTCCTTGGGTTATTATCTTTGGGAAAAATGCAGTTTATGCAGACTGTAGTGTAGGCTTGGACTGGGTTTTATCTCACTAGAGAGCCAGATTTGTTGTCTCTTTGCAACACACACAAAACCAGAACTGTGGAACCCTCTGAAACTGCATCCAATGCCCAGCAGATTTTATGCACTTGCGTTCATACTGTATCAGGCATCATCTGGCTCCTACTGTGCTGCAGAGCAGTCTGGATTCCTAGAAAACTTGTTAGCTCTGTTGAAATGTGGTGCACTTAGAGATCAGTTAAGGTCAGGTGCTGTGCATGAATGAGTGCACTCCTCCTCCAATTTGGAGGGTCAGGTGGGGTACAATGAAGGGATACTCCTAGGTCTGGCTGGTCTTATGAGAACTGGTTCCATGACTGCTCCTGGTACTTGCATCATCCATGTTTTTCTGCTGTGTTAGTTTCTTTCCATCAGATAATGGAGAATTCACTATAATTATTTTTGGCTGGACTACTGCCATTAATAACTGTTTCAAAATAGTGTAATGCAAAATAGGCTCATGCCAGAGAATGGTTTCTTTGTTTTAGAGAAAATGGTATTACTGAAGGTCAGACTAAGAGGCCAGAAACCCCAGTAAAAATTAGTGTGGAAAAGGATTGAACCTACTTGTCACATCAGTGTCCTAGCACAAGGAGTTAACCTGCTGCTCTCAAAATACATTGACAGCTACTGGAAGAGAAGGACTCTGCAGTCTGGAGGTGAACATGACCAGCTTCTGTGACAAGGCAGTGTCAGGCCAGGGGGTTTGAGAGCTCAGCCATCTCAATATTTCCTGGTTGGCTGAGCAGGTAGCTCTTCTTTGCTTTGGGATGTTCAAACCATAACTCCCGTGACCCAAGGGAGGTATCTGATCTGCATCCTGCATATCACTGAGTGCTCTGGGCACTTCAGTAATGATTAAAAGCACTGTCATTGGCATTCATTGTAAAAAACTTAAGTGCAGAAAACTTTAAACTCTTAAAAACATGTGTACTACTTGTATGATTTGTTTCCTGGATGGGCAGTCTATATGCCTGTGGAAAGAGTGACAGAAAAAAAGAAACAAAAAAAATCACTAAATGCAGTTGATCTAAAGAATGCATAAATTTTTGCTTTTTTTTGTTCAACAGAAGGTAGAAGTACCTTTTTTACACAATATAATTAATATTTAATTGGTATAGTGTCCATCACCTCGTTTCTCATATGAATATCCCTGCCAATGTATTCTTAAGCCTAAATGTAGTACCTTTTGCAATCACTGTTCACAGGCCTCTCTAATATGCCACAGAGAATGAAATTTACTTTTGCACATTTTGTGAACAAAGACCAAACCCCATCCTTTTTAAAGTTCAGTCACTGGACTCTAGCAAGGTGCTTTGGAGGAGTTCTGTTTCAAAAGAATGTTACAAAAAATGTGAAAGCTTCTACACTGGCATAACATGAGAAGGCCCTACAGAAATTGAAATGCCAGACTAGTGAGCTGGAATTTGCCTGCGTTGCTTGCTGGGAAAGGAGCAGGGGGAAGAACAGCACACATTCCTACTCCAGAAGGAAAAACCTGGTTGTGACTCAGACAGGGGAGAATTTTTTCCAAGAACAGTTCATCCTAGTGAAACTAAGACACTCAGGTCGTGCTGCCAAGGTCATTGACATTTTTGTTTATCTGATCCTTAAAGGCAAATTACCAATTTAAAAGTCATGGGCTATATCCTTCATAAGGCAAACCATTGCACTCCACTGGAGGCACTTAATGAATGGCACTGTGGGTTTCATGCTGTTTCTTAGGAGTTCCTTTCTCATGTTATTTCAGTTTTGTATTACGTCCAGCTTTCAAAATCTTTTCACAGTTGATTTCTGACTTTTCACAGTCTGGCTTCTCTATATGTAACCCTATAGCTGCATGGTCGTAAACAGAAGAGTGGAATGAAAACCTGTTTGAAATCAAAAACAGTGTAACAAACATGCTGCATTAGTGTCTAAAGCAACACAGGACTGTAACTCCCTGCCACTTGCTATCTCCTACCTCCCCCATTCCAAATCATCTCTCATTAAATGTCTGCCTTTTTCCTCCTTTCGTGTACCCTCTGATAAAAAGCAGCTGTCTAAGCCTCACAATTAAGCATTGCATTTATTAAATGTTGAGCCCATGATCTCCCTATAGAATAAGCTGCACAAAACCCATCATCATTGCTTTTGCTGGAGGCAAGAATTTGAAAATAACTTCTTGCTCTAGATAGTGCCATTTTTGTTATCTCAGTGTGATGAGTTCCATCCACATTTTGAAATTGTGGGATTTAACTCTAGCACAATATCAGTGCTGAGCTTTTCTTACTTGTCTTCTGAGTGGACGGGCACTCCTTGCTGGCCAGTAGGGGAGGTATAAGAGTAGTCCTAGATTCACTGGGCTTAAATTAGACCAAAGGCAAACATTTCCTTCTTGCTTTTACTTCAGTGTTTTGCAGGCATACAGTGACCCAACAGGCCAGATTCAGCAGAGTCCTGGGATCAGAACTTATTTAACTTTTCAGTAAAAGCAGTGATTCTCACACGCTTGGATAGTTGGAGTTTTAAGAGCAATATCTCTCTCTGACAAGAGTTCTCCACTTGAACCTTTGGTCTTTAGTCACACCCAAACTGTGAATTTGAAAGGGCATGTCTTCTCTCTGCTATGACCAGGATATGCAGGGACCTGTTTCTCACTTGAAACTTGTGGATGGCAGTGATATGATGCCATTAGTAAAGTATTGAATGGCTGTCAATAAGGAGTAACCTCCTGTGCAATTTTCTGCCTGACCAGATCTGTGAAATCTGATATCTCTTTGATGAGGTTCTCTGGAAGTGTGATCTTCACAGGCATCTTAGGGGACCCTGGCATATACAGTGACACTACAGAGAGTGTCAACAATACAAACGTTATTCCACATTATAAAAGGATCAAGAGAGTGATTATTCTCCATGTCTTTGAGTTATTTATCCTACAGAGTGCAGCATGATGGTTCTCGGCAATACTCCTCAAGGAAAAGTTTTGTGTAGGTTATCACTTCATCTTCTCATCAAGAATAGGGTCCAGATTTCCTCAACCACATAAAGCCAGTCAGTCAGAAGCCACTGTCATTTTGTGTCTGACCTCAGCATTGCTTAACAAAACATTTTCCTGTTTTGGAAAACACTTGTCTCTTCAAAATACCAGCTGAGTTCTACCCTTGTAGTCCCTTCAAGCAGTATCACTGTGAAGGGTACTCAAGAGACTTACTCAAGAGATTTTACTGAAGGTTCAATAACAAACATATTTAGAAAACTGTAACTAATCAGATGGGAAGCCACATATTTCAGCACATTGCTCTATGCGAGATTTTTTTGTTACAGAAGAATAACTAAATCAAACTGTTGACTATTAAGAGAAAGACTTCTTTTATGACTAAACATTCCCCTCAATAAAATGACATATTAATCTACATGAAATACAAACTTTATCAGAGTTCTTTGTCTACAAACACCCTCTGCATATCCCTAAAAAATTCAATAAATTCTTTTCTGAATTTATTAAAAGGCCATGTCCATCAAGCAGTCAATTTTTGTTGTTCCCCTGAGAGACTGCTTGCGGCAAATTTTACTGTATTTCCTTCCCTCCTGGTATTGACTTATAATAAAAGAAAAACATTTCTTCCCTGTTTAATGCATTTTCCAAAATTACATCAGTATCCATCCACTTCAAACAATTTCTAACAAAGGCCTTGTCCAGCTGGATAAACAAAACGATTTTACATATATTTCATTGTGCATTTTTTATCTTTTTTATTGTGAAATATTAGAGCAAAACTTCTTGCCACTACTCAGACAAATAATGATTTGCATGTTTAAGCGGTGGTGTAGGTGTTTTAACTATCACAGTGAAAGTTAAGAAAAACATCCCAGTGTAATGAACTTGCAACCTCACATGAAAATAGGGCATTAGTCCACAGCAAGGATATCTCTGGAACAATAAATACTTACTGAAAAAAGAAAATAAATTTCTCATGCTGATACACCTGTCATAAAGATGAGAAGCATATGATATCTGAGCTTGTTTTCTTTTTCAGAAGATTAAACACAGATCATTACCAAAGTTGATGGACAGATTTCCTGAGTGCAAAACTATTCCCAAACAAGTAGCAACACAAGCTGTCTACCCAGTGCCCCCTAAGATAAAACTGTTTTCATTCCCAGCTGTTGAGAGCATGCACCTGAATATGCTTAGAATGAAGCTTTAAGCATAAACTTTTGCATTTTGTTTTCTTTTAATTAAAAACATTAAATCCAAGGAAACAAACCCAGTATGAGCCATTCTTCTTTCTTTGCTGCTTTGAGAAGATTCTGTTAAAGCTGCATTGAGTTCCATTTGATGAAGGAAAGGAAAGCCTGTTCCTGAGGACAAGCTGAGTGGCAGAATGGGCATGGGAAGAATGCCACTGTTTATAGATAAGTTTCAGCATCTCTGGTTCTTTTTTTTTTCTTTTTTTTTTTTTTTAAGGACATGAAGATAACTGAAAATTAGTTGACAATACAGAGGAGTTTTGAGTTACTGCAAAACCCTGAAATATTCTTCAAATCCAGCCTTCACTTCCATTATGATGATCTCAGTGGAATCAAATTTTCTTGCAGTGTTCTCCTATTGACTAGAGAAAATTTAAGAAAAGGGATTTTTTCCAGTATTGGTTTTTAAAGTGATGAGTGCTCGTAGCTGCCAGAGTTATCGTGACTACAGTGTCTCACCACAGAAAGTCCATGGAGTCCCCTTTTTTGAAAGCAGCAATCTACATCAGTAATTACTTGTTGTATAGGATACCAATTAAGCATGTGTGTTTTCTTTATGTCAAGGTTTCATTTTCCCCCAGTGACATGTATTTTAGAGCATCAGAGAAACTGGTGACTGTGTAGCTGATTCACAACCTTGTGGCACAGGAATTCTGGGTCTTGCTCCAGGGTGGTCTTCCTGCATAATCTTTACAGTCAAGGGTCATTCCTTGTCTAATGACAACTGTGACCTTTGCATGCCACCACAACACAGTAATGCATCGTGGTGGCTTAGCTCTGGCTAGCAGCTGAACTCCCACCCAGATGCTCACCACCCCTCTCCAGAAGAATGGGAGAAAAAGTAAGTTGAGAAAGTTTATTGGCTGAGATAAAGATAGAAGGTTGCTTACCAGTTGCTGTCATAGAAAACATACTTGAGGAAAATAAATTTCTTTTATTTTCAATTAAAATAAATTCAGATGGTGAGATACAAAGGCAGTCAGTGGAACAGCTCTCCTACCCTCCATTCCAAGGCCCACACAGACTCCTTCACTCCTGATCCCTCTATCCCCCCCCAAGTTACACAGCAGGGACTGCAGTAAATACACTGCAGTCTAACTCCTGCCCAGCTGCTCCTTCCCCCTCACTCTGTTCCCATGTTCCTGTGTGGGCACTCTTCATGGACCCCAATTCTTCAGAATAAACCTGTTCCAACATGGGTTTTCCATGGTCTTCAGGGAATCTCTGCTCTGGTGTGGAGGATCTCCTTCTCCTTGTCTGACCTTGGTTTTTCCCTGTGCTGCTTGTCACTCTTTTTGCTCTCTCCTTCTCGTTTTGCCCTTTTGAAAATAAGTGTTCCCTGACACACCAGCAGCATGGCTGAGGGACTCAGCCATGTCCTGTGGTGGATCCAGTGGAGCTGGCTTGAACAGCTGTGGCCCATGGGGCAGCCCCTGACCTCCTCTTGCAGCGACTGCTCCCAAACCTCGCTTGAACACAGTGCCAATATTGTATTTCCTAACTACAAAGAGGTGCCTGCCACAATACTTGTTTTGTCATATCACTCTGTGCTGTGACATTATGCAAGGCAAAGTGACAAAAAATTGTGACTGGAATGTGGTATTAGTGTTGAAGGTTTGCATTCTTTTTTTCCCAGCAAATTTCATTTCTCTGCATCCCTTTCTCAGCTTCCAGAAAACATTATGAAAATTAATAGGTTGAACCAGGTGAAAAGATTAAAAAGAAAGGAAGTACTGTACCTGCAGCAATCTAATCATCTGAACAAATGTTGTCAACCAGTTATCTGCCTGTGTGCTTATGTAAAAGAAGAGAGGGATGATAAAAGGAAAATAGGGAGTGAGAGTATGAAGAGAAAGAACTTGAACATGAAGAAGGGGAACTTAAAAACATATCTGCTCCGGACATTATGAGGCATTTGAAACAGCCACAGATGCAGTTATCCACAGGAAAAAAAAAAAACCAAACAAAAAAACCCAAAAAAACCATCATGCCTAGATGCAGACTGAGCTAGGCTCAAAGAATGTTCACCTGTCTGTAACTTAGCCAGTAAATCTGTATCATACAAGATCCCTTCATTTTTCTGTGGGTACCAAAGCTAGGAGGAATGTACAGTTAAAATAAAAAGGATTAATGGAGTAATAACAGCATTTTAGGAATGGAAATTGATTTGTGGTGTCAGATCTTGGCTGAAAAAACCAATCTGTTGAGGACAGTGGTGGTTAAAGGGTATCTGATCCAAGCTGCTACAATCCATTACAGAAAAAATGGCATCTGTTTAATATTACACCCATAAGAAATACTTTAAAAAAAGAAATTCTGAAGGTGACTATAGAAACCGCAGAATTTAAAACAAGTTCTGAACTCTCAGTGTCAGTAATCCTTCCTGTATCAGCCCTGTAATATTAAACAGCCTTTACCAGTGTATCATTTGGGCAAGAAAACAAAAAAATCTGCAATAGGGAAACTTCTGAAAGTTAAAAATTACATATTCAATGTGAATACATTGTGGCTACACTGGATCCTCAAGTATGATGAAGTAAACAAGGAAATGCTTTCACATTTAATTGCCTTATTGAAGCACTTCAATGTTTTCAGAGGAAGAGGTTTCCAGTTCTCATGTATTTGATTCTAGGAGATATTTATTTTTCCTAGTCTCCTTTTTTCTTGCCTTTTCAGAGCTCAATATTTCTCAAAACAGGAGAAGAGCAAAAAATACTAACAGGAGGAAATGAGAAAAGGATATTTTTGAAAGACAAAAAAAGGATTTGTGTGGCCAATATGTTTCAGAATGGTGCTGTCCTAAAGAAACTTGTCTGACAGTTTCCTGCTGACCTGTGATTTGACCCATTTGGGGTCACTCAATGTATATATAAAATAAAGCCTCTCCCATTTTTAGTACTTATTGGCACAAAGGGGAGATGCAATGGATCAAATGCAAACTATTTAAATTCAGTTTTATAGAGCACCTGCAGATCAGGACAGGGACAGATTGACTAAGCATTGAGAGGATGCTACTATGAATTCTTCTGGAGTAGGACAAGACAATCTATAAGGCTGTCAACCTTTTAAATTTCATAGCAATAGAGTTGCTATTTGCCTGTTTTGCCAGAATGCTTACAATCAAAATAATTTCTTTATTAAAGTACAGTGATGATTCCTCAGGTTTTTTGTGCCTTCAACTCTTGCTGAACCCATAACATAAAAATAATACACATATAAATAGTTAAATTGCAAAGTACTAGTTTTACTTAACAATTACAGTCTATTGTATAGAATATAAGATTGGAAGGGGAGCTCAAGGATCATCTGGCCCAACTTTCCTGGCAAAAACAGTATAGACAAGATTACCCAGCACCATGTTCAGCCAAACACCCGTCGTGCTGGGGAATGCATTACCTTCCTGAGGAGATTAATCCAATGGCTTATTGGAAAGACTTTCATCTGCTGTCTAAACAGAATATCCACAGGAGTAACTTGTACCGATTGCCCCTTGTCTTTTCATGTGACTCCTTGTGGAAAGGGAGTCTCAATTTTCTTTGTAGCCAGGCTTTAAATACTAGAACACACTGATTAGGTCTTCCCTAAGTCTTTTCCCATCTGGCAGGCTTCCTTGTTCTTTGTGTCCCTTCTGTGGACTCTCTCCATGTCTTCTATTCTGTGTGGCAGGTGCCAAAACTGAACAGTGTTCCTGGTATAGCTTGACAAGTGCTGATTAGATTGAGACAATGACTCCTCTATCTCTGCCGGTGGTGTCCTTGTAGATGCAGCCTGGCATCCCACTGGCTTTCTCTGCCATAGCAGGACTGTTCACTGAGCTTGTTGTCCAAGGACATCCAGGTCCCTTTCCACAGAGCTGCTCCTTAGCCAGCTAGATCCCAGTCCCTGCTGCATTCATGGATTATGTGTTTCCAGGTGCAAAACCTTCCACTTGTCTCTGTTGAACTCCGTAAGATTCTTGTTACCCCATTCTTCCAGCCTGTACGGATCTGGAGTGCTGAGGGCAGTTTTGGGCACCACAATGCAAAAAAGACATTGAACTGTTCTAGAGTGTCCAACATGAGGATGGTGATGGGCCCTGAGGGGAAGCCATGTGAGGAGTGGCTGAGGTCACACTGGAGAAGAGGAGACTGAAGGGAGACCTCACTGCAGTTCTGTGGCTTCCCTGTGAGAGGAAGAGAGGGGCATGCACTGATCTCTTCTCTGTGGTGACAGTGACAGGACCTGAGGGAATGGCCTGAAGTTGTGACAGGAGAGTTTTAGATTCTTTACCCAAAGAGCAGCTGGTTACTGGAACAAGCTCCCCGGGAAAGTGGTCCCCAGCCTGACAGAGATCAAGAAGCATGCGGACAATGCTGTCAGGCACATGGTGTGACTCTTGGGGTGTCCTGTGCAGGCCCAGGAATTAGACTTCAATGATCCTGATGGGGCCCTTCCAACTCAGTATGTTCTGTGACTCTATGGTTCCTGAGGGGTGGCTCTTTCTTCCAAAGTGTCCACATCCCCGTTTAGTTTACAGCCATCAGCAAACTTTTTCAAGCTATACCTGGTGCCATTTTATCAGTGACTTACAGAGCTATTAAATTGAGCGTTGGTCCTAGTACTGATCCTTGGGGGATCAACACTTGTGCCAGGCTTCTGGTTTTAAAATGCCCTTGGTGCATTCAGGCAATCCCTCAGCCTCCACATGGACCTCTTGTCTAAGCCATAACCTATCAGTGCTCCTCTAGGAGTAGGCTGGGGAAACTATGATTTATTTGCTTTCTTTAGATGTAAAGTGACACCTACTTTAATAAAAACTGAACATTTAATTTTTTCTGGTTTTCCTGTTTTTGTCTGGTTTACCTGTTTTTCCCTTGTTCAAGGAAATACACATACAGCATCATGTCCTGTCCTAAAATGAGGTTAAGAATGACAGTTATGTGCAAGACTGTGTGTTTCAATATTTCTTGCTTAATATTGCTTGCTGGAGAATATCCCCATTTCATCCTTGTAGATCTAGCAACTCATCCCTTACATCTAGCTGAAACAGTATGTTTTGCTTCACAAATAATAGTTCAGCTTTGCTTTGACTCTGAATTGCAATGACGTTTGGGAGTAATATTCTGTTCCTGTTAAATTAGGAGGTCAACTGAAGTAAATACTACTTATGTTTGTATTTTGGAAGTGGTTCATACTGACTAAAAGTCTGGAATGGTAGAGCCACCAGCTGTGGCACCCTTCATTGTCAAATTGCGGGAATCACAGTAGTACAAAAAATGGAAGAATCATGTCCATTTAGCTGGGATGAAGTTGATACAGGCTGACAGAATGCCTTGATAGAGATGCACACTTGGAGTGTGTCATTGTGAAGACTAGCCACAGGAAAAAGAAGTGATGGAAAAACATAAAATGTGCAATACATTATGCCCCCAAAAAGATTAACAGTTCAGAGCAAATTTGTATTTTGAGCCAGGAGCATAGAATCATCTTAATGTGAAATCACAGACCATCAGATTGACTGCAGGTCCAGAAAAATCTTAGTACCATTTACAGGTATAATTAAAGCTTTATATAGAGTTTTGTCTGGTTTCAATTCTGTAAAAATTCTTGAATTTAATTTGGACTGGAGACATTTCAAGATGTAATTGAGAGTTAAATATATTATTCTTCTAACTTATTCATTTGAATCATATAATTTAGGTGACAATTTAGGTATATTTGCTTGAATTGAATAATTTAGGTGAAGACTAAGTAAATATAAATATTACCATCACATCAGCCTTGCAAAATTCCCTTTGTCTGCTTATACATGATAAGTAATTTATTATTATATGCATGTTATCCTGATGGGAAAATAAGTTATAAATAATTTTTTGCATCAAGGAGTATGATGCAAGTATAAAGGGGAATTTATGTGGGTGTAGTTACTCATTCACATTATCACTTGGCTTTTCTGCCAAGGCTAACATCCTTTCTTTCTTGAACACTTCTCTGCATATAATGGTTGCAAGTTATTTGAGCCCTAATTCTCCCCTCAACTCACGTAACATGCTGTACCTTGGACAACACAGCACTTCCTACCTTTGTGCTGCACAGCAAGGTTCGTTAGCAGTGACCCAAAAGAAGGCTGTTATCACCATATAGTGCAGCACTTTCCAGCAGTATACTTCCATAGTCAGAGAGAGCTGACCATATACTGTCTGCCTTCTTCTGGACTATACTTAAGATATTGCTTCTCAACGATTCTCTTGTACTGTGTTAGCTAATCAGCAACTCTCTTTAAAATTGCTTAGCATTTATGGTTTCTTAAATACATTTTAAACACATTTTAATAGAACAGTATTTGCACTCTTCAATCTCTAGTGGACTTCCTCGTCTTAGTTAAATAAATCATAATACATAGAAATGAGCCTAGAGTACAAAATTCTGTTAAAAAAATATTTTAAAAACATGTTGAAAATCTGTGCCTGAATATTAATTTGGTGCTACCATTTGAAAAATCAAACTTGTTGGTTCTTACACACACGTGGCCCTGGAGCTATCAGGAGAGTAGCAAACATGAGTCCTGAAGGATGAAGGAGTCCAGAAAGGCTGGGTGTGCTTTCAAAAAACTGTTAAATACTCAGGAGCAGGCTGTCCAAATGTGCGGAAAGACAACTTATCAGGGAAAAAAGATTGGCCTGGTTAAACAGAGAAGTTAGGCTAGAGCTTAGGGGGAAAAGAGACTCTACCATGTCTGTAAAGGGGGTCAGGTAGCTTGGGAGAACCATAAGGATGTCCTGAGGTCATATAAGGAGAAGATTAGAAGGGCCAAAACTTAACTAGAATTTGATTTGGCAGCTATAGTTAAAGATAACAAAAAGTTTCTATAAATACACTAGCAGCAAAAGGAGGTTCAAGGAGAGTCTCCATCATCTGTTGATAGCAGAGAGTACTGTAGTGACACAGGATGAAGAAAAGGCAAAGGTGCTTAATGCTTTCTTTGCCTCAGTCTTTAATATCAAAACCAGTTGTCCTCAAGATACCCATCTCCCTGAGATGGGAATTGGCGATGGGGAGATCAGTGAAGCCTGCACAATCTGGGAGGAGATGGTAAGTGACTTGTTGTGCTTCCCGGAAGGAGGTTGTGGTGAGGTGGGAATCAGTCTCCTGTACGGTGCCTGCAGTGAGAGGATAAGTAGAAATGGCCTGAAATGGCCTTAGAAATGGGAGATTCAGATTAGATACCAAAAAAAAAAAAATCTTTCCCTGTTCGGTGGTCAGACACTGGAATAGGTTGCCCAGGGAGGTGGTGGATTCTCCATCCCCAGAGCTGTTTCAGAAGTCTCTGGATCTGGTACTGAGTACACTCCTGAAGATTTTCTAAAAGAAAGACAAAGTAAGGCATACCTTTCTAACAATTTTCATGCATTTAATCTCCTTAAGAGTCATGTAGTTTGTCATGGATTTGGATTGGTCAGAAGTATGTAGTCCCATATCAAATAATCTACATGTAACCACTGCTGGAATAGCTCTTTATTTTCAATTTAAAGCACAAGGCTCTCTTATCTTGAACCCAAAGACACAGATGTGCCTTAGATAACCACTCCCTGTATGTGGCACATGATATAACCTCTTATATACTCTGGCTACAGATCTACCTAGAACAACATAGGCTATGATGCCTGGTGGATAGTATGCTAATGGTCACTGTATATTTTAGCTGTAGAACAACCAAAAATTCTAACCCCTGTTAGTGTTACGATGTTACATAAAAGCCAGATTCCAGGATGTGGACATTTCCACTAAAACCTACCAGAATGTCTGTTAAATCTGGCAGACAGATTATTTTGGGAGCACTGTGAAGTTATTTCAGACAAATTCTTTAGTCTAAACAGTCAGTTTAAAGCTCATCCCATCAGAAGTTAAAGACTTTTCTTACTCCTGGGAGGTCTTGAAATCACCATCATACCTCCTGGACAATTTGGGATCTGAATGGAATTATCTTCAAATGTAGGTTAATACATAACATAGCTAAAGGAAAAGTGAAATTTCAGTAATGTCACAATAATTTGGCTTTCACAACACTGCATCTGCAAGTTTGTGAGAGTGTACAAATTTGTGATTTCCAAAATTTTGCTTAAATAATTGTAGATGTTCATGCAAGTTTTCTAACAGAGCAAGTGACTGGGGATTTGATAAATTTAGAATGCTGATTTTGCATTATAAAACACAGGGTCTTGCCATTCAAAGGAGGAAAATTGGGGATGATTCACTACTATGTCTCAGTTACAGCCCTAGGCTTACTGCTGGTGTGACCCTGAGGAAGCTGCCCTTGAAAACACCTGGTTTGCTCACTGTCACACTTCCATGCCTAGGAAAGTCTTCCCTCAGGTGAGGGCCTTCAAAGTCTCTTCTACTACTTCAGCATTCTCATTTCAGAGAGGCAGGACAGCAGGTCAGAGAACAACTTTCTAAGTTAAATGTACTGATTGTATTTACATTTTATACATGCACACTTGTGTTATAAATGATCAAATCTGCAGCCAAATTTAAAAACATTTAACAAAGATTTATTTGATTGATAACAAAATAGAATTTCGGAAAACCACCACAGCCAAGGCAGCGTCAGCTCTGGAATTTGGCGCTGGGTGAACTGGATCTGACTGACAGAGTGCCAGCATCTCCCCAGTGGTTCACCCCAGTTGCTTCATACAGCCAGTTTATATCCCGTTTATTCTGCCTGGGGCAGAAGTGACAGAAGGTCCTTTTGTGTCCCTTCACATGTAGATACAAGAGCCAGTCCCAGGGGTCCAAATGGCTGTCTGAATTTCCTTCTTTCACATGCAACCGAGTGGTGCCAGTATTCGAGATGGTAGATGCAATCTGCTCCAGGTGAAAGGCTCAGGCATTCCTGGGAAGTCGATGCTCATGGTCCAGGAAGACTTCATTCTTAAGCTAAGGGACTTGATATTATCTTTAGAGTTGTCTGGGAACTAATTGAATAGAAATAGGACTCTGCTCCCAGCCAGGGTGGTGAAGGACATGAGTTGGATTTTTACAATATTTTATACACATATATATACAAATAGCATTAATTAACTCTCTATATACATAACACTTGTATGTGTAATGTATACACACACACACAAAAGAAATGTGTGTAGAAGTAGGATAGCATTGTGCCCTCTACATTAATCAGAAGTAGCAAGTTCACAAGGTAATTATATGCTAGTGAAAAAAAAATTACGTTTTAGTATAAACTTGGCAATGGTCATATTTTTTAGTTCTAAAAAAATACCTCCCTATTCCCCTTCTCTGCACCAGTCATGACTTTTAATTTGTATTGTTCCTCTGAAAACATCCGTTTGCTCCTCTATGAAATGAAAGGTCCTATTCTAAGGAGCAACCTCATCAAATTAAAACATAGGAAACTTAATATTAAGAAAAATTATCTACTACAAGGGTTATGAAACACTTGAACAGGCTCAGAAAGCAAGTGGGGTCTTCATCCCTGGAGATACTCACAACCAGTCTGGGCACTGACCTGAGCAAGCTGCTGAGGCTGTGCTTCATACACTTCATGAAGAAACAGACACCTCTGCCCTCTGAGGAATCCCTACCTGTAATGTAGGGATTATGTGAGCTGTTCTCTCACAACAGCTTCCTTTTGTTGCAAATTTGTAAGGCAGGATGTTACCAATAGCTTTTCTTAAAAAAAATTCAAGCATTGCCAGCATGTCCCGAAGTAGGTGTTGCAGACAGGTGCTGCAGCAGCACAGGGAGCAGAGAGCTCTGAGGTGTGACTCCAGCGAAGCCTTTTAGCCTGGTATCTGCACCCTGATGAAAGGAGTTGTTTGTGCCACCTGAAAAAGGTGTGCATGAGTGATACCTTTGACTGACAAAGGCAAAAAAATCTGTCCAAGGAGTGCTTAATGTTCTTAGGAAACCCATTTTGGATATATTGAACCTGAAAACTTACCAGAGGAAACCAGGAGAGGGCAATGAGCACACAGAATATTGCTGATAGCTAGAAAGGCCCAAATTACTGACTCGTATGCCATTTTTTGTTTTCTGTCAAGGGATAAATATATATTTGCACCATCACTGGCCTTGAAGAAGCTGCAGTTCTGGGGTTAAATATTACCACATTGCACACAATAGGTCTAAGGGTCTCTCAAAACAAACCAAAGGTTTCCTCATCCATCTTGCTAAAATAAAAAACAGTTCAGAATTGCTGCTGAGAATTTCCTCTTGCGCTAAATGGAAGAATGTGTTTCACTGGAAAAATTCCCAGAATCAATGCCACAGAAATTTGCATTAGAAAACAACAACAACAAAACCCCACCCCAACAATCAGCATTTGGAAGTGGAAAACCCATTGAAAAAGAGCTGTTCTAAGAAATTGCTTTCACAACAGTCTTCACATGAATACACTCTTAAGTTGCTTCTTTCCCAGCACAGATTCTTTTTAAGAAACCTATTTAGCTCATTTTAGTCACTTTCAGGAAGTTTAACTTTTGGTGAACTCTGAAAAATCCATGTGTTCAATAACAAAAGGAGGATGGCATTTGTTTCGTTTCCCCAGAAAAAAAAAATGCTAGCTGCTCTATGTGTTGCTGTTAAGTCCACTGCAGACATAAACAACAATAAATTGTACTGGTGGATTGAGGCATATAATTTTCTTCGTTTAAGAAGACAGGGTAACTGTTAACTTCAAAGATGCTGTAATAAAAAATTTAAAAAAAAAGAAGTTGCTTCAGCAGGAACAAAAATAACCCTCTCCAAAAGCAAATGAATAAGGTACATCATTATTCTCAGGTATAAACAAGTGCAGGGGTTTAAACTGGAGCCTTTTTATAGCTGAAGTGGAAATATGTTCCACCAAAAAAATATTCTTCTGAAGCTCAAGTCCTGATTTTTTATTTTTCAGCCTTAGTAATTTAGGTGGCATGTGTTGGATTCTGTTTTTGTCCTAAAGGTATTGGTTTAATATTTTATAACATAATATTTAAAGTCCTGAGGAATTCAGAATACTTTTAGTATCCACGGGAGCAAACAAACACATATTGCCTGCATACCTAATAGTCTAGTGGTTTACTGCAGTGAGAAACTGCCCACCACTTTTTATGGTTTAACCTCAATGCTTAGTTTTTTATGGGTTCAGATGAGTTGAGTTCATGTTTCTCCAGAATATTGTTTTTTCACACTTAACCTGCACGGTTTGCTCACTGCTTGGAACATCCTTCTGACATAATGCATTTTAAACACCTGTTTATAAAAACATGATTTCATGGGATGTGAAGAACAAGATGACCATTTTTTTGGTCACAGAAAATGACTTAATGAAATCTTATGTTCTTCAAGAGGACAAACTTTATTGTTTATGAGAGCATTACTTTTACAATTGGGCTGCTGCCACAGGGTGCAAAGTAAAAATGAAGGCAAATTTTTCTCAACAGTATTTTAAAACCTGGAGATAAGAGGTGCTGTCCAGATGTTATACAGCCACCAATGATTCAGAACAGGAAGGAATGTACCTGTAATCTCTATTTTGATTTGCAGGCTTTTTTTGGAGAAGTATTTTCCAGTAGGGGTTTTATCACATAGAGATGGAGGTGCAACAGACAGGTGCACAGGAATCAGTGGGACTGCACAGGCAAGACAGGACTCCCTGGGTCACACTAATTGCAGAGGAAATCTGTACCTTGTTTCTGGCCTCTGATATCTTTTGAACCCAGAGAAAGGAACCTGCTCAGTTTCTTCAGGTATGTTCAGACCTAGTTTGCCTGACACCTTTTAAGCCTGGGCAAATGCTGCAAATCATGATGTAAGACTAAACATGAGGAACTCTGTGGTCCCCCAGTACCAGGCTTTTACTGAGAAGTCCCTCCACCGAGTGTGCCTTTTGACTACAATGGGGATTCTAAATGTAGTTTTATAAAGGACACTTATAAATGTGTTCTGAATATAAATTTTGAGTGGTGAAGGAATTTGAATTTTTTAAAGGGATGCAGTACTCATTCTGATCGCAGTGTTCAGCAAGCAAAAACCATGTAACAAAAGAGAAGATGTGGCAATTTCTTCTAATTAATGTGTTTGATGACTCCTTGAGAAAAATACATCAGACTGTCTTTAGGTGCATGTATATGAAAACTTCCCAAAATGCTTCTGGAGGATAACTGGATCTCTTCCTCCCAGCTGACAGTTACTGGTGGTTTTCTCAGCCCAGTAGCATTCCATCATTTGGTAGGAAGAATGTTAAGTCAGATAAATACTTTTTCAGCACACCAGAGTCTGTATCAAAAATCTCCTTTACAGTAACGTGCCCCTTTCTCAGTCAGAATCCCAGGGAAGGACAGTCACTCTGAAAACCAGATAATGGCAGGGGTGTTTGAAAGCTGCTGCAGCTCATCATCAAAAATCTGATCCCCCTCATGAAGCAAGCAGCCAGGAGGGAAAAGTGAGGGACCTTATAAAAATGAGGGAATAAGAACAGTAAACAAAACTTTACTTACTTTTTCTTAATTCTCTAGTCAACACTTATGATGCTTAAAACATTTTCATTCATGCTTGTGTTAACAGATGTTTTCTTAGTACAGATGCTGTCCTGAATGACAGCTTCAGTAAAGGTGCTCAATTCAAATTATAAACAAGGCACATTTGTTATATTTTGTAGGGAAGGGAAGAAAGTATTGCATCAGCTGACTTTGGGATGTGGTATGCTCTCTATCATTTGACCTCTTTAATCCAAGACTGTTTTTCTAAAAAAGATATCTTAGCTCAGATAATTATGATCTTTATGCAGAAATTGCTGGGTGAAATTCCATTGCCTGTGTTATGCAGAAGATCAGATTGTACAGGTCCTTCTTGGCTTTAAAATTTTGTAAATCCAAATTCTAACACATATAATCTTACTTACAGATTTCTCCAGGGATTTCTATAAAAGGATATTTCATTTTCTTCCTGCCCAACACTGCTCATTTACATTACTTCAACAGAGTTAACATTCTCTTCCTCGGTGTTGTGCAAAGATCAGACATGGGAGAGATTTCTGTAACATGCTTTTGGATCTTTCATGACACAAACCAAAGTTTCTTCGTGCTGGCTTTCAGTCTTTGGCAAATACTAACCTGCAAAGAGAGTGCAGTAATGATGGAAAAGACAAGTAGTAGTATGAGAAATACAATACCTTGCCCTTAACTCAGGACTTTTAGATTGTGCTCTGGATTGACTTCCTATACATTTAAAGTTAAATTAGCCAAAGTTTTACACCACAATTGCGCTATTAACCATTATAGCTTTAATGAGAAGCAAAATCCAAAGCCAGACCTACGATAAGTAGTTTTGAACACCACAGTACAGGAAAGACATTGAGCCATTGGTGCCCAAAGGAGGGCCACAAGGAGGCTGAAGGGCCTTGAGACCTTTGAGGGGAAGTCTTGTGAGGAGTGGCTGAGGTGCCTTGGTCTGCTCAGCCTGGAGAAGAGGAGACTGAGGGCAGAGCTCACTGCAGTTCTGCAGCTTCCTTGTGAGAGGCAAGGGAGGGGCAGGCACTGACCTCTTCTCTGTGGTGACTGTGACAGGACACAAAGGAATGGTCTGAAGTTGTGTCAGGGAGAGTTCACGCTGGTTACCAGGAAAAGCTCTTCACTCAGAAGGGTGCTGGGCACTGAACAGGCTCTCCAGGGAACTGGTCATAGCACCAGCCTGACAGAGCTCAGTAAGTGTTTGGGCAACGCTCTTGGGCACACGGTGCGACTCTTGGGGTGTCCTGTGCAGGGCCAGGAGCTGGACTTGATGGACTTTGTCAGTCCCTTCCAACTCTGCATATTCTGTGATTTTATAATTCTGTGCAATAGGTGGAAAATACAATACCTGGAGCAATTTACATTACTTTAAAAGTCCATCACAGGTCACAGAAAAACACGTTAAGTGCTCTACTCTCAGCTGCAAAGTTTCATGCAGGTGTAACTCAATTTCCATGGGAGTTTTTCACTAGAACTCAGTATTATCCACAAAACTTTTAAAGATAATCCAGACATACTGTATTCCTTTCTTGTCTGTGGGGGAAACATCCTCTTCTGGAACCAGACATTCATTCTCCTCAAGCAGCATCTTTGCTTCTTAAAGCTGCCAGTGCTCAATCAGGTTCTGTCTTTCTACATGGTCTCTTCTGCTGATATGATTCCTACAGCAACCCTATAGCAGTTTCTGTAGTTTCTGCTCTTCTTTCCTCATGAGGTCCATGAGAGTGAGTAAAACAATTCCACCAAGTAGAGATTTTTGTATTCATTATTGATTTCTTGTTACTCTTTGGAAAAACTCTTTCTGGCTTACCCAACAACAACAACAACAACAACAACAACAACTTCACTGGTGCAGGCACAGAAACTTCCACTTGAAAAAGCAGAAAACCTTGGAGCAGGCACACCTCCCTTAAGCCCTTTCACACTGTCGTGCTGCAAGGTGCAGTCTGTCATACTATGACTAAGATACCCCTTGCTGCCAAACAGCTGCCACCCTCCTGAGTTCTCCATAACAAAAGACAGAGGTGGTCAGAAGTATAAAATCTTCTGAAGGTTAGGATTTTATGTGGGGTTTTTTGATGGTCTTTGTAGATCCAAGAATTTGATTTTGTTCAAGCTATGCCAGGAAATTGTACTTGTACCTAGATACAGTGTTATATACACAGATGCATAAAGAAGATTGTGTTAAACAAGAGCAGGTAGAGAAAGAAATTACCATGATAAAACTAGACCAAAAGAAAAAGCATGGTGGGTTTAACTGTAGATTTATTGGGGAGGATAAGTAAGGGGTTTAATTTTTCCTGGTTTTTCCCATCTCATGTCCTCACATCATGCTTCCATGTCACCACACAGATAACTCATACAAGCCCAGCCACTGTGTGAAACCACAGCTTTCCCCCAGAGCTTTCAATGCCACAGAGAAGTCAGTGTTGCACCAGAGTCAAGGCTGTTGTCTGTGCCCTCCCACAGCCCAATGCCTGTCCTTTTGTGGGGCCCCACCAGCAGCACCAGCCCAGCCCAGTGCCTGACCTGCTGCTACCACACCACCCTGACCCAGCACAAGGGGATGGCACGAGTCAGCTGGAGAGATGGAGAAGGGGCTTCACTTTCCCAGTTAAAGGCAGCAGCCTCCTCTGTCACTACAGTGCACAGCTGAGGGTACACACTTTTGAGTAAACTACCTCTTTTCACAGCAACTTCTGTTTGACTACATGACATTGAATGTTGAGATAATCTTAAATTCTCTGAAATTACACATATAAGAGCAGTTTAAACCAATTACGGTGTGAGACTTCAACTTGGAATAAATAGAGTGAAGTCAGCTTGCCCTGCCATACAGGTTCTGAGCTTGCCCTCAAAGAATGGTTGGTCTTCCATTAGGAGCTGCTTGAGTCTGTTTGCTGTGAGGGAAGAAAGTGTTAAACATCAACTTTATTTCAGCTCATTAAAGTCAAACAAGTTCTTTCTAAGTATATACACTTTTCTTCTACTCTTAGTTGGGAACGCAAATATTAGAGTCATTGATCTGATATACCTTCAGTGTATTTTTATAAACATTCCTTTCAATCTAACTGCATGACTTAATGTTTTACTTCAAAAAAATTTCCCCAATCACTGAGAATATCTAAAGCTAAATCTGATAATTATGTGTGGATGAAAATAGGGATTAGATTAGGAATGTATTTCAAAAAGGATCTACCATAAAGCAGAATAGTAACAGAGTTCATAATATTGGTATGTAAGACAAAATATTATGATGAAATTTAGACCAAAGGGAAAACCACCATGGGTGTTTTATTTGAGTCAGAATTGCTGAGTGTCAACTCTGTGCAATAACAGACACAGCTGCATGAGGGTTTTCACATGTTCTAAATGTTGCATTTGTTCAATGAAGCATTCTGTATTCAGGACTGCTCTTCATATTGTAGCAGAGGCCAAAAGTAATAGTCAGACTCAGTGCCCTACTGTGAGCATCACTGAGCTGACACATAGGAAGCTGTGGTTCCTGCCCTGGGGAAAAAGGGACATAACAATTGGAAAAAAACAAGAGTAGCAAAGAGGAAAGATAACAGAACCAAGATCATGTACTTGATAGGATGGGAATCTGAACAACAAACAATTTCTCAATAGTTCTAGTGTTCTCTTCATCTTATAAGGAAAGTAAATAAATAAAGTCAGTTTTTCCCAAGACTTATTCAATTAGTACTATTTATTTCAATCTTCCTGAAATAGTTTAATTAGTTATGCCTAGACAAAGAAATGCTCAGAAGCCAAGAAATGCTCACCAGTCCAGACCATCACTTGAGGCAAACTGGCATATCTCTGTGGTTGAATTTACGCTGATTTGTTTCAGGATTGGAAATATGTCTATTTTCACAGACTCATATAATGGTTTGGATTGGAGGGGACCTTCAAAGATCATCGAGTTTCAACTGTCCTGATATAGCAGCAGCACCTTCACTAGACCAAGCTCGTCCAATCTGGCCTTGAATGCTTCCAGCAATGGAGCATCCACAGCTTCTCTGGGCAGCCTCTTTCCATGGCTCACCACCAGCAGTGTAAAAAAATTTCTTCCTTGTATCTAACCTATACCTACCTGCTTTCAGTTTAAAAATGTTCCTCCTTGTTCTGTCAGCACAGGCATCAGTAAGAAGCCTCCCACCATCCTCAGTACAAGCCACCCCTGTAGACTAACAGGCTGCTAGATTGTCTCCCTGGAGCCTTCTGTTCTCTAGGCTGAGCAGCCCCAGCACTCTCAGCCTGTATTCAAAAGCAAGTCCTGCAGCCCTCTGATCATTTTTGTGTCCCTCCTCTGGATGTGCTCCAACAGGTCCATGTCTTTCTTGTGCTATTGACCCCAGAACTGGACACTACTCCAGGTGGGATCTGAGTACAAAGAGCAGAGGAGCAGAATTGCCCAGGATCCTGTTGGCTTTCTGGGCTGGAAGTGCGTGCTATACAACCAAAGAAAACTACACCACTCAGAAAACTTTTTCAGGATGCCTTCAATCCTATGGCCTTTGTCATTAATAAAGATATTGAGCACTGCTGGTCGAAATATGGACCTTTAAGGGGCACCCTTTGTTTCCGATTACCATTTGGAGACTGAGCTGTTGATGGCAGCTCTTTGGACTTTGCCCTTGGTGAAGCCATGCTGGCTGCCTCTAATTAACTCCCTGTCATCCACACACATGGCCTTGATAGGTTATCCAGGAAAATATGTTTATGTAATCCACACAGAACACCTTTTTCAGTGTTTACACATAAAACTTCCTGAACACAGCTGTCTGATAAGCAAAATAGAACCAATAGGTGTTAATAATATCAAACATTTGCTTGTCAATACCAGGCTAGGAACCAAGACTGAGTTGCAAATGTGTTATTTTAGAAACATCCTTCCCCCTGATCAGGTATTTCCATTTTGACATCATGTACAGATACATGCTGTACATGCTGTAGATATTCAGGAGGGATAGATGCCTAAACAATACTGTTTTTCTATAGGAGCTTGGCTAATGCCACTCACAAGTTGGAACCTGCCTCTTTTACCAGAAGACCTTTGTCAGGATCCTGTGTCCTGCAAGAAGCAGATCTCACCGTGGAGAAGTTGGACCATTCAGCTGTTTCTATTCTATTCTATTCATTTCTTTTTGAATGCAAACTGCAAACTCTATTTGTAATGTCCCTGATGCCTGTAAACATTCTCTCTAATGCAAAGGCACAGGGGGGTTGCTTGTTTTTACTGTGTACATATTCTCCAGCGGAAAAAAAGTAGACAATTAAAATCCTAGACATAGGAATTCCTCTACCAGTTCTTTATTTACCATTATCAGTGTCCCACTTTTTATGCAATCACATTCACATTATGAAGGGCAGTACTGATCAGCATTTTAATTGAGCCTTGTCAGTATAACACCATTTTTTTCCTAATGTCAATTAGGAAAATTCACCTTGGGATTTGAAATAGGCATTTTCTCTGGCATTTTTCCATCAGGCATTGAAGTTCCACAAATAAAGTCACCTGTCTCTGTGATGGCCATGAAAATTTGGGGATGGTTATGAAGACAAAGATGCTGTTAAAAAAAAATTCACATCCAGGTATTTAGGAGAATTTTCTATGAGATGTATAGTAAAATCATGTTCCAGAATTTCCACTGGCATGTTCTGTTCTTACATTATCGGGCAGTGTTCTTCTTTGTTAATGATTTACAGGCACTCATCCCCTGCTGAAGATGGAAAGAAAATGAAAGATGGAAAGCTATCCATTTCTCTCCTTTTATACATAACCTCAACCTGATGAATGTCTTGATTCAAGACTTATTATTCTCTCAAGCCTTCCTCAGCTAAGGCTTACTAGATGGGTTTTCTTGCATTTGTGCAAAATATGCATAAGGAAAGACTCATTTTGGAGCACTGCCACAACAAAGATGTGTATAGAACTGTTCAGCCAGTTTGTGTTTTTCACAGTAACCTCTCCTCAGTGTCCACAATAAAATTAGGTGGGCAGTCCTTTAGCCTGAATGGTGGGCAGTCCTTCAGCACCTGCTCAGCTTGTGGAGACAATACAGGACTGAACTACCCAAGCAGTAAGGCACTGTTTACCCATGCATTGTCTAATCTATTCTGAATTTTGTTAAATGAAGCTAACTCTAGTTCCTATCACAGGTGTTAATGCACAGATTTTTACTTTGAGTGTCCTGGACTTCTGTTCCTTTGTATGTGTCATCAGACAACTTACATACCATTGCAATGAATACTACGTGGACAATACGTAGGGAAGCTTTCATTACAGATGCTGATGTATAAGAAAAGAAAAAGCTTTGGTGGATTTTCGACACTCTGAATAAATTTCCAGTAACTCCATCTATTTATTTCACATTTTTCGAAATCTCGCTTTTATAGAAATCTTGGAAGACAGAAAGCAAATAGGAAAGTTAGAAAAAATATACAGAGATGGAACACATTATAAATTCAAGAAGTGAAAGGCTTTTTGTTCAATATTCACTATGCTCTTTTAAAAATCTACATTCATGGTTTCGAGAAGGAAACCATGTAACTGCATCCCGTGAAACCACTCATGTTCAGCTTTAGCAACACTTCAATACTCTAGGCTTAATAATACTGCTATTAAAACCTCATCGTAAACCAGTGATTTGACAAATTCACTGATATCAGAAGGCTTTGTCTTCAGCCTTACCATGCAAGAAAAGAGCAACATCTGTCTCAGGTTTTCCTGATCAAGTTGTCAGATCCTGAAGAGATAGACAAGTGTGATTAACTTACTTCATCTGGTGCAGGTATTTGCAATTCAGCAGTTCTCCCCATGGTGCATAAAAGAGAGCAACCACAAACTGGTGCTGCAATGCAGATAGATAAACCCAGAATATTAGATAAGGGACAGGTGGCATTTTGGCTGTTAATTTTGAATCGAGGACCTTATCTGCTAATAAAATTATAGTAATTTTATTTTTTCAACAAATTGACAAGTTCATTGAATCAACAAAAATCTGTTTGTTCCTTTATAAGTTCAGAGCAGAAAAAAAAAAAGTCTGAAAGTTTACATTTGCATTTTACTTATGGTAGTGGAAAGTTGTCTGATTAGAGGCTTCAAAATCAGACATACAAAGGGTAGCTAAATTTAACTGGAAGACTAACTTTTGTAAAAATAATAACTGTCTGCTCCAAAGACTACTGATGTCAGAAAAAGTCTATAACCCTTGTCTCTAATTAAGTTGGTTTGTTAAAAAAATCTCATTACAGACCTGAATCTGAAAGTGCTCAGTGCTCTTAGTTTCATACAGTTCACATACTGTAAAGAATACCTTTACATCTTAATCCCAATTATTAAGGTGAATTCATTAAAATTAGGAACCTTTTAATCCAATGGATTTACAAGTGACTTTCTAAATAAAGATACCTGGACGTTCTGTAAAACATGCTTCAGAAAAATACACAGTGTTCTGGTGTGCAACAAAGTTACACAACTTTTAATATTTGAATACAAAAAATGGCAAGTAATAAGAAGTATTATAAGTAAGATCTTCAACATAAGATAAATTTGAATAATCTAGTTGCAACTCAGTGTTTATGCAAACTGAAGAATCACAATAAGTTCTTTGTCTATTCAAGTATAAATCAGATTAGTATAGTGAATAAAAAGCTTTTTCCCAGGTAGAAAAAACTGAAACCAGCCCCTACTTTTCAAGATTTTTCATTGTAGCGACTTCTCAACAAACAACCCTTCAATCCCAAGAGAAAAAATATCAGTTTATAATTATATTTAACACACACTAATTCCTGTTAGGATTTTATAAAATTATTTATATTTCTTGGTTTATGTGTGTGACCCTAGCTAAGCATACCAGTTTTTGCCTAAACAAGAACACATATTATCCAACCAATAACTGCAGAGCTGATGTTTAAAAAAAATATATTTAACATAACAAATAATGTGATTGCTGTAAACTGACATTTAAAATAGCTTCCCCTTTTTTAAACTATCACACTCTTTTCATACACATATCAAATAGTAAGATTAAAGGACCTGAAAATATGTGTCTTAGGATATGTATTAAGACATGCCAAATTCAAATAGCTTTGGTTCTGTTTGGGGTATTTTTGTAGTGAACAGATTAATATTTTTCCATTTTCAAGATTCACAACTGAATTAGAAGTTTAGCAGAAGTATACACATTAAGGTAACTCCAAATGCTACTAATGCCATTGGAGACATTCTTCCATTTGTAACATCTGAATGAGGACTGCTACAACCTTACAATTAAATGTAAATTTAAATGATACCAGGTTCTGAGACATTGCTGCCATTGCTTGCTGACATCTGCTTTAATTATTGTCATTTTTTTAGTGAAGGAAGATTTTATTTCTCAGTCGATATACACTGTATTTATTTCTGCAAGTGGCAGAAGTCAAAATCCCCAGTGCAAGAAGTACCCAGGCATACCAGTCATTCCAGACAAAAAAGAAAGGGGTAAGCAAATGCTTAACTAAATTAACTGTGATCAGTATCAGAACTGGACTTTACAAAGCAGCTGTATCAACCTCATGAGAAAGTTTAATATCAGAGTGCTTGACAGTTTTGGGGGCAGTCGCAGTACCTGACTTGCTTATGAGTCTTTTTAAAGTACTGCAGGAATTTTCACCTCCACACCTCAGGTCGCAGAGCTTTTTGATGCTCTTTTCAGACCCACGATGTGAAAGCCTGGTGTAACTGGGAAACCTGTGGGGAGGGCAAAGTAGTTAAATGGGCACCTAATGCCAAGGGAAGGACATGACCCTCCAGTGATGCTAACAATGCCTTTCAGGCATTATGAACCCTAAATTAATTAACAAATGAAACTTGTGCTAAGGACAAAATGGCAAACAGTGTGAATGGCTGATAGATGGGTGAGACTACCAGTCTCAAATATGCTTTCTCCAATTTCATGAAAAATAGTAACTTAATCAGGCATAAGAAAAAATGGCTGGAATCCCACTGTATGGAAACATTGTCTAATATCACACATTGAGCAACAACCTGCTGTTTGTAACACTAGTAAGATTTAGAGGAAGATTAAAAAGACAGAAATCTCATTCCTTCAGTGTTGCATTTTCCCTATCTTCAACCTTTCCATTTTACTCAGCTTTAGTCACCGATTGTTCCAGGCAATCCCTTAAATGGAGAATAATATTTTCAAAGCCACAATGAGAAAGATCATAGGGGATGAGCAGCCTGCAAATATGATGAATAAGAGAACCCAAACCAAACCACCTCTGCAGCAGACTGCCCAAACTAGCACAGCCCTCTTGGGGAAAGGCACCAGTTACCGTTCTGGTTGGGGGCCCAGTCCAGCAGATGCTCCCCACCATCCTGATGCTGGCTAGCAATGGTAACAACCTGGCTACTGGGTATGTTCTCAGGTAAGAAGACTTTGCTGTCTTTGGAGCACAAGTGCCCTGTGCTCCTCAGTGTTCTGCAGACTGACCCTTTTTATGGTGAGAGCACGGCCAGCAAGCCTGGCGTGGGGAGCAGCCTGTGCCAGAGCCAATGACCCCCAGTCCACGGCAGGGACACGCAGGGTGGCACCACTGATTTCAGGGTGGTGAAAGTACTTTAAAGATGAGCATTGCAACTAATAATTCTACAGCAGTGTAAATCAGCATTCACCATCCACCACAGCCACAATGCGGGACCTCATTTTGCTGTTTCTCTGTTATTAAGTGTTCACCATTAAAGTAATATGTAATTAAAATGAACTACAGCACAACAAATGACAGGACAACTGTACAAAACCATCAAAATCCAGTCACAATATCCCCCTGGTCAGTAACGTATGACCTGTTAACCTGACCTGGGGAAGCTGGCAACGGTCCTAGGGTGCCTTGGATCTACCTGAGTAAGGTGAAAACCTCCAGTGCAGACTGATCATCATTGGCAGGATTCACTTAAATATTCTCATCACCAAACTTTCGGTGAAGGAGAACTTTTGTGTATTCTCCTCGATTCCTTTGCAAGGATTCATAAGCAAACAGCCTTTGGAAAAATACACCCAAAAGAAGTTTTGGCTGAAATCCACGGACCTCAATTCATTTGCCTTAGTGGGTGATTGTGCTTATCAAAACACAGCCTTGATGAACTCTTGTAAAAGCAGGAAGGAAGGGAGAGGCTTTCGGGCCGCAGCCTGCTCCTCTTCCCCAGCATGATTTTGGGGAGACACTACCCAAACTAGGTTTATTTGTTCTGGTGATGGGGCTAAGCCTCTCCCATGTGAAATTTCACTTTTCAATGAAAACTTACTCCGGGAGGAGCATCGCCAGTATATTTCTCGTGTGACTCATATGCACAAAACCCAAAAGTCAATAGTCAAGAGTTTATTTGATGAAGGTTTTCTCCTAATTAAGAGGTCATCAAGGGGATCCGACTGTTACTCAGCGCTGAGACGAAGGTCACCAGCAGCTGCTCCAGCCCGGGAGATGTGCCGGCCAGCACATTTTCCAGAAACATGTTTCCTCTCTCGCCAGCGGCCCCTTCCCCCTCCCCGCCACCCCGTTTCTAGTCTCTCCAGCGCTGATGAGCTAATAGCATTTTTCCTTTGCATACTTTGGCGCTGCCCCACGGCATACTCTGGCAGCCTACGTGTGTCTGAGCGCGCCCGCCCGCCGCAGGCTCGGCACGGCTCGGCGCGGCTCGGGGCGCGGGGGGAGGCAGGGAGGCAGGGCAGGGAGGGAGGCAGGAGGGAGGCAGGATGGGGAGCCCCCGCCGCCGCGCCGGCCCGAGCCGCCCCGTTCCCCCCGAGCCGCCCCCGCGCGGGGCGGGCGGGGGGCGGCCGTGGGGGGAACTGTCAGGGCCGCACGTTTCCAGCCGCATTACGTGAACAAATGGCGGGGGTGCAGCCAGCCCAGCCAGCGGGGCTTGTGTAACTTTGCGAGCGTGCCAGCAAGTTTAAAGTCCCTGGTCTCTCCTCCTCCTCCTCCTCCTTCCCTCGCTCCAGACACCAGCGCGGGCCGGAGGACGATGAGAGGCTGATTGTTTGCTCCGGCTCCCATTCGCATCCCCTCGCCTATAAATACCGGGGAGAAGAAAAGCCGCTCTCGCCGCCTCCCCCGGGCCGGGTTTCCTTTCCGACGGCCCGACCTGCCCGATGGCACCTCCCGGGTGCTGCAGCGCCTGAGACCCCGCTGCCCGCCCGACCCTTCTAGAGGCTCAGCCCGCGCCCCTCGGCCTCCCCGCACCGCCCCCTCCCACTCCATCCCGAGCAGGAAAGGCTCCCCTCGCTCTTCTTTCGCCTCCCCCCCCGTCCCCTCCCGTTTTCGCCCGTATCTCTCTACCCGCCGGCGCCCACGAAAGAGGAGAAGATGCGTTTCGCGCCGCCGGGGCTCCTGCTCGCCCAGCTTCACGCGTGCATCTACTGGAGCTGCCTCTGGCCCGCCGGCTGCCAGCAGCAGCCGCCGCGCCGGGATCCCCCGCCGCCCCCCGCTGCCTGGAGGCAGCGGATCCAGTGGGAGAACAACGGGCAGGTGTACAGCCTGCTCAGCCTGGGCTCCCAGTACCAGCCCCCGCGGCGCAGGCAGGCGGCGGAGGCGGCGGGCAGCCCCATCCTGCTGCTGCGGAACAACGGCACGGTGCTGCCGCGGAGAGCCGCCGCCCGCGCCGCCGCCGCGCAGCCCCCGCCGCAGCCCCAGCCCCAGCCCCAGCCCCAGCCCGCCGCCGGCAGCCGGAGGGGCTCCGGAGCACGGCACTGGTTCCAGGCCGGCTACCAGGCTTCCTCCGGGGGTCGCGCCGCTGCCTCGCAGCGGAGCCCAGCGGCCGCCACCTCCGCGGCCCGGAGCGCCTCCTCGGGGGCGCCGCGACCCAGCGCCGCCGCCAGCCCCGCCGGCGGCACCGGGACCGACGGCAACGGGAGCAGCGCCGGGGCCGGCAGCCTGCCGCCCCTGAGCAGCTTCAGGCCCGGCCGGGAAGATGTCATGGTAGGAGACGACCCCTACAACCCCTACAAGTACACGGACGATAACCCCTACTACAACTACTACGACACCTACGAGAGGCCCCGCCAGGGCAGCAGGTACAGACCCGGCTATGGCACCGGCTACTTCCAGTACGGTAAGAGCCCTCCTTTCCGCCCGTCCCGTCCCTCCCCTGCCGGCGGCCCCGGCCCCGGCCCCGCCGCACGGTCCGCTCGCTCCGCGCACGCCGGTCCCGGCGGGATGCGCTGCCGGGGCCGCCGGCCCTGCTGACCCTCCCTCGGGGCAAAACCTGACCGGGCAGGCGTTCGCCCTGCTCTCGGACTGCGGGCAGCCCAGTCCCCGCGTCTGGGAGAGGGGCGAGCTGCCCATAAGCCCACCGGGGGGTCCGGGCGTCGTGTTTGGGGTGGGGTGTTTGGGACAAGCCTGAGCAAAGGGGAATGAATGCGAGGTTAGCGGGGTCCGTAGCAAAACGACGGCTCCTAACGACTGGGATGGTAGCCAAATATTTGCAAACGTGTCCTGGGTTGATCTTACTGTTATGTGGTTGGTTTGATGAACTGCAGGTCTCCCTGACTTAGTCCCGGATCCCTATTACATCCAGGCGTCCACGTATGTCCAGAGGATGTCCATGTATAACTTGAGATGTGCTGCCGAGGAGAACTGCTTGGCAAGGTAGGCATCGTTCCGAGATTTTGCCCATTTGCTGTGGGTTGCTGTGCTCCTGTTTCCACCTGTGAACACGGTGAAGAGTGGAGAAGGCTGAGGCTGGAGGGCTCACGGAAACACAGCCGTTTGCAACCTTCTTCCAAGTTTGTGGCAGGTGGTAGAGACAGCAGTCCTGCCACATTAGAGAGACAAGCTGCAGATCTCCTGAAGAACCTATACACACTGTGGAAAGGTGTATTACATGTTTTTATTGCCAGGCTCACTTGAACATTGCTGAATTTTGTGAAATGGAGGCGCCCAGAAAACAACTTCATTCTGTTGATTTTCATCTCCCTCTTCTACTCCCACAAGATCATATGTTACTTCATTAACAAAAACCCAAAACCCAAAGAACAAAAACCCCATTCTTAACCAGCACAATTTACTATTCAGATTATAATAAGCTAATTGTTTCTGGGCCTATGCCTTTTAATGTCTCCTAAAACTAAAATCCCTCTGAAAAGTGTTTCAGAGTCTCTTAAGGGGTTGAAATAACAGCTTTGTTATGAAGTTAGGTCTTGTCCAGTTGGCAAAGAAGGATTTTCCTGTTTTGTTTGGAAGGAAATCAACATGGCTGGTTTTAACCATTTTAACTTGTTTGATACCTTATCATGCAAAACAAATTTATTTATTTACCAGCATCATAAATTTAGGGTCATGTCTGCTCTTCACTAGCAGGAAAAAAAAAAAAAGACATAGCAGTTTTGGGTTTTTTTTCCTAGCTTCACAGTGAGGACTCATTGAAATGTTCTTGCTGGCTATTAGTTGAATAAAATATTCCAGTATTTAAAAGAGTGTAGACAATAGCAATGTAGAATAGAAAAACACAGCCTGATTCATATACATATTAGTTTTTTGGTTTTTTTTTTTTTTTACAACAGAATCAAACATTTGTTGTGTGATCTTGCATACACAGGGAGTTATTTTGGTGAACAGCAATTAATAAAATTATGTTTTTTGGTACCAGAGTAATTTTATAGCTCAGCAGTGATCTTCTTCATAGAGGGAATCAGTCAGTGGTCAAATTTCCATTTATAAAATTAAAACCAGGTCTAAGTTTTACTCAGGTTTTGGTCTGACACCAGGCATTGCCACACCATATGGAATTCCTCTGTGAATCTCCAATGCATGAGGCTTATGGAGCCTGAAAAGATCTCTGCTATCAGTTACTTCTGAGACTATATAAAGCATTTTTTCCAAGTATTTCTTGCATATACTTATGGCTTTTTCCTTTGTTTTCTTTGATTTGCATCACTGCAGTTCAGCTTACCGAGCAGATGTTAGAGACTATGACAATCGGGTGCTCCTGAGGTTCCCCCAAAGAGTGAAAAATCAAGGCACGTCGGATTTTCTGCCCAGCAGACCCCGCTACTCATGGGAGTGGCACAGCTGTCACCAGTGAGTGAAGTGCTCAGAATGGCATCTTCTAATTATGCTTTTCACTAACAATTGTCACTTACAAGGCAACATTTTCTAAACTAAAGGGAAGTAGAGAGAAACCATGGGGAACCTTTAGTCTTTTATAATCTGATTATTTTATGTTGTGGTAATTACTCTTTGTAGCTAGTGGTAGATACACTTTGCACAGACACGTGAAATGAAGATGGATACAAAGCTTATCCATATGTATGAAACTCTTACAATGTGTAGATTAAGTACAAATACAACTTTGAAATGAGATTGGACAGTAGCACTTTCTCCTTTTGTTTTACATATAGTCCACTTACATTTAAATGTAATCAGTAAATAAAAGTCCCAACCATGTAAAAATAAACAGAAACCCTAAAATGTACATTTACTAGCATATTCCCTATAATAACACCTAATTTTAACTGTGACCCCTACTTGACCTGAACTTAATGAGCTAGCTTTTCACAAGGAATGGTCTGATCAATTTGGAAAAGGAAAGCTACTGAGGTGGCTGATCCCCTTATCAATAATATTCTATATGTATATATGATGATATTTTGACATAGCAGCATTGCTCTAGAAATAATATATTTACTGGAAACACAGCAAGGGAAATGTAGTGGAACAAGCAGGTGACGCTGCAAACTTGTACCTTTTGAGAAAACTCCGAAAAAATATGCAGGAGTTTGCAGGTTTGTTCCAGTTTTTGCTACTTCTCAGCAGAAGCAGTTACAAAATACTAGAACCAATTATTCAAAATACTTCCACCTTACTTAAATTACAACTCTGCTGCAACAGGTACATAAATTATATGGCACTTAATGATAAGGCACTTAATCTTTTTTTAAAAATGGTATGCAATGTGGGTTTGGTCTGAAGGCCTCTGAGCCAATGGAATATTTCCCTCTAGATTCAGAGGCTTTAGGTATTGAATGAAAAATTAGTATCATTAGAAAAAATTCTTTCAAAAAAAACTCCTATTATCAGTTTATAAATCTTACATGCATCAAAAATGCTAAAACTAAATCAAACCTAACAAAAAAGCCTCCACAAACGCTTTAGTTAACCTCTATCCCTGAAAAAAATCTCCACCCATAACAAAAATCCCCCAACCCTCATGCTTACAAACTTGATAAATGGATGAAATGGGCAGAGAGCAGTTGAAGTTTTCCATTTGTGGAAGAACAGTTTCTTACTCTGCCCCAATAGCCCAGCTATCACTCTCCAGATGCAAAGTGTCTCTGATGTTGATTCAGTTCTTGGACAGAAAATACGTTGCCTACAAAAAAATGCAGCTCTCGTGATCATTTCCATAACAGTGAAGCAAACTCATTTGGAAATGAGCCCCAGCTGCCAGTTGCTTTGGCTAGCCATCAGACCTCAGTGTTAGTCATCATCATCATCTGTGGACCAGTTTTAGTGTTCTGGATGCACTTGTGAGGCTCCTGTGCTGCTTTGTTTTACTAATACATTTGAGTTTTGTTTAATTAGACCTTTCTCATATCCCTCTCGAGCTGAAATCATTCAAAAGTAATGGCAGCCAAATGCTGCAAAGATATGGTGCAGGGGGAGAAGACAAGTTTATTTTCCCACACTTTTGGAAAGGGTGAAATTACAAGAATAAGAGGTGTTAAAACTCCCCAGTAGGAGCTAGAAGTCACTTTGTGCGCTTTGCCCAAATCAAAAGCACACATGCTTCTGAAATAGAGACAGCATTAAGTACAAACTGTAAAAATAGCTGATATTGAATGAAATCTGCATTGCCAGTACACAGAAGCTGATTTCTTATGCAGATTTTGTCTTCACCAATGTTATGAATGTGTTACGTTGTCCGAGGGCCATGGAAATGTGAAACCAAATTGTTGGGGTTTTGCTAGCAAGTAGCAAACTTCCATGGAATTTATGGTATGTAAGGTAAGCATTCCTAGCAAACCTCTGGTTAAAGGCACTTATAAGATGTTCAATTCAAATATGAACTACTTAATGCTTGCTATTGTTGTTGGAGAAGAGGTGAAACCAAATTTTGGAAAAACAATGCTGCTATGAAATCTTTCCCATAACAAATTAAAACCTATTATTTATTTATAGGATGACATGTGATACTTGAAAATGACAGTAATGAAAATAATTGGGTGGTCAGTAGTAGGAAAATATACTAACAGACAAGTTTTGGGTAGTAAATAAAATTTGTCCAGAATTTATGGGATGTAGATCAAATGGGAATATGTGAAAATGTTATTGATAAGATCTGATCCATCTCTAATAATGTATCTGTGGTTTAACAGGCATTACCACAGCATGGATGAATTCAGCCACTATGACTTGTTGGATGCAAGCTCACACAGAAAAGTTGCTGAGGGACACAAAGCAAGTTTCTGCCTTGAAGATACCTCCTGTGATTATGGATATTACAGGCGGTATGCATGTACAGCACACACACAGGTAGGTGCTGCTTTGGAGACCACCACGTGTTTGTGTTTGGGTAACTTTTCTGTCACTCACCTGATGCCCTAAATTAGCTGATGCCCTAACTAGCTTCTGGAACTCCCCATTATAGAGATCAGGATACTAACCTGGAGACTGCTAATTCAGCCACGTGCTGTTAACTGTGGGTTTCTTGTTAAAGGGCAGTGACACTCACTAGTGTAGCACCCCCGGTAACTGAACTCTATTAAAACACACCACAAGTTCTCGTGGCAGTAGGACTGGTCAGGCACTCAAGACAGCCCATAAAGAAGCTGTTCTCAATGTTCATCTCCCCAGACTGTGGCTGGTCCCAGAGTTTGTGTCTGGTATTTTCTCCCGTGTGGAGTCTGAAGCTGTAAGGGGCTGGATTTCTCCAACACCTGCAGCTGCTGGCTGGCAGCCTGGCACAGAAATCTCAGGGTATTCTCTGTGCCCACAGAGCAGGGGGCTGTTAAAGAGAATGGCACCTGTGTGGATGTTGTGGTGGGCCACGAACCAACATAAAGCCAGGTGCCAGGGCTTGTTAGGGAAACATGGAAAATGGAATATACTATTATGATAGACCAATCCATGCAAGACTCCTGCCTTGCACATTGCATCACCACCTCTCAGAACTGCTAAAGAAAAGCTTAAAAAATCCTAACCAGCCAAACCCAGCAGAACAAGGTTGATCAGCAGTGTCGTATGGCTAAGAAATGTCATAGACTATTCCATTTGGAAAACCAGAAGTAAGACCAAAACTTGACTGGTTGTGGATTGAAAGAGGAAATTTTTGATATTTAATGACAATAGTTGATGCTTCTGTCATAATATGAACTGAAGACCTGTCAGGCAACAGCTTTAAAACAGAGAGGAGTGCTCTTTGGACACATGAATGAAGTATTAAATTCCTTGCCATTGGATGTTGCAGAGATCAAAAATCTCAGTGGGCTCAAGAAGAATTTAGACAAAGTAACAGATGTTATTAAACATGAAAATCTAATGGTACCCTGTGCCTTAAATACAGTTAAATGCCTGGTGGAAGGAATTGGCCTCACATTACACATCCCATTCTTTATGCCCTTTACTCGTTGAGCATCTGCTGCTGACCACTGCCAGAGACATGACACTGAGCTTTGCTGGATCTGTGGTTTAACTCAGTGTGGCCATACGTACACATAAACCTGTATCCCTTATTCTGCAGCTTTTAATCTAGAAGGTAGTTATTCTGTCACAGAGAAATGACAGCTATGTTTCCCTGGCTGACGTGTCCACATTTGAATTTTAACTATAATGAATGATCTGCAATACATAGAGGCTTTGAAGAGGTTTTATAAATACCTTTTCTACTTCTGTAGACTATGACATCTAACTAAGCAACATACATATTTTACAGCTGAGTATTTGTGTCACTAGAATCATGGCTGTGTCAGCATTTCCACTGGAAGCCCATATTTCAGGGGTTTGTAATTGGACTGTAAGACTTTCCTCCAGCCTCAGACTTGGCACAAACATGCAAGAGTCTGAGCTGATCACCAGCTGGGTCAAGAGGGAATTCCTGCAGGACTTGGGCTTTCTGCACTCTGTGTGTTGCCAGAACAGATCAGCTCTGCCTAGAGCAAACTGTATTGGCCACAGCTAACAACACTTTGAACCACCAGTACATTCATAAGTGGGATTCTTACTCATGTTCCTAACAAGGAAGAATTTTTCAGAAAGATGCATCTGGAATAAAGGCCACATTTTCAGTTCCCTCAGATTCTTGTGCCACTATTTGCCTGAAGAGACACCATTTCCATGCAAAGCTCAATGTGAAAATGGCCCTTAAACTTACTATTCCAAGATGGCACATCCATAGCAAAAACTTGCATCATTCCTAAGGGTAGAGAGAGGATCCAACATGGTGATCAAGTCTGTCTGTACTCGTGACCTCAGAAGATATTCACTCAACATTTACAGATACTTACCTCCAGTCTTTGGTCAACTTTTATTGTATTCTGATCTTATGTGCAGAGCAGGAAGAACAGGAAATAATATCGTCAGCAGTTTTTACATAAAAGGAGTACTGTAACACGTGATTATAAGAAAATACAGATACCTCACAGGTGAACACAGGTCAATATTATAGGTGTTTTTTATCCAGTAGTAATAAAGGGCAGTCTATAAAAGTGGTACATTAGACTTAGGCATTCTAGTTTAGACACACAAATAAAATGCCAGCTAAAAATAAGATTCATTTTTCTAAGTTAATTTTCTAAGTGAACTGTGATAACTAAGTGAACTTCAGTCCGAGTGTCCCTAATGTCTAGAATGTCACTGTTTGTAAAGAAACATGCTTTTTCACACCCATCTTAACTTCATTCTTAAGGGTTTGAGCCCTGGCTGCTACGACACTTACAATGCTGACATAGATTGCCAGTGGATTGATATTACTGATGTAAAGCCTGGAAATTACATTCTGAAGGTAAGCGCATTGGGAATGGCGAGGTTTGGGGATTTTTGGGAGCAGGTTTTTTTTTTTTATTTTCGTCTGTTTTAAGAAGCAAATCATTTGCACACATCCTTTGGTGTGCAAGTTACCAGCTGAAGCGTGGCAGCAGACAGCAGTGTGCTCTCTCCCCTCCAGGTGAGTGTGAACCCCAGCTACCTGGTGCCTGAATCTGATTACTCCAACAACATCGTCCGCTGCGACATCCGCTACACGGGCCACCACGCCTACGCCTCTGGCTGCACCATTTCCCCGTAAGTGCCTCCCACTGCTGGCTTCTCTGCCACTCTACCCCACTGCCAGGATTTTGTTTGGTGGGAATTTTAAAATTTGTGGGAATTTTGCTCTTGTGCTCACGCCGTTGGAATATGTAATGCTTTCCAAAACTGCTGCTCCCGTCTGGTCTGCCAGATAACAACCTCTGGCTCACACACCTTCCTTTGTACTTGCATTAGGGCCTTTCTAGGATCATTCAATATCCTTTTGCAGCAACCACACACAACTGAGCAGCTACTGAGTGCTCTTTAAGACATTCTGCAAAATCCCACACTTGTGTGTTACTTCGCTGCTGCTGCTGCTTGCAGAGCAGCCACTCTCCCTGGAACAGTTCTTTCACACATCCTTCGTTTACAGTTTTGCTCTTTAAAAGTTTAAGCAGTGCCAAAATTGTACCTTTTTTACATTTTTTCCTCCAAAAAGGCAAATTAATTTGATAAATGTCCTCATGGTAGACCTACTGTACCTTAGTATCTGTGAAACACGCACAGAGAAAGCAGTCTTTTGTAACACAGAGGTAAGCAGTTCTCAGAACACTGTGTAAGTTGCTCATATGAAATATTTATCAAGAGAAAGCAGTCTTTTGTAACAGAGAGGTAAGCAATTCTCAGAACACTGTGTAAGTTGCTCATATGAAATATTTATCAAGAGACTTCATTTGGATTGTATGAGGAGCAGTAACATTGTGTAGAGATTCATATGAAACAAATTCCAGAGTAGTAAAAGAAAAGTAAAACATATGACCAGCGTAGTCTTCCATAACAGCATCAATGAAACAGATAGACTGAATTAATGTGACTTGCTTAGTTAGCCTGTAAAATATTCATTCCTCTCTTTGCATTAGGAAATCAGTAGTTAAATGAGCCAAACTTACGTTTCACGCTTTTAACTTCTAATCTCTCCATCTTACCTCTGAAAATGTTACTGAGTACATAGAATAATAGAGTAGTTAATGTCAGAAAAGACCTTTTAGATAATGAAGTCCAGCCGTCAACCTCAGCCCAACACCATGCTCACCATTAAACCATATTCTTAAGTGCCATATTCATATGGCTTATGAACACTTCCAGGCACAGCAACCTCACCACTTCCCTGAGTATTCTGCTCTAATGCTTCACAACCCTTTATGTGAAGAAGTTTCCCCTGATATTCCATCTAAAACTCCTCTTGAGGCCATTTCCTCTCATCCTGTCTCACTGGTTACATGGGAGAAGAGACCAACCCACTGCCTCCTCTTGGAGGTTCATAGAAAGGGATGAGATCTCCCCTCCTCTTCTCTAGGCTAACACCTCCTATATGTGTGTGTGTGTATCTATGTATATATACATATATATGTATACCATACATTATATCTCTCTCAGGTACATATTCATGCAGGAAACAAAATGTCTGTTCCTGTTGGCTGACTTGTGCTTTCAAGCTGACAAGGGGGTATTCAGCAGTTCCTCCTTCTGTGCCTGCCTGCTCACCTGCATAAAATTATTTCTCCTCTTTCAACAGATACTGAGAAAGATGCAAGAAGTGGACAAGATGGTGACAGATGTTTTGAACTGAAGTATCATTATACAAACTTCACTAGGATGCAAACACTATAGAAACAAAACTACAGAACATACACAGATACACCCACACAACTTATGTGACTTTGAAGCACTTCTGCTGCTTCTCAACCAAAACTTAACTGGATTTTAAGAATCTAAATTGGCATTACTTTTATTGCTATTGAAATGCGCGAAACTGGTGCTTGATGTAGAGATATTTTAAATTTTGATAATCTAACTAATTCATAAAAACATGGGACCATTTCTTAGCTCCTTCAAATTTGGAGTTTACATGATAGTAGACGTCAGTGGGAATATTACTGGTGAATGAGTTGAACATATTTAAAAACGTAGAAAAAAATGTACGCGAAATGAATTAAATAAAACTCAAGAGAAAGTACTTATGTCAGCTATCTCAGAAAAGATCATCATGAAAAACAGATTAGAGTGAAGATACAGTACTATTAAAAATTCTTACTAGGACACATTGATATGAAAGAGAGAAGTATGTTCAGCTTTCAAAGAATATTAACATATAGCAGAGAAATACATATATATTATATATATCAGTTATACCCCTGCAAGAAAAGTTATGTTTACATTTTTAATACATTAGAAGTTTTTCCATTTTCTTAAGTGAAAAACAGATGGGGTTTTGAAATACACCTTTCATCTGTGAAAATTAATTAAAAAGCTTACCCACCTTTATATGTTCAAGAAATTTTCAAGGTGGGACTTTTAAAAAAGTTCCACAAATTTAATGTGGATAAAAAATACCTGTCAAGAAATGGGCTCTTTGAGATGATGAAGAGTCCCTGATGTGGTCATCTGTGAAAAACATCCAACTTGAACAGGTTAACCATCAAAACAATACAGGCAATTAACTCAGGTGGCACCACAAACAGAAGTAGGTCAGAATCTCTTAACAAGTATTTTTAGTGTGAAGAAAACCTACTACCTGCTTCCCCCTTAAGTACTGTAGTTGAGTTTAAAATGTATATCTCAGTATTCAAAATAACAAAGTTGAAAATATACTATGTAGAGAGGAAGAGCAAAAGTCAGTGTATTTGACATCCTACTTCAGGCTGTTCAGGAACCAAATGCAACATTGTTAAGGGGAAAAGCTTCCAGCCCAAATTAATGTTTTTGCTGAACTGCTTAACTGGTGCTGGGTGTACTACTCCTCCTCCCATCCCCAAATTATTTTGCTTTTGCAGTGCACCCTGCTGTAAGCTACAGTAGCTGTGATTTTTGTTTTAAACTGTGAAATGACATATCACAAGGGGATCTGGCTTTTTTTTTTTTTTTTTTCAGAAGAATTCTGATCATGTAAAATGAAGAATCTACTTTTGGAGCAATGGGACCTAGAAATATTGATTGGTGTTCATTAATTTGATCAGCAGTTCAAAACACCTAATGAAATATTAGAATCTCAATAAATTAAAAAAAAAAAAAGAAAAAAGTGCTATTCAATATAGTTAAAAATTAAAAATCTGAGAAGTATGGAGAGGTTTTATTATCACTATTGAGAATACTTCAGGTAGTATTTGGAAATATTTTATGCGTTAGAGCCCTATGGATTTAATTTGGAAGTTTGAAGACTTACCATAATATCCTTCACGGATCAGCTGTTTTTAGTACATTTATTTAAGTTTATTTCCACCTTAATCATAACTTGGTTACAAATTTGCACAATAAGAACTTAAAAGGAACCTGAGAACCAGCAGCCTGGTGATAACTACCCACCAGTGGGAAAGGGTGTGGAATAATATAATTTATACCTGCAGGTCCCTTTCTGCTTGCTGCGAGATCCATTTTAGCAATCTGTAACCAGTACGGGCAATGAACAGAAGCGAAATTTGGAAACTTGATTTATGAGAAGACCATATGTTACATATGTCTGCAAAAACAAGGGCCTGTTTAAAGTCTAGGCTTCTGAAATCTCAGCCCAAAGAGTTCTTAGGTTTAAGAGGTGTTAAGGGATGCAAGTGCATTCACCTTTCTGTAGACTTAGGTCAAAACTGGGGTCAAAGTCCTGAGAGCAGCTTGGGCAATGGACACAAAAGCTGCTGAATGGATGCCAGGCCGTGGGCACGGGCTGCTTCCTGGGAAGAGGTGGTGTGCTCGTACCTCAAGGTGCCTGACGCTGAACGTGGGATGTGAGAGCACTAACTGGAGACGGAGCAGCCGCAGGAAGGGGGTGCCCCTCGGCATGGCACACTCAGCTGCTCACACGTCTGTGCCCAAACTACTTGCAGAACTCCACTGAAGTCAGCAAGGAGCCAGAGGGCCTTGAGCATCTGCGTAGGCAGGACAAGTGGGAATGGCCTCGTTTAGAAAGGATTTTGAATGCTGTAACTTTGAATATTGGGGATACTGGAGCTACGAAAATGTAGCTTTTTTTTCCGTAGCAAAATATTGTATTTGTTTTGAAATGTGTGTTAAGCGACATGACATTGATGTACAATAGCACAAAAATTGCCTAAGACATGAACAGAAAAACAAGGGATTTTAGGATTAAAAAAAATGAAGGAGTGTGACTTCAGCCCTGTCTAACTATAATAAATCACAACACAGTAGAAGTAGAAGAGTTTATTATATAGCATGTGTAGAAGTAGTTCCAACTAGGGGAGCTCCAACCAATATTTTCAGTATCTTGGCTCTGCAGATTTAACACCTTAGTTTTTGCATACTGGAATATGTTTTTGGGATTATGTGCATTTTTAAAAACTGTTTAGGAAAAAGTTTTTATTTTTACTGCAAATTATATTTGGATTCCATTTCACCAGACATCAAGCTTGTTCCCTTATCTTTGAAAATACATCTTTGTATTGACTTTGGTTGCAGTGGGAGCAAAACCAATTTAAATTTTGTGGGATTTCTACTATGAATTTGCTGTCTTGCAGTCTCAAATTTCTTCTGAAAAGCCAGAATGTATAAATGTGTGTGAAACAATAACCTCCCACACTTCAAATCTTTACTTAAGAATTGCACATAAGGAACATAATGTATGTCAGGCTCATTAGAGGAAGGGTTTGTTATGTATTTTTTTTAATCCTGAAATACATTTGGTATTTGTGTATTTCTAGACAAAACTGTAACAAAAATGACAGACTGGTCACCAATGGAACCAAAACATTGTGTAGATGATGTTTTTGTGTTAGGAAAAGTCTACTTGATTTTTTTTTCTGCTCCAGCATGAATGCACATATCAAATGTACCTTCCTATTGTCATTCATGCATTGTTTGCAGTCTGCTCATTCAAAACCAGCAGGGTGGTTTTCATAAATGAGACATTGAAAGGTGATTTATCCTGTGTCTCACATTTATGCCAAAAAGGCATTTTCATTTTCTCCAAATCCTAAAAGGTGCTGAAAGATTTTTAACTTGAATTAAAACCAAAGAGTATGTAATTGGGAGGTTTTTATTATGCAACTAAATGCTACAGATACAGTGAAATGCCACTTATTTTTGCAACTTTCTTGAAGACTTTTCACTATTTCCTTTATTTTTCTTCAATGAGTCTTAATTTCAGTAACTTTGCATCTTTATCTGAAGAGCTCTAATTTATAATATTCAGGCACTAGCTTTGTATTCTTCACTGCACTTTCATATTCTTGTGTTACCTGCCCGTATTATGGTTGCAAGTTTATGTGAAAATGACTTGAATAAAATGTTTCAAGCGTTCTACTTGTTGAAGTATTACACTTACTGCACAGGCAGATCCATCCCTCAGTGAGAAGGCTTCAGTTAAGGTTGTCATGTCTACATAAAAGTGAAGAAAATTGTCTTGCTGACAATGGTCTCAGAAAAAAATGTGACAAGAAGGTAGAAACAAAAAACTAAAAATTCAAGGCATGATAAACTACCCTCCACACTACACAAAGGATTAACGTGTCAAGGCTTAACAGGAGGAGGCATATGGTTCATCTGGACACACCATTTCCTTACCGGGTCTGTCTTGCTAAAAACAGGAACTTAAAAAGCACTTTCAGAATTTCTGCTCCAAAACCTAAGCTTTCACAGAAAGAACATTTGAACAGTACATGGTAGGAAGCCTGTGTACTCTAGAACTAAGAGATTAAACATTCAGTTACTCCAAACATTTTATACTGTTATTTTACATCCTCTGAGTACAAGCCAGAGTCCTCCTGCCTCTTCAATCTGTAAGCTAAACTGACGAAACAGTCTGAGTTGTGAAGCATCTCTTGTCCCCTCACTGAAGGACTACTACAAAAGAGAATAGTTAAAAAGAGACTTGGGAGTCTAAATAGTTGAATACTTAAAAAGTATCTTATTGGAGACTTGTTCCAATAAGAAGTCATCAAATACTTAAATATAAACTAATTGGCACTCTTGGCTTCATGTAAATGGAGACAAAACCAATGTAATATCTTATAAAATTAATAAAATAAATGTAGAATTATTTCAGATATAACCCATTTTGTGTAATGTTTCTCTATTTGAACAGTATTCCCAATCCTACTACTTATGAGAGCTAAGAGCTTCAAACTGAGAATTTCTCCAAGTGCTATTCCTAGAGTACAGAACCTGGAGTGGATCAGCTTCTGTGCAAATACAAAAATGCAATAAAAATGGCATATGATAACTGCAGAAAGCATATTCATATCTATTGAAAATAAAGCATCTCCTAGTTCCCACATACCTTTTACCCCCATTCTGAGATCTCATCTTCACATCAGACCACCTGCCTAGTATCACAAAATGATCTACCACCATTCACAAAGCAGCTCAACACTTTCACTCCAGAAAGTATTGCTGCAACTGAATTTTCATTCAAGCCCCATTTTTCCTGATCTAACAATTCGATAAAAACTGATTAAAGAAATATTTATGCCTGTTTGGAAGTCTACAAAATGGTCCCATCAATAATACGCCCATTTGCTATTAAAAAAATCCCAACAATCACATTTAAACTAGTGATGACTGTCTTAAAAGATATTGAAAAACCTGAGATTGATTTGTTGGTAAGCCTGAAGTGAAAAAATTGTGCACCCGAAGCAGCCTAGTAGTATCTGACAGTACATACCTGGCTAAAGACATTTCTTCTGTGGTATGGTACTGAACAGAAAAGCATGGTTCTCAACATCTTAAAATCTAATCATCACAGAAAGAAATAACTTCCTATGTCACTAGAAAAATAAATTGCTAGTACTTTGTGAGAGGTCTCTGTCTAAACAGTGCCACAGATATGCTGTAAGTTAAAATCACATATATGCTGAAAATGTTATGTTGTTATAATGAAGAGAAAACATTCTAAACTTTATCAACAACCTCCAGGCAAGTTCACTGGGTTTATCAGTTCACAAACAAATTGCCCAGTTATACGTAAAAGATATTATCAACTCTCCACCATCACTACTCGTTTGTATAATGTATTAAGGCTGTGATCCAGGTGAGTCACTAAGCACCAGCAGTAACCCATTAAAATATGAAGCAATGCCAGCATCCTAATCTCTCTTCTTTCATTCATGTTCAGTGTATGTTATCTTTTTTCTTTTCTTTAAAGTAAGAGCTCAGAATATTTTTGAAGGAAAAAAAAGGGATGTTTTGATAAGTCAGGCTTCCTTCAGGGAGAATTCTGTGGCCACAAATTACAGCTGTAATAATGCAGTAAGAAACCTGCTCTAATGCCAAGATAAACCAGTGCCCCTAGATCTTTTAAGCACATGCAAAAAAGCACTTTAGAACATTGCCTCCTTAAAGTCTTGAGGTTTTTTCAAAGTATTTGCAATCTTTAAGTTTTTGATCCTTAAATAGGGTACTCATCTGCTAAAAGAAAGATAAGCAGTCCATGAAAAACTGTTACAACTGATGACACCTACCAAAAGACATTTCTCTTGCCTTACACTGGAAGCAGAGAAGTCACATACCAGACCTTTGTTTGTTGTGGCATTCATCCAGGATTTATATACTTATTTTATTTAAAGCTTTGAGGATTAACATTTGCATCTGAAAATCTTGAAGTTTGTAGAAAGCAGGTAAATGCATGGCTTTTTCTGTGAAATATAACCCTACAAAACCACAGTACGCTAGTTTCTGCGCTTTATTTTGAAGCTTTTGGCTTCAATACTGTTCCATACGCTACAGTGAAATTAACAGCAACAAAACCACTTTGAAATGAAAGGTGGTTTGAATTTCTCATTCCTCTGGGAGGCAATGTCATTAAAGACAGTATCACATGTACTTACATTTACTCAGTATATAGAAAAAAAAGCCTAAGTGAGGCAAGCCATGCCTAAATATTAATACAGAACAGACCAACTTGAAGGTTTAGTCTTCAAGAACTTAACACAAGATGGGACGTGTATAATGTAGCATATTATCTGTGCTTAGTCCAGGGCAAGGATCCTCATACTGCTGGCAACATTTTGCAGTCCAGGAACCTGATGGCTTTGGCTGAGACACAGAGAAAGACTAGGCTTTTTCAGACTGCAGCACGTAGGAAGGCCATCTACACCTTAAGGGATGACATATTCTACAAGTTTTCAGGGATTTAGAGATTTAAATCTGAAGAAAGGAAATTGATCAAGGATTATTAAACAACATAAGCTACAATATCACAAGATGTTGCTGAGCTGTAAAACTGGAAGCTTGAAGAGATGGATGTTGCATGATATATCACTGTTTGCTCCCTCTGTCCTTAAAGCATCTAACCATACTAGGTTAGATGAACCTTTGGGGTGATGCAGGGCTTTCCTCAGGCATCTCAAGATACTACATGAATAGTACAGTCCAGTCATTTACCAAGTTTATTAATTAATTTGATTATGAAAGGTAACTATATTTAAATAAACAACACTATTAAAGATTAATTACATGTTCAGAATTTCTTTCAATTAGGTAATAGAAAAAGCACCTGAAGAAGTATTTGATGAATTTTTTTGTCATATTCTAATCAGATGAAATCCCAGTGTCAGACTGCAACTTAAAAGTCAAATGTTTCTTAGTGTACAAAGTTTTTTCACATTCTTTCAGAAAGTGCAAGACACACATGTTGAAGAATCCAGACATAACTACCAGAACAAAGTATTAGAGACACCTCTTCATTTCTTCAAATTGGCAGTATAATCAGAGGACAGAGATCACAATTTAAAAGCACAATATTTTATTCTCTCCAGAAATTTTCATATTATGCTTAAAACGGATTGACTTTTCCAGCTACCCAATACACTGATGAATTTATGAAGTCTCTTCAAGTTTAAGAATCTCTTACTTTGTTTCAGTTGAGATGCGACAATATAGAACCTTTCTTTTGAAAACCAAATTCGCATATAGCAGACATTTTTTTACATACAAAAAAACCCCTTCCATCCCCCCTCCAAAGAATCTGTACTATTCCTACAGGGCACAAATTATGCTCCTAAAAACCCTTTATTCACGTTAGGGTATATTTCATGAATGGTGGCACTACATAATGGGACCTAGGAACCAGCACCAAATGGCCATTACATTAGTCAACAGACAGCACAAACAATGGATGAAACAATCATGATATTCTATGATGGTAAATAATAGTTGCAATTTTGTAGGTTGCAAAGGATATGGACAGTATAACAAAAATGTTCAAAGAGCAGTTGCAAAAAAATTTTTTTAGAACCTCCATTTACACATAGTCTAGTCATCAAATTTAATCTTTTTCCCCTGGAATGCTGTAATTTGAGACATTTGCTCTCTGCGTCGCCTGCTGGCTTCCCACGAAGGATGAAGAGGCTGTTCCAAAGGTACTTTCTTATTGTTGCATTTAATATCCCCTGAAGCTTTTGCAAATGGTTTCTTCTTCTTGAGCATTGTTTCATTTTTAAGAAAACCTGTGCGAGTACAAAACAAAACATTAACTACATCAGGACCCTTCACAAAAGCATGCAAACTACCTTGGGATTGCAGATATTTTCAAAAATTTCATAATGAGCCATGGCGAACACAGTCATCTGAATATTCACAGCAAGATTTCTTCATCCTGCAGCCTGGTAAAATGCCACTCAGTAGGCTGCAGATAGTTAAGATTTATTAATATTGACTACACTCTAAATTTGTGTAGACAAACATTCAGCACAGTGTAAACCTTTTTCTTCACAATAAAGCAATGACTGTTACACAGTGTAACTCAATATGACTGGAATTATACCCTTAGTCCAATGAACTCCAAAATGGTGCCACAGAAGATAAACTGAATAAAACATTCCATATTCAGGAGCTAGTGAAGAAATGACTTATGAGATAAGGTGCTAGTTACATATAACAACCTGGTACCTTTACCTGTGCACAAGAAATGCTAACTGCTCAACAGACAGAAAAGCACTTTCCAGTGTAAACCTTATGTTAAGTATTTCTAATATGAGAAAATAGAAAATAGCAGACAATATCCACAGATTAAAATGAAAGCTGAACAGTTTGACCATTTTAACAACAGATGTTAAAATATGGGTCACAAACTCAAAAAGAAACAAATACATCCCATCATGAATAGACTGCAGAGGCAACAAAACTTCAAAATGTTTTTTCTCTCCTAATTTTACCAGGTTAAGTAATACATACCTGCTCTTTCCTTTTTGAGAGGCTGGTCTTTAGTATTTCTAAAAAACAAAAAGAGAAATTAAGATTTTTCAATAAAATTGTAAGATTACAAACGCCTGTGAATAAAGAATCATTATCACCAAAACACTAATGGAATAACTTCAAATATAACATGCAAGCTTCTTCAGTACTGCTCCACCCATATTAATAAAGAAGTAGAAAGAGAAGTATTCAGAAGTTTCTGAATTTGCATTTAGATCTAGTTAAAAATCATAAATCACTGGTACTGTGAAAATAAAAAGTTGTCAAGAAAGCTTAAGAAGACTAGTGAGTAGTTTTTGTGAAAATGTTCTAAGGTTTAATGGGCTGAAATTCTCTTTGTTTAGTAAGGATTACTAGAAATCACAACTAGAAATCACATTTCCATTGCCATGAAGGAGGGAAGGAATGGAAAACATAGCATGGGGAAGAAGTTTACCTTCTGTTCTGAGATTTCTGATTGGTGGTAGACAAAGAACTGCAGAACACTGACTCCAGCTTGCTTGCTTTTGCATGTGGCTTTCTCTCTTCCATGATCAAATCCTGTGCTGTCCTAGACACTGTGCTCTTTTCTGTTTTCATTACAGTTTTCTGAACACTACCCTTTTCTTTTGTTGAAGAAAAATTATTAACTGTTGCTACTTTTTTCTTCTTTTTTACTTTTCCAATGAAGAAATCATCATTGCTGTCACTGTCAGAATCTGATGACTCATTATAGAACCTCTCCTCAGTACTATCATCAAAGTATTCCTTTTCACTGGGATGCTCTTGGTCACTATCATCAATTATTTCTTTTATTGCATTTAATTTGTTCATACTCAGATTTTCTTTCCTTTTTTGATAGTCAAGTTTCTTTCCTGTTTTGTTTTGAGTAACTGTTTGCATTTTTACTGCCTGAAATTGAGGTTCCTCTGGAGCACTTGCCCTCTCCATTTCCACAGTTTTCTGCTCAGATTCACTCTTAGAGAGCTCCTCAACCTCTTTGTCAGTTTCTATTTTCATGCTTGGTTTTGTTTTGTGCTCACATCCTTGCTGTTTTTGAGGCCTCTTACAAGCTTGGTCATCCAAGTTGCTACTGGAATGTTGTGCTGATTTAGGCTGTTCTTCTGACTGATCCTCTTTCATAGGGGTGACTTTGTCTGGGTTCTTTCTTGCATCCTTAAAAGCTTTAACAGCAGCTGTACAAGGGACAGAAAAATATTTTGTTGCAAGTACCTATGAACTATTTTTATGTAATAAAACTATTTTGTAACTTATATGTGTTGTATTGAGCGCATTTTGAATGTCCTTATGAAGTATTTACCAAACACATGGGACAAGAGATACCTTAGAATACAGTATCAAAAAAAGTGAAGGAAAAACCCTGAATATATTATCAATAAATACACTATGAAATTTGGGTTAAACCATTAACTTCTTTTTCAAAAAATAATCTGCACTGATAATCATGCTCACTTAGTGTACACTTGTACACACATTTACACTTTGTGTATAAAACTACAAACTAAGATTAATTTGTTAATATATAATTAAATGGGTATTTGATATGCTCTGTTATTAATGAAGTAACTTTGTGACATTATTACTAGGACTTTACCCTTTTTAACATTTATTTTAGGTGGAAAATTCCAGTCTCAAGAGAAATCCTAAATAACCACGAAAGATACCCTAAGGATTCTGAAGACAGTTTTCACAGAAAATTAAGGAAGTGATTTGTAAAACATTTTAGGTGCCTTTGAAAATCCAGTTGTAATGATCCATTTATGTTCCTATTTAATTTAGAAACACTCCATTACATCTATTTGATTTTTAGAATTCCCATTAAAAGCTCTGTTTGTTCAACACCCTATGTTAAATAAATGTCATATTGTATACTGTCACATATAATGCCACATAAACTTCAAGCCATACAAATGGTTTGAAATTTCTACCTTGGCTCACTGCAGCTAGTTAGGCTAATTACACAAGCTTTTAGTTTTTGTGGGTTTCTTACTTTGGTTCAAGTCAGAAATATACATGAACAAAGTAACACACCAGTAAGCTACAGATAAAATAAAAAATTAAATAAAAGGTTTCATACCTTTAAGCTCAACAAATCTGGGCTTCAAGGTGGGGTGTGTTGCAAGTCTTGCCATGGCTCTCTCAGCTGCAGTACAGTTTGGCTGCACAAGAAAAATTCAAGGGCATGAAGTCAACAGAACAGTCAGCTTACACAGGTCTGTGTCAGTATGCTACAATGCATACAAACGGGATTCTCAGCAGGAACTGAACAAGAGGAAAGCTTATAACACTAACAACTATTCTATTTTTCATGTATTACCATCATTCTAAATGCATTAAAATCTGCCTAAACATTGACAGAAACGTAGCAGATGCACAACACGTGCTATTTCTCAGGTACTGAACAGGGATAACATGATTTATGTTTTCTTTGAAGCGTAACAGACACATTGCTCGCTGATTTTACATTTACTATTTTATACAAGAGCAAAGAAAATAAATGAACGCACTGAATAAAGAACATCATACTGGTAGAAGGCATTCTGCTTGCAGGAATGCAACAGCTTGCAAGAATTACAGTACTGATCCCATAAAAGTTGGCAAAATGACATAGCAGATATTGAAGTCACGTAAACCATTGAAAAGCAAGGTCTAACTTGACCATAAAGACAAATAACCTTAAATTTGACATGGTAGAATACTGGAACTCTGCAAACTGATTCAAAGAAGAAATATTCTTGCTTCAATTAAAAAAAAAAAAGAGAAAAGAAGGAATTGCTTCTATTCTGACTTCCTCTTTTTGATACTGGAAATCACAGGTATGAGACATTGTAAAAGCTCTCATTTTCAGGTTCTTGCCATCACTCCGCTTGAAAAACAAAATGAATGGTATCTAAGACTTTTCCAAAGACAGCTCTGTCTTCTGTTTTTTTTTATTTTTCCTGTGTGATTGTTTGTTTGTTTGTTTCCTTTTTTCTTATCTTCTTTTTTGGAAAGGAGGAAAAGTAGGTTCAACAGATTTGTAAAACACACCTTTATCAGGAAGATTTCTTAAAGCCTGCAGTGGAATTCTCTGGGAGAGAGTGGAAAAGACCTACAAAAGACGTACCTTTCTCTCTTCCTCCCAGTGGTACTGCAGAGGATACATATTCAAATTGTTTCTGTGATTTCAGCTTTCTGCTATGGAAATATCACAGCAGAAGCCACCAGAATCAAAAGAGGATGATATTCATAAAGAACCAGACCCTGTGACCCAACCTGAGCTGATTTTGGCGCCATCAACTCAATAGAGCATGGTGCCTCTCCTGTCCTAAGCAATCACCACAGCAGATGGAGCCCAAGCCACAGGTGTTTTCTGGTAAATAACAAGGAGTGGAAGTGGTACTGGCTCTGTCCTGGGATGGAGTTAGCATGCCTCATAGTAGACAAGATGGTGCTGTGCTTAGGATTTGTGACTAAATCATTTTAGAGTTGGTAACACATCAGTGTTTTAGTTACTGCTGGGCAGTGCTTGCATAGCATCAAGGCCTTCTCTGTTTCTAGCTCTGCCTATACCATAGGCAAGGAACACCCCTGGTACAGCTGATCCATATGAACCAAAAGGATATCAAGTCCTTTTCAAGTCATGCTTAGCAATAAAAGCTTGAGGTAACAAAAAGGTACGGGGAGATGTTTGTGGTTATGACATTTATCTTCCCAAGTAACCATTATGTGAAGTGAAGCCCTGTTCTCTGGGATGTGCCTAAACAGCTGTCTGGAGATGGGAAGGGGTGAATAAATTCCTTCTTTTACTTTTCTTGCACATACAGCTTTGATTTCCTCCTCGAACTGTCTTTATTTTAAGACAGAAGTGTTTCTGACTTCTGCTCTTGGGATACTCGGTAGGGTGAGTGAGCAGCTACTGGGGTCAAACCCCCATGACACACACGATACCCAACACATCAGCAATTCACACTTAAAGCAGCTGACGTGATCCATGTAATACTGCTCAGTGGTGAATGTTACTTGTTTGCATGTCCATTTTCTTCCAGCAGAACCATGTGACTATAAACCGTTATATATTCAGGGCAAAAAGACAGATGGGACAATTCCCACTGACTGCTAGTGCAAGAGAGTGACTCTCAGTGCTTTGCTCTGAAGGAAACAAAGCAAAAGAAGGCACTGCAAATAAACCAGAGTCAGTTATTCTAAATACAGAAACATTTAATTGGTTTGCCAGCCATAAATCTTCTTCTTCAACCAGTGGAAAGTAAATCCCATTTTGTAATTCTTTTGCCATAGTTTTAGAGCTTATTAAATATACTCTGTGGTCAGCCATATTTCAGGTTTGAAGTGTAGAGCATCTGGGAATTGTAGTACTTTCCCCTCAAGTCTCTGCTACTACAACATTATTTCTTCAGGTCAAGAAAAACTGGAAAAACGTTCTCTCTGAAGACTGTCTATAGAACTATGAACACTGGCCAGAGGGGACAGGTCAAAAGATGGGTACATTTCCAAGGGCCACAGACTGGCTTATTTCCAGCCTAGTGTAGCTGTAAGAACTTGAAATCTGAATTTTGATCCCCATGTGACAGTGCTGCTTGCTGCCACCAGATTCTTGGGACAGAAAGCTCACATTTCTGAAGATCATATGCTATTTTCTTTGGAGATTTTCCTATAGCTGGAAAATCTATTTCTGAACTTAATTAATACACTTTTCCCTCAGCTACTTCCTGTGGGTTTTGAAAGAATATACCATGACGTTCAGAAAGCAGCAGCAGCTTCTGTGCAACATCTGGTGTCTTTTAATTCAAGTATTTATAGAAAGGCTTTAAGCATATATAGGCCAATCTGTATGGAATAACCACATTTTTTTCCTTAGAGCAAAATACTTCAAAAACACGACTCACACTGATAGCCACCAGCTAACAAACACACAATATGATATTCACATTCCCTCAAATTTCTCATTTTTCTGTGTATGGGTTTTTAAGGTTTGCTTTGGTTTGGGGTTTTTTTGGCACAGCCTACACTCAATTTATTTTCCCTCAAGTATCTTCCAGTATATAAAATGTTTTAGAAATATAGACAATACTGAAAAAAAAATAACAAAGGAAACGCCAACTGTCTTTACAATCAAGAACACTTTTCTCCCTCCTTCCCACCCCTTGGATGTTTAATTAGATACTAAAATTGTACACCTTTTTTCTGACATACTTCTGCTACTTCTTGTAGTACTTTGCACTACTTATTTTTTATGCAAGAATGTGCTAGTACTTTCTACAGGAATGTTCTTCCTCCTTCAGTGTGCAACTGAGGCACTGGGAAGTGAACAAAGCAACAGAGCAGTGTAGTCACACTCTACTGGGAGAAATTTTAAGTAACTGCGCTGGTTAAGGCTGGGATAGAGCTGTGAATTTCCTTCACAGTGGCCCCGGTACGGGGCTGTGTTTTCGATCTGTGCTGGACACAGGGTTGATAATGCAGAGATTTTTTTGTTATTGCTCAGCAGGGCTTACACAGATCCAAGGCGTTTTCTGCTGTTTGTATTTCCACGCTGGTGAGGAAGTTGGGGGTGCATGAGAGGCTGGGGGGAGACACAGTTGGGACAGGCGGCCCAAACTGACCAAAGAGATTTTCAGACCATCTGACATCATGCTCAGGACATGAAGTGGGGGGTAAAAGGAGGAATGGGGGGGACATTTGGAGTGATGGTGTTTGTTTTTCCAAGTCACTGTCGCATCTGATAGGGCCCTGCTCTCATGGAGATAGCTGAACACCTGCCTGGCATAGGAAGCACTGCATTCATTCCTTGTTTTTTTCCCTATTGTGCACAGCTTTTGCTTTCTATATTAAAGTGTCTTTGTCTTAGCCCGTGAGTTTTCTAGGTTTTATCCTTCAAATTCTCTCCCAGATCCTGCTGGTGCAGGAGCGAGCAGCTGCCTGGTACTTGCTGTTGGTTACAGTTAAACCACCTGAAGACAATCTCCTCTAAAATTCTATCTTGGTAAATAATGCATTATTTCTGTAAAAACATCTATTATCAAACACACATGTAAGCCATAAGAGAGCCATAAGAGAAACCATAAGCGAGACAAACTTGTTAAATATTGGTAATGACTGTGAAGAGAATGGAGATTACAAACTTGCGAAGATAAAAGCAGATTCACAATACAAGTTCTGAGATTTGCTGGAACAGGTCAGAAGCTTGGAATGGCTCTGAGTGTTGGCGCCACAGGGTAAAAAGAAGGAGCAGTGTGATGTAAACATCAGGCAGAAGGTATGTCGGTAGAACTTGTTTCATACAATGCAGGTAATAAAGTGAGAACGAGAAAGTGAGTGTCTCAAGGCAGATGGGATTGCAGGAGCTGAATGGTATGCCTTGGTAGTAAGCCTGAGACCGTAGAGCTTCAGGATGAATTAAAGGGCAAAAACATGTGATCAATCTGAGAACATGAAATGCAGAGTTTTGACCATTGCTATATTCTGAACAATCTTTCTGTTCCAAGACTACTTTTGTCTGTACCCACTCTGCTATAGTTATAATCAATAATAGGAAAGAACTAATATTCTGTTCTTCAACTGACTTTTGCACAAAAGAGAACTGCCTCATTAGGTATCATCAGAAAACAAGACTGTTATTAGAAGCATATACTGCTATAAGGACAACAACTAGAGTTTCACCTGTGTGAGAGGGCTACCAAACTGGTAATACTTTGTGGCTCTGCATTTGTCATTAGTCCGTTATTTAAAAGAATGCCACTCAAATGGAGAGACAGTAAGAAACCCCACTGGGAAATAAGCTGTACGTGGAAAAAACATGACACAGAAACCAACCTTGGGGAATATCATACTAGTTTTTAAAATATCTAGAAGTGCAGTTTAATTTCAACTGCCTGAATTTAAGATAAAGGGGAAAAAAAAAAAAGGGTCAATACTAACTAGAGTAAGCATAAAAAAGGTAATACCCAATTCTGGGCCAAAAAAGACGTCATTGCAATACCCTTTATTAGCACCTTGGGAGAAGACCTCTCTATTAAAATACAGCACAAAGCAACCAAACAACTAGAAAACCTGCTAATCCACACATTCTTTACAAAACTCTAAGTAGTTACAGCTGTCCTTCAGAACAGCAGATGTGATTAATGTGAAGTCACAGCGTGGTTGAAGGTGCCAAATCATGGCTGTCACCCAAGTCTCTACCATGACCTCATACTACTTTGGAAAAAGACCTGAAAGAAATTACCTTCTGACTGTGAAACTCAGCTAGTTCTCCCTCTTGTTTTAAGTCTGTAAGGCATACAGCACGTGATTTGTGGCCATCAGACATGGTGAAGATTTTGGTATGGGAAGCAATTGGTTAATGGTATCACTCATGGCAGCATTGATGTCTCAGCTCCTGACAGCAAGGGGCTGGCAGTTGACTGTGTCTCACATTAATGATGACAAATTATTTACTCATCATCTGCCAAAACCTCTCATTTTTATAATAATCTACTACTTTGATTTCACTCAAGCTTTAAGTATTTTCAATGTAATACCAAAAGATTGAACAGGTGTTAAAAGTAGCAGTTATAAAAGCTGAATAGCTTGACAGGTGAGAAGTTTTTAAATAAATAAATTCTTTATGGATCTTAGGAAATTGTCCAAGTTTCAGCAGATTTTTTTTTAATTGGACAATATACAATTTTTAAAATAAGCTGATGAAAAATTTCCATTTGAAAATAAAAAAAAGTCTTAATAGATCTAAAACCTTTAGAAAAAACTCATCAAGACAATATTCTGTGATAGAGCTACAGAATTAAAACTGAACAATTTCTTACAAAACACCAAGATACAGAAGAAAACTTGTTTATTAGTCTTTTCAATGCTTGCCACAATTTTTATTAATTTACATTGTTTTCTTTTATCATGGTAATTCAACCATGAAAGTATTTGGATATTTACTTTATTTATCTTGAAAGCCATGGTGGGTCAACCTCGGCTGGACGCCAGGTGCCCAGTGAAGCTGTTTTTATCACTCCCCTCCCTCAGCAGAACAAGGGAGAGAAAATACAATGAAGGATTCATGGGTCAAGATATGGACAGAGAGAGATCACTAACCAAGTACCACAACGGGCAAAACAGACTCAGCTTGGGGAAGTAACAATTTATTGCCAATCAAATAAGAATAGGGTAACAACATCTAAAAATTAAATTTTAAACACCTTCCCTCCACTCCTCCCTTCTTCCCAGGCTCAATTTCACTTGTCTTTTCTCTACCTCCTCCACCACAGTGGCACAGGGAGACAGGGAATGGGGGGCCCTTGGGTCAGTTCACACATTGTCTCTGCTGCTTCCTCCTCAGCTCCAGTGCCTGAAGCACCTCCTTCCCTTCTTTCGCCCACACATTCTCACTCCTCGGTTCCCTGGTTGCAGTTGTTCCTGTGCATTGCCCCCCCCCTCGCCCCATTCCTTTTTAACTCTGTTATCCCAGAGGTGCTGTCACCATCGCTGAAGGGCTCAGCCTTGGCCAGTGGTGGGTCCATCCTGGAGCTGGATGGGATTGGCTCCATTAGACACAAGGCAAGCTTCTGGCCCCATCTCACAGAATACACCCCCATAGCCAACCCATTTACCAAAGCCTTGCCATGCAAACCCAGCACAAAACATTATGAAGAACATTATGAAAAAAAAGACATGGGGTACTTGGCAATATGCACAATCTTTTTGCTCATATGTAAAACTGCACACAGTAGAAGGCAGAAGTCTGGAAAATCTATCTGAGCTTGGGCTGCCAGCAGCAGCACTGGCTCAACTCACCACTGCTTACCACAGACTCTTGAATCCAGCACCAGGGAACAGCATGAGATTCTTCTAAATACTATCAAGGTACTTACACTGCTGTAATTTTATTTGAATGTTTGGACCAAAGCTACCCTTTTCCAATAGATTTGTTCACTTAGATTCACATTCCTTTCCACATTAAGTTTGTCTTGTCTTGTTTTTTGGCTTGCCTTTAATCAAAGAGAAGTCTGATGTTTCTATCATTCCTCCTTTTCAAATAAGAGCTCCAAATAGGTCATCGATTCAAACAAAAAGATTATTTGCTGTTCTTTACTGATAAACAATACCTACTATCTAATCATTTAAAGATGTTCACCATAGGCTCTTTAAAAAGCCTAGCACTCTGCAAATGTCAGATGACCATATTTAATATGAGTATAAAAGAGTCAAAAGAGTTTCTTTGGACTAACCTGTCACAATTAATTTAGCCAGGCAAAGATGTGTGAAGCAAATGCTTATTTTTCAGATTCGGTAATGGTCAAAGAAAAGTGGAGTCTTTCACCCCAAACTATCAGAGAGATCTATAGCAGAGCTTGGCATAAACCCCAGACCTGCACAAGTACAAATTATGTACTTAATCTTCTACACTTCTTTCCTTTTTCTCTTTATGCAAAAGAAACAATTCCTATGATTGCTTCAATAAAAAAAGTCAGAATAAAAAAGTCAAGATTAAAGTAGGCATGGATTCTGGATTACTTCCTTACAGAGAACAGGGTCAACTCTAGGTGTAAGTGGAAACTGCTTCTAACTCATCTTCATTTTTTCCAAGGCTAGTGAGGCTGTGTGTCTATAATCATCTCAATTTGGCATCCCACACAAACAATGTGCACATTAAAAAAACAAACAAACAACTTCTTAAGGTTATGAAAGAGGAAATAAAGTGAGCTCTGTGACAACTCCTCCCCGAGTTGTGATGGTCTAATTCATATGAACACTGAAACCACTGCTGGCCTTAAAGAAAACTTCGGAGAATGTCGAACATTATTTTATGCTATAGAAAACTGTGGACAAATGCCAAGTGGAAACAGATGTGAAGGGAGTGCTCCCTAAGTCAGAGTCTAAAAAATTAAATAATTTAAATTGTACAGTCAGGACAATTTACCAGGATAAAATACACACAGTTCTAATTTATACAAATGTAAAATCAAGCACATAAAGTATAGCAGTGTAAAGTCCACATGGTTTTGGTTTTTTTTAATATATAGCTTTCAATAAACTATATACCTTTCATATTTTTTGACATTTGAACCATTTGGGCACAGTATTGCTATAAAATACATGCACCATGCCAAACTGCATAAACAGTTTTGGGGGAGAGCATAGATGGCACTAAAAAAACCCACCCAAACACCACATAAGAAAACCAAGCAAACATTCCATCCCAAAAAGCCAAGAGACAATCACATTGAGAGACTAAACGGTAAAGCAAAACAAGATGAAATAGAAACCCTGAAAGAAAATATGTACTTCAGGGGGAATAGAAACAAAATACATCTTGGATAACAGGCAGTAGCTGTGAGAAAGAGAAAGTTCTTTGCCACAAAATTCACACAGTCTTAAAAGAAGAAAATGAAATCTGGAGAAAACATCATAAACAAATTAGTTGGACGCCAATTATATAACAGATCTGAAACCACAACTGACTTTTACAAAAAAGTAAAGTCAAGATCATTTCTTTTAACTGGCCATCTTGAATGAGGGTCTGAAAAATTAAAACAGGCAGTTGTCTGAATAGAGAATTAAGCTAGCTAATATAAAAATTAAACATGAAAGAATTTTTTTTAGAAAAATAATAAAAATTGATTATTTATACTTATTTGTTATAGAAAAGAGAGTAGATACACAAAAGAGACCAACAACACTCAGGCAGTGCTGTAAAACAATCAGAAAATAGAATTCTCTGACTTGACTTTAACATGAATGCATCTAAACTCCCATGAGTTTATGGGAGCTTAGCACCATGGGCTTGTCCAAAGACAGAGTGGAGCTCATGGTAGCAACTAAATTGGTCATACAAGGATAAGCTCTGTATTATTAAAACTATGATAATGAACCTAAAAGTTCAAAATATTCTGTCTTGGATGAACCAAAGGAGTTTCAGAACTGAGATATTCACAACTCTTCCTATGACATCAATATGCTGACAAAACTCTGTACCAAACTGTCAAGGATGTAATCTTGAGATATCCTTACAATATTTCACTTTAAAACAGATGCTCAAACTAAAACTATTCAGTTGCAGCCTGATACTGCACTATAGGCACATATGAACTTAAGTTTATAGCAGAGAGAGTAGATGTAGTTGAGCTCTTAAAATTTAAAACAGAAGTAATGCTTTAAAACTTGCTAACATTTCAAAAAGAAGTGCCACTTTAATCAGGTATGTTTCAGATAATTTATAACATAAAGGAAAAAAATTATCCCCATGGAAAAATCTTGCTCAGATCTTTACATTTGCAAGCATTACTACCAGGGAACACACCTATATATAATTAAAGTATTGTCAAGTTAACGTCTTCAGATAAAACTGTCAGGAGAGATGTACTTCTGTTAAAAGCACTGTTGAAGGAATTAAGAGAGATGGAAATGGAGGCACAGATGACTTAAAAGACTTCACAAGTACTGCATACACTAACCAGGGTTAGGCCATCTTATAATATGCAATTTGTGTGCATGACTGAAAACAGATTTTTTTTTTTTTAGAATATATATATGTCTTTCAGACTTTTTCTGAAAAAGACAGTGGAAATACTGAAAAACTATTAAAACATTGGAGATAAATATGCCAGTTCTCTGGCACCAAAATGTAGAGTTTCCATCATGAAGTCTACTGACTTAATGCATATGAGACCAACTCTAAAGATAAACACACGGCAGATACACATGTAATCCCTGGTATTACTTGAGCACATCAGCAGGGAATGGATGTAAAATAGATGGCAATCCTGGGTGTTCACGTTTTATAGCTGGTATTTCACTATATGGCACACAGAACCCTTATGCTTAGAGGTCCTCAGGTATCTTCTAGGCTATTACATTATTATTACTTGACCCTTGCATGTTGTTTCCCTTGTGCAACCACTGAACCACTGCAATCATTTGGCAGTTATTTGAATTTCAAACCCAAGAAAAGCCAGATCATCACCACTAGAAACTTAATGTTGTTATATTTCCATTAAGTCACTAGTTACCTCTAGGTTCTAATACTTTGTTTTACCTACCAATATTGCTAGAGAGGTGCAGTGTGCTGTAAACTTATGCTGTCACTTTACCAAGCTAAAACCTTTGCCCATGGATGGTCTTAGCAGCTATGTTCATTGGCATTCCAATATGTGAGAATTTTTTTAAACAGAATCCAATAATTCAGGAACATCTTCTACAGTTTCAAGCAATGGTGGGTCTAGCATTTTTCTTCCTAGTTTTCCAGTGTTAGCAACAGATGATGGGCTTCCTAATGAGCTGAATGAGCCTACTTAATTCCATAACTTTTATTTTACTTTTTTGATTTTTCTAAGTATCAATTTCTTAGTGCTTAGTTGGGCACGTTTAAAACTTACCTGGATACCAGAGATGGGAGGAAATCAGAAAAATGTACTTTATTTTTACATTATATATATAATGAAAAGCTGATAGAGTTTCATTTGTAAAAATAAAAGGAGCATAAGACACCAGCAGCTGGTTTTCATTTTCAGAGATATCAGGAATGTCAGATTTTTTTTTTTTAATTTTGCAATGCAATTCTGAGTCACACAACAAAGCAAATATACAGAAAGAGTTTTTCTAGTTAATAATGCACAAGGAACTGTTAGTCTTTAACATAAGTAATCACGCTTATTTATAAAACATTAAAGACATCTTAACACTTAAAATTCTCTAACTAAGTAGCCAAAATAATGTTTAAACTCATGTAAATTCTACCTTATGTGGTCTCCTTGCACTTTTCTTTTAGACAGGAGCGCATTCGCTTGGCACACTATCATAGAGTCCCAACTCTATCGTGCTTCTCAAAGCAAGATCAAGACATAATAAACTATGGCCATTTTCCCCTCCAGGGTTCACTGATTTCTCACATTCACCAAAACAGACAAAAGCCTTCCTGCTGGAAGTTAAATCTCTTAAAACCAGTTACAGGAAGCTTGGTTGAAATTGCTCAATGAGTATCTGTTCCCAGAGGATTTTGAGATAGATGACAAGACAGAGGAAATATTTTCCTTTGTCATTTGGTTGCACAAATCCATCTCCCTACCCCTTCATGTGGATCAACTTTACAAACTGATTACTTTCCCTACAGATACATAAAATATACAATGCAAAGATTCTGTCTTTAGTATTCAAAAGGATTAAGAATAACTCAAAACACTGACTCTTATTATCTGTCCTAAAGTTTTAGCTTCTCTAGTCTCACTGAACATTTTCTGTTCACCATTACCATTCTCACTGGGGCCTGTAGTACCTAAGTGGTATCAAACTTTTGTTACAGTTGAAACTTCCAGTCAAAACACTTCTGAGTACTCTTTTTTTTTTCTGGTAATACCTTTGAGCTGTTAAACTACAGCACTTCACAGAAAAGTACCACTCTCATGTGTGTACATTACATCCCATTATGCCTGTAAATTGCATTAAGTATCTTGAAGATGTGGTGGAAGGAGGGCATCTATATTATCTGTGACTATGATACATGTCAGGAATTCTAGTTCCCTGCCATTATTGTTTTCAGCGCAAGGGTTAATACTGAAGCATTCATAATTTACACTCTTTCCCTGTACCTTAGTATTGGAGGTGTGAATCAACTGTCACTGCAGTCAGTCTGATTTACCTTCATTACTCGTTGGATCAAGCTGTTCTGTCCTTGGCCTGTAAGAGACATCATCACAAGTAGCCACATGCTCCCTGCGTGTCACATGACTGTTAGTTTGATGTTCCTCCATGCATATTCCCTGTGCTTTTAAATATTCCTTTATCTCCTTTAAAATTTTTAGTGCTGAGAGCCCAGCGTAATAATGATTACGCAGCAGGTCATCTTTCATGTCAGCTTTTCCTGGCCCCAAACATACTACAAATATCTAAGTGTCTCATTTTTATACCATACACTTATCTAGGCACTGATATTCTGCCTCATAGGCACTGTATGCAAGTCTGGGCAATATTCAGGAGAAGACTGTGGCCATCAGTAACCTGCCCTTCCTTTGTTAAAAAAAAAAAAAGCCAAACAAAAAACAAACAAACCCAAACCCCACCAAAACAACAAAAACCAAACCAAACAGTTGCCAAGTCAACCACAGTACCCTGAGAACCTCTTTCTATGCCATTTTCCCTGCATTTTCTTCAAGGAAACACAGAAACAAGACTACTACTAATAATCTCCTCTATTATTTCTGTGTCAGCTCATATCCAGATAGATCCTGATCACACATTTAAATAGTCATTTAAAATAGTAATGAAAGTTGTGAGTTGCTTGTCTTTTGTGAGTGCTGTAACATAAAGCTTTCTGCAACTGAAGAAGTACAGCCATGTATATGTGCAGCATCATGCATCACACCACCACTGCCACAGGCATATCTGACTCTAACAGCACTGTTCTTCCCACCCTGCTTTTCATCCATTATAACCTCACAAGCATATTCATTTTGTTTGAATTACCTGGGGATCCAAGCCAAGTCTCACTCACAAAAATGTGAACCAACTTCCTTTGAGCTTTACTAACTATGATATGCTTGCCCACATTCTGGTCTGGCACATCAAGTAAGTGAAATGAGCACATTCAAATCAAAGGCAATCACACCACTTCTGAGTCTAGGGACAAGACTGTACTTTAGTGAACTTTCAGCCAGGCAACAAAATTAAGAAATACAGCCTCACAGGAATGCAAATGAGTGGTAGAAAGATTCTTGGACTAGGAATTTAAAATCTGAAAGGAGACAGCCCTTTTGTGTCAGAGATAAACAATATCTCTGTGAAACACTGCCAAAGTTACTAGCAGCTTATTTAGATACTGAACTTAGAAGAAGACTCCTTCCAGAATGAACAAAATCAAAGCTGTGGTTAAACTGAGCTCATTGCAATTGCTACTCTGATGTTGAAGATGATGCTAGCTTTGGTCTAGTGTACGTACCTCCTTGATCTCAAAGAGTGGCACTGCAGGGGAGTGTGTATGGCAGCCTAGCTGGAATGTGAGTGAAGGGGCAACTGGAGAAGATGGATAAGGTGGGAGTGACATGGACAGAACTCAGTACAACTCTGTACTCTCCCACTGGAAGCCTGGGGAGGGATTGATACTGGCTAGGCTAGCAGACATATGGACAATTGCAAAGCAAAGTAGGTGGGAAGAAGACTGGAGAGAGATTTGTCAAAAATGGGCAGACTTCATTTATACTGACATAAAATTTCAGTTGCAGCCACAGTAATGGATTCTAGGCTTTAAAATACAGCCTGGTATATATAAAGGCCATGCTAAACAGCTTGGAGTTCAAGTGATCAAATTTGGAAGATGAGGAAATTTCAGGAAAAGATGGCAAACAACAATCAGTTACACAGAGGAAGTATTTACACCTGAATGTGATATTCAGCAATGAATGCAAAATTCTTCACTTCATCAGTGGTCTTCAGAAGATCACAGACATTCCTGTTTAAGACTAACATCTGGTGTTTGACATGGAAAATTCTCAGGAAAGTGTGGCTTCATACATTTAGTGTAACTTCCATTGAAACTGAGTAAAAATACTCAGGACAAAAAGAATTAAACTCTGTAACACTGATGCCCAGCATAAAGACAATTATCTTAGTCTGCAATGCAGAAAATTGTAATATTAAATGAATTCAACATATTTCCAAAAAATATAACTTGTTGACAGATGCATCTATTACAGAGAGAAAAGTCTATCTGGCATCTAATATGCAATTGTTTCATACTGAAACAACTGTTTCAGTATGAAACAACTATTGTTTCATACTGAAATAAGATAGGAAGGTAACATTTTAACATGTAGGAAAATAAATTGACTATTATTATTTTACTATTTTCAGGATAAACACTTTGTTGGAGAATAGAAGCCATGTACCTAGTAAGGCAATAAATTCCTTCTGGAGCAAAAGGAAATAAGATTACAATGTTTCCAATACTTAATACTTATAGGGAAGGGGGCAGGGAGTGAGATGGAGATTATCTATGAAATCCAGGTAGGCTATTAAATGTAATAACCCAAATTTAGATAAAAAGAAGAATCAAGTTTTTCATGGGTTTCCCAAAACCACCAGCCATTTGCCCCCCCACAGGGAAAATCAAACCACAAAATTGCAATGTATTAATGATAAGCATATTATAGAACACTTATGGACTATCATATCAGTATTACAAAGAAAATTGATTCATATAATAGTCTTGTCCCTATGGTTTACGTACTGCAAACAAAATATTTCCATAAGCAATGTTAGAAATCCATGTACACAAGAATCTACTAGTAAAGACACTAGCAACAGAAACAGAAGTTTTACACCAATAATAACATCTAGACTAATTAGTATGTTTGTGTCATGAATTCTTCAGGAGGGCTGGGGGGAGGAGAAGGGAGGAGGTTGTAGAAAAATCCTCCAAACACTAAACAAAAGACAGCAACTAGTCTGTGTCTGATCCAAAACAGCAAGTCTCCAATTAAAATGCAGAAGACCCTTTTAAGGGGCCCTTTTTATGATTTAGTACATTTCCTCAGATTAAATCTACAGTACATGCAGAGGGGTTTGTTTAGATATTTTCAGCTAGGAAGTACATTTTTAAAATAAATGAAGGCAAAGATCACAAACATACATTTAGGATTAACAGATGAGAGAGAAACACTTCTATTTTTCAAAATTAGGAAATACAGATATGACTGTTCCTCTAATCAAAAATTCTACTTGATTCAAAAATTAGATCTTTCTTATCGTGCCACAAAGTTCAAAAGTATGAGTAGTAATAAGTTTGAAATTTCCGTAGTAAATAAGTGTATTTATTAGAACAATGTCTCATACATTCCTTCAGCAAGAATGATGTCCTATATCCATTTGTGAGTTATTCTGGGACACCTGGTGCTCCAATTAATTTCACACTGTTAATTAAAACCTCAAAGCTAGCAGCCTTTCATAAACTGCCTTTCACATACTGTTGGTGTGAAAAACATCTTCAATGTAAATCTAAATAGAAGAACAAAACTAGTATTGTGACTACTTCACCCTTGCTCTTTCTTTGTTTACTAATGTTTACTTTGTTTGCTAATGAGGCTGTGAATTGATAGACTAATCTCGAATCTGACAAATGCTACTTTGATAATGAGCTTGAAACACACTTTTGAAAGAAATAAAGTTAACACATATTTAGCCCTATAACTTCGTCATTCTTCTTCCTGTCTGTCCCGGGCAGAAACACCTTTCTAACCTCTTTCTCATGTCCTTTTTGCCCAAGGACTTCCTTAGCCCCACACCAGAGATCGAGTGAATTCAAGAAACTCAGGAGGTGAAACAGAACTGTTCCTCTCACATGTGAATAAGTCAAAGTCCTGTTTGATAAATCAGAGAAAACCCTTTCATATTGCTGTTAGTATTTGGGTTGGTTCCCCCATCCGAAGTTCATTTAAGCTGTATAGGTAAAGTGCCAGAGATACTAAATGCACTCACCCCAGAACTTCTAAGTGTACTGCATCTTTAGACATCTGTTAAAAATATCTGCACCAGAAGCCACACAGCACTAATGTCAACCCTCCAAAATCATGTTAAGCTGAGTTGTCCTCATCAGGCAGCTTAGATTTTAAATGATCAAACTCACACTGCGTACCAGTTGCTCAGTTAAATCCTGGCATGTCTCTCTATGGCTTTTCATGAGCTGCCTGAGATCCTATTTCTAAAGCCTTTGAATTCCTTTTGAATTCCAAACAAGACAAAGCTGGCTCCTGTACATGAAGCAATCCAAAACAAGCTTGCCAGACCTTAAATTAGGAAAAAAAAAAAAAAAAAAAAAAAGGCGCTTCAAAAAGCTACTAATGACTTACATTTCTGGCCTACAAAATTTTTTAAAACATATTTAGAAACCATGGCAAGCTTTTCAGTAATCTTGAGATTCAGAGGAATGCGGCCCCAAAAAAGCTCTGAGGATCATAATATACTCAAGACTTGCTGCGCAGAAAAGCATCTGCATGATTCAAACACAAGAGGATTTGAGCAATGGGTGGAAATACAAGACTTGATAGGAAGAGATGGCATTCTTTTCAAGGACCACAGATTAAGGATCAATATAAAAGAAGGGAATATTATGCTCCTACGGTTATGTGAAGATTGCATGTGGAGGCAAAAAATATAGGTGGTAATTATGATCTGTGAATGCGTGTTCTGCAAGTCAGAAGTACATCCTCAATCCAATCTCTGATCATAATGTATATTGGTACTCTATTCACTCAAAGTAAAATACAATAGTTAATTTCTGTTTCAACCCTGTTCCCCAAATCAGACTGTTGCCACATTTTGAAACACATACAGTTTATTCTTTAGAAAAATTAAGAAGTATTTTGACTTTAGGCAAGATGACATATTACTGCTTGTAAGCACAGTTCTATCATGCCAGAATTCTGTCATTCTCAAGTGTTTAAAACACAGGGATTTCTTCCTTATGTGCTATACATGAAAGACTTACTGGAAGAAAAGCTAAATGAGTTGCTTCAGTAAGTTAGTCAACATCTGTTAGCCAAGGCAACAAAACCAACTGTGGTTATGGTGAAGGTGTTTGCAGGTGGACCAACATCCTCTTTTCCTGAGGAAACAGCCCAAATTATAAACATAACTTTGTAATACTGGAAAAACATTAATTCATATTGACTTATTTAGCCTGCCTATCTTCACCTATCTGAATTACCCTAAATCTCTGTTAGCAACCAGTTGAAAATAACAGTTAAGACTTTGCCAGTGTCAGTTCAGTTTTCTGCTTGTAATGAACAGCATTATTAGGATTAGCTTCTAATTTAAAACTCCAGCGTCCTGGAGCACAACACTGATTGACCAAGCTTCCCATACGCTGCAGGAATATATGCTGTGTGCAACAGTTCAAAATACCACCACAACTGCAAATGTGAGTTTAAAATATGAGTTCTATGACATGTTTTTCTAATTTTACTAATGTCTGTCAAATATATTTGTGACAATAATGCACAACTTGGTACAAAAAGTGCACACGGACTTGGAGAAAACCTACAAAATACAGGACCTGTTCTTCAACAGCCTGTAAATAGAACCAACAATATAAAGCCTAGTCAAAGTTGCATGGTTACGTTTACTACAATTTTTACAATAGGATTTATTCTCACCTGTTGGTAAGAATTGTGCTAGCTGCAGCAATATTCAAATTGATTAAATATACTTCAGCAGACATACACAAAGAATTGCTCACCAGCTGCTTCTTGTAATGCTTTTATAAAAAGTCTTGTGTATTAGGACTGGTGACTCTTGCCAACATCCCCTGCAACTTGATAAATCTGATCTGCTTATTACCAATACAGCCATATTGAAATCTATATCACAGGAACTCCCAGTAAACTGCCACCTGCTAAACACTTAGCACAAGTTCATTGTACTTGACAGAAATATATGCAAACTCTTTTTAAACAGAAAAGTATGCTTAACTTATTCTGAAAAAGTTTGGGAAACAGTAATGGAACATAAAAGCTCAGTGAGTAGAAGCAATTAAAAAAGTATCTTGACTACATGACCACTATGCAAAACTAATATTCAGCATTCCACACTGAATTAAAAGCAGATTGCCTTTTGTCAATGAAAACAAACCCATTCTGAAAATGAAAACAGCTACAGGATGTTTTCCTTCAAATATTTTGAAACTCAAGTTAATGAAAAGGTAAACAGTGTGGTTTGTATTTCATGAGACTACAGAATATTGCTAAGGATAGAAAATCAAAATTTTTTTAATCGTATGTTTAATGACTAACTGTGGGAAAATAAGAAATAAAATACTGGAGAATTAACTACTGTTTAAGCACAGAACGGATGCCTTCTTTAGCTGGAGATATGTTAAGCTCAATCAAAAGCAACCAGTGAAGTTATGATATATATGGTACATATTCTTCTATTGCAAGGAGGTTAAAACCCTCTATGGATTTAAAAAAGGATGAACATTTTTTCATCAGCTTGATTTGAAATGTAATTTCCATCCACTAAAAACTGTGAGATTAACAGACTTCCATTCCCTGGAAAAATAGGGACACCAGCAGAAAGTAACAGAAAAAACAACAGATCAGAATCCTGAAAAAACTCCATGCACTATACATTTTCAAGAATTAAAGCTAAATTAAAGCCTATTTTAAGACTTTAAATAACTATGAAAAGCACACCATCAGTCAAGACTATGAATATATAAAAAAACAATGAATACATGAATATATAAAAATATATAAAAATAAGATTAATTAAATTCCTTCAGCATTCTTTTCAATAAAATTGCCACCTTAGAAAATAAAATTCCAACTGCAAACCTACAAACTCCTTTAAAAAATAGTATCAATAATTTTACTTTATGAAATCAGCATAAGCTTGATGAATTTGAAATCTTGGCAGAAGAATCTCCTATGGCTAAGTGACAAAATGTCACTGAATTTAGCATCCCTCTTCAAGAACAAAATCCCTCTCCATGTGTTTTCACACATTCAAAATATTCATGTCTGCCCAAATTCTAATATCAGAGCAACCAGTTTCTGACTGCCTCATCTTCACACTGGAAAATCCTTTTTAGCTTCATGCCAGTGTATCTGTGACCTTTTCCTTACTCTCTTCTACCATTAAGAGAAGAATAAACAGTTAGGCTGCTTCTACCCAAACACTTCTGCAGGAATACCAAATTCCTATGATACTTTCCTATTAACTTGATTTTGCTGACATAAAACATTGAAAAACTTGCTGCACACTATGCCAATAACTGAACTACATCATACGATTGTAATATGCAACAGCAGAGTTATATTACAAACTAACGATGCCATTCCAGGAGTAAATGACCCAATTCTACATTAAAACTTACCCTGTGTACAACAAACATTTGAAGTTTCAGCCTTCCTCAGTGGGTGACCCATAGGAATTAAGGATAAAGTGAAAAACCCCATAAAACTTCATGCATTGGTATTTTTAAACTCAGAATTGCTTTCTCGCATCAAAAATGTAACATGCTCTTTGAAAGAGGGCTGCTCTCGGCCTCAGCTGCTTATTTCAATGAGTATCCTTGTACTTCGCACTACTCGAAGATACTTTGAGTATCTTATGTGTCTTCATTTAATCTCTTAGGACATCCCTAGTTAGGCTGTCAATATTTGATACTGTACATCAGAAGGCTTCAAGAGAAACATTACATTGAAATGAATGAGCCACAGGGGTGTTAGAATTCCACCTTTATTTCAAGCTAATATTTGTCCTGTTTTGTTTACACATGGAAACTTCCCTCTGCATTTAAAAGTACTGAGAACCTTTTTCCAACTGTTGCTGAAAGCTTATTTAGGATTATTTATACTAATTGAAAACAAATTTATACTAATTGAATTTATACTATTTCATGTATATATGCTATATAAACAGAACAAATCTACTTATAAAGACTAAGAAATAACTACTGTGCTTCCTGGTATTCTGTTCTAATTACTACAGACTAGCCCACCCAACTACAATTCATACTAGATAGCTATTCATTTTTCTGTAGATATGTCCCAGTGGATAAACCTCCTCAGAAAAGGAAGATCTACAAAGAAGATACAACACAACAAACAGAACACATTGTGTCAAATCCAGGTACTTGCACTCACACACGCACTTTTTCACACTCAGAGAAGTAGGGGAAGGAAAACAAAAACCAGCAAATCTTACCTTTTTGCAGACACTTTCAAAATTAACTTCTGTCCTAAGAGCAAGTCTGGTAACTTCATCTGGTTTTATTTCCTGTAGATGAAAGATAAGTTTATTCTTCTTATGATCAGACTATATGAAGTCTTTCTAAGGTTCACCTTCCTTATAAACATTCTAATCATAGCACCTCCCTAATCTCTTAAAGGAAGAAAACCAGTTCATTATGTGGCGAATTTTTTTGGTGTGTGTGTCAACACTAGATTTATACTGACTGACCTTTTCAAAACACTACCTTATACCTAATCTGACTGTATATACTAGTGCTGAAGGCAAGAGGGATTTTTCAACAGCAAAGTATGTCGAATGGGTGGTTTTATTCGCAGAAATATTTCAATTGCCCATACTGTTGTACTACAAATAAACTTTGGAAGGCCTTAAATTCCTGACTTACCTTCTGATGAAGTTACATCTTATCAATGCATGTGAATATATAAGTTAAAGACAATGAAAATTAAGCTAAGATGAAAAAAATACTATCTTTTTTCCAAAGAGACTGACTGAACTGGCAGTGTGCATTCCTGGACTTAAGCATTTGCACTGGCAGCTGAAATAGAGGAATAAAAATCCTGGACAAGTGGATTTTGTTAAAAGCTGGATATTTCACGAAACATGCCCCCATAACAGATTTCTTGCTATTTTAAGACACATGCTTTAGTGTCTTACAAAATGCTCTATTAACCTCATCAAATAAATTAATTTAACATTATTTTCCTCCTAGGGCAGTGCAACAAGAAGTCATGTTACATACCAGCTGTTTCCCAGACAAGACATTTTAAAAGCAGTTTAGCTATTCTTATGCCAGACCCCAATAACATCCACACATTTTGAAAAGTTAAAATTCTTTACAAAGTAATTTAGTTCTTCTGATAGCTTTCATGTTCAACAACTGTACTGTATTTGTTAATTCCTTTCTTTCCCTGCTTAACCTTTCTTGAAACCTGTACCAATACCTTCAATTTAACTCCACTGTTAAGTTACATATTCTATTCTTTTCTGTTGTCAATCTGGAGCAGTCTGTACACTTCCTTAGACACAATTTCAGGGAAAACCAAGTTGCTTAGCTTCTTACAAAAGGTATTACTTTGCAACTCAAAACCTTAAGGTTTTCTTCTCTGCACTATATAGATAAGATACTTTACAGACACTTGCAATTTAGCTATTTATTTATCAAGAATTGCATATGACTTAAAACTGTAAACAATTATCTACTAATGGGAAAAAAGTAACCGAACTCAGTTAAATTAACAACAACAACATCTTTTTGTGAATGTCAGAAGAGCTTCCTGACAATGAGATCTAGAACTCTGCAAAATCATCTCCCAAAGGTACTAGTGGAAGCCCAATCACTTAGAGGACAGGATCCACACTGGAAAAACAGTGGTGGATGTAGGAAACAATCTTCTACTGGCAGATGAACAGTTGGATGACCTAATAAGAGATGGAAAAGACCTATGATTCAGTTTTCCATGACTTTCCAAAGTGTTTCACAGATGGTGAAAGTAGGACACGTTGGTTAAGTGACATGCTTACTGTCACATAGGAGGTTAGGAGTTACGAATGAAGCCCTGTAACTCAATATTATTCATTAAATCAAGCTGTTGGTTTACAAAAAAGGAACAAAAACACAAAAAGAGATAACTCCTATGATCTTTATCCCAAATAAAACTGCCTATTTCCTGTCTCCTTAGGATTTAAATGCCGCAACAGGGTTCAGGGCAGAGGCAGACAAACGTCAGTGATCCCTCCATGAGAGTGTCAGAAGTTTAATTTTGATATGACAATATTGCAGAATTCCCAAGACACTGAAGAATCATGAATAATACTGCAGGATTAATTATACTTTGGAATGTGAAGTCATTAAAGCCACACTAAAATGCCTAGGACACTAAAATGAGGCCAAGAACCTTCTGTTCAGGCTTAAATCCCCAATTTTATGAATGATCTCCTTCAGTTCTCCTAGACTTAAGGCAAACTAAGCATTTTTGACTTAAATATTCTTCCACAGAAGAATATAGTTTGGTTTCGTAAACATAGTCACATGAGTCAAGTTACTGTAATAAATACATGTTTATTCTGTCTCTCTTAATGGTCAGCAGTGGACAATAAAACAGAAAAAGGAAGTAGTGGTATTTTTCTCAGTACAGTTTTCTCAACTTGGAGATGCACCCAACTCACAAGGAAAATCTTAGTGTTGAATATCCATTATGGAACCCTCTTTCCAGTTGTGCTAAGGGATGTTATAAATGGATGTCCCCTCCAGCATCTCTGAGGCCAGTCCAGGGATTCCTCCTGCCCTGATGCTGCAGTCCAGCCCAATGTGTCCAGAGATCTGGAGGTGTCTGTCCCAAGTCCACAGATAGCACTTGCTTTCTTATTGATAGGTTCAACCAATAGTGAAGCTCAGCTTTGCAGTATGTAGGACTCTCAGGACTCACATGAACTTCAGTAGAGCCAGCCTTCTTTTTTGATCAGGACTGAAAGTTCACTACTGAGAGCATACCACCTCCCAGCCCCTCATATTGCACAAACACAAGGACTTGTGGATCCCTCAGTATCAGCACAGCCTATCCTTCTGTCCATCAAATACCCCTCAGCCTGGGCTATAGCTCTTGTGCCCCTCTCATGTGCCTCTCATTTGCTGGCTGGCAGCAAGTCACCAGCAGGTAGATACACACACTTACAGGCACCAGCAAGGGCCCTCTGGCCACCTGATACCCCTTCCCAGATCACAGAACCATAGAAACACAGAATAGTTAGAAGGGGCCTTAAAGATCCTCTAGTTCCACCCCCCACCACGGGCACCCTTCCACCAGACAAGGTTGCTCAGGGCCCCATCCATCCTGGCCTTGAACATTCCTAGGGATGGGGTATCCACAGCTTTGGGTAACATTCGCCAGCGCCACCCTACCCTCACAGTAAGGAATTTCTTAATATCCAATCCTAACCTATCTCAGTCAAAAGCTATTACCCCATGTCCTATCACTACATGCCCTCGTAACAAGTCCCTCTCCCACACACTGCTACTCCGATTTGAGGTTTGCTAGTGAACTGCACATGCCAGAGAGACATACATGTGGGTGAAAACACATGAATATTAGACAGTCTGCCTGTCCCATCAGCAGTAGCATGGGCACACAGGCTGTGACCAGCAGCCCAGTCCAGATGTGCCAAGAGCCTCACTCAGCCCAGCATGACTCACCCCAGTCTCACCTGCAGATGCACAAAGGACACACACCGCCTGTCCTCCCTGACAGCGCATATGCTGCTACTGCCCCTGCCTGGAGCTGAGACCCCCACCCACTGCTGCTGACACCACAGGCTTGGGGCACCTACACTCCTGCCCTGACTCCTGCTGCTTGTCCCATATCCTCAGCACGTGGCACCTAGTCCTAACAGCACTTGCAGGCAGGGGACAAAGAGGTGAAATTACAAACAGGTAAGAAAAGAAAAAAAGGTCAAGATGACACTGGGAAGAGGTGGCAAGGGCATGGTAGCAGTAGACCAGCCTGACTCAATTTCTTCAACAGTGTGGGGATTGCTGCTCCTCCAGTCATTCAGTGCCCGGGCAGCTGCTCCAGTGGGCAGTGGAGCACTGCCAGGAGAACTGACCTGTCAGCCAGCTGGATCCTGGCTGCAGGCAGATGACCATGCCTTGGCCTGAGATTATGATGAATAAACAGGGTGTGAAAAACTACTGGACATAACGAAAACTGCTGGATGTGACAGACAGTGCAAGAAGCTGCAGAGTGGTTGTACAGACAATCATGGCAGAGTTACACAAAAACCAGACAAGCTCCATGGAAAGGTAGAATACAGGGCAGACTTCTGGGCAGACATCTTACAAGGTACTAAGGTAACTGAACTGTTAATAGCACATGAAGCCAACACTGTTACAGTTAAAGTGAAACAACAAATTTGTGGAAAAAGTAACTACGGGTGGGCAAAGGCTGGTCAGGGCTGGGAAAAGTGAGCACTGGGGTACAGGAAGGGTTAGTTGTGGGGCAGGCAATCACCTCTGAACAGAGTACAGGAAGCAGTGAGCTCACCCCAAGTACTTACAGAAACTTAGAACAGAAATGTTGGGAGCTTACTTTTTTTTAATAAACCATAACTGTCTTACATAGAAAGACAAGAATATATTGAAGAGAAGTATGTCAAGTGTAAATGGTATGCAAAAGTAAGATTTCATGCTTATATTGATTGTGGCTGCTCAGATGACACTTCATCCAAGTGATACTGAGTAAGATAGAGGTTCTAATCTAAAAGGCATGGAAATGTAATTTATTGAATAGCCTCTGGAAGACAGCAAAACCAAAAAAGTTACTGTCAAATGAGGCTTCAACACATCTCAAAAATGCAAGATTTTTCACACAAAATGTATTCCCAGCTATGCTGTCTCAAGCAGTTTTAGATGACTCAGGAAAAAACCCTAGACTGCCAGTGCCCTGTGGAAGCAATTAAAGAGTCCTCAGACTACTAAAAAGACACACTTTCAATTTTGTTTTGACTAGTATTTTTTGTTTACCTTTATCAAAAAATCCATTACTTCTCATCATTATTGTTTCACGTTTTTTTAGATGTGCAAGTTCTAAACCCTTCCATATAAAAAGATAATTTTCATCATAAAATGCTAAAAATTCTACAAAAAGTAAGTAATAGAAGCAATGTATATAGAAACAGAAACAGAACACCCTTACCAAAAGTCATACTTCTGGTGAAATCTCATCTATAGTTTGCTACCCATTTAATACACTTTCAGCTTTTAAAACACAACCATTTAGTCTGATTTTGCTACTTTCTGTCATTTTTCTTGGTTGCCTAGAGAGGAGAAAGGTATAAGAGAAAAAATTCCAGAACACTTCTTTAGCTTTTTTCCCCTACAATTTAAGTCCCGTATGTCTTCTTTTCACAACCAATTTGCTCCCCTAAGTCTTTAGAAGTTCAGTATTTTAGTCATTGAGAACAAAAGTAGTTTTAAGACTTATGGGAAAGTATTACCATTGTAAAAATACACAAAAATGGGATATCTTCAAAGTAGAGAAATAAATCAGTCCGGTCTCATCTGAAAGCTTATCCAGCTTCCAAAAAGAAACTAAATCCATTATAAAAGCACAAATTTTTTTAAGTTACGAAGGCATGTTTTCCACAAATGCAGTGCTGTAACTGATTATTATCAAACTGATTATGAAGAAAAAGAATACCTTATTCCCCTAGCAGTTTATGAATCCAAATCCCTTGTCAGTAGCTGTGACCTAAATACAAACACAAGAATTTCCATTCTAAGTCTCATTAGTGGACCACCCCACCAGGCACTCTGCCTACACAAAAAAAAAGAAAATAAATATATCCCAAACCTCTATCTCCTTAAGTCCCCATTTTACTAGATGCACAACCAAGATCAAAAGTACTACCAGAGTACGAATTTGGATAAAATTAATAAGCAGAATAAAAGAAATTTGATCTGGTAAGTAAAATATAACTATTTATATTGTCTAGTTATTGTCTCGTTAAGTGTGGCTTAAGCTTGTTTAGCAAGTTTATTAAACAAATCAGTGCTATTCAGACTTACCTGCTTTATTTTAAAATCCCTATGTCCCTATGTAATTTTATCACAGACAAAGCTAAGCAATTTCAAGTAGACTCCTGACTTACTGCCAGTGTTTATAAAACTATGAGCAAAACACCTCTCAAGCTCTCTTCTGAGTAATCAGATATCCTGAACTTTATCTACAGAATAAAAGTTTAAAGATATGTAAGGTCTCTAAGCATCTTTTTTATTTGCTCTAATTTTTTAATTACAACTTTTAAAACAGGAATAAAATGGGAGGCAGTATCTTTCTTGGTAATATCACACAGAAGAAGAGAAGTCTGATCCTAGACAAAGAGACTGTAGCCTTAGCCCTGGAAATTTCATCTTCCATTTGGCTTTAATTTTTTCCTCAATGGAATCCAGGCAATCCGGGTCATTCTCATCTTTATCCACTACCTGTAAATTCCATAAAATCCTTCCAGCGAGGCCTGCTGATTCATCCCAAATTTCCCTAACTGTACTCTGATGATAGGTAAACTCAGAACACTGTACTTGCTACTTGTTTGCAACTGCAGCTTCCACAGTAAAGCATTTTTCACCTGAGAACTCACTTTTGTTTTAATGATTTCCTGCTTTGCTGACTGTGACAGTTCCCAGTAAAAATTTATCCTTCCAGCTGAATGACAACATGAGAATGCCCAAATGGTGCAATTGCTCAATTTATTTTACTTGGTGCAAAGAAACAGACTGGATAATCATTAAGATGTTGCATTCACTGCATTTCTAAACCAATTCTAAAAAGACCTACCCTTGCCTCCTTTTGCAGCAGGCACATCTGTGGATGTGAATGCACTACACATTTACCAGGAGTTTCCTGCTGAGAAGGACTGAGGCTTTCAATCCACAGATGAGAATTCAGGGAGCCAGTAACAGTCTCATGAGAGGTAGATTGATTTGACAGGAAGTCCAGGATGGTGCTGTTAGGGCCATCTCTATCACATGTCTGAAGCCAACTGATGTCCAGAAAATTATGAAGACTGCCAAGTCACTTGTTAAGAATACTATAATCCTTCATGAATCTAGTAAATACCTATGCATCTCCATGCTAAAAACTTTCCACTTAGTTCCTTTTTTTAACTGTCATTGGGAAAAAACCTGCACTGACCCATCCTGAAAGCATCACCTGACTCGCTGCCCCATGCAGCTGAAATGGGGACTTATTCTAGAAGTTCATGGGTGAACCACACTTGGGCCTCAGGGCATGGGATGTGCTGGGAAACTTCAGCACTTCAGCTCCCCTGTTACCACAATCCACTCATACCACACAGGGAAGGGCCTTGCTGTGCCTACTAAGACACAGTTAATGCTGGATTTAAATAAAATGCCATTAAACCCATTTATTTTTAATACTTGAAAAAGACAGAAACATCTACAAAGTTCTTAGGAAAATAAATAAAAGACAAGTTACACCTAGTTTACCCAGTTTATCTCTCTGCCTCATTCAGTTTGACTTGCCGTTCTTCCTGGAAAGACAACATTTAGGATTTTCAATGCTTGCGCACATTTATGCCAGAGCCTACACCTTTTAGTATAAAAATAAAGGAATCTAATTTTAGGAGCTATATTCAGGATTTCTTTGGTGACTCACTGGCATAAATTCCTACTTTTCAAATTACAGAAGGACACAAAATCTAAGTGGTACTATCATGTAAATCTTCTTAAAAAACACAGGACTCTAACATGTGGTAAGAGACCATAAAAGACAGCAACCACTGCAGGGTGCATGTGTTTGGGAAGACCTTTTTCTCTAATATAATGTAATATAATGACAAAGTAATGACTGTCTCTTGAGGCACATGTGCACTCAAAATTAATATAAACAAAACAAATCAGCATATTACTAATGTACTCTTTATTCTAAGAAAATTAGATGCCACATTACAATTGGGATGGGAATGTCTTTCGAATAGCAATGCTCTGCATGTTGTGGAAGCTTCTAACTATCAAAGACATATATATACTAACAGATCTCAAATGGAAATCTAATAGTACTTGAATAAATACCATTTCAGAAGTTTGCACATATTCAGAAACAACATATTCTTTTAATAAATAACTTCAAGACGTTAGCCTTTGCTAAGCTTATAGTCAATGTAGCAAGTCTGATAAATGTCCAAATATACATATGTAGAAATGTAGCTTTCTGTGGAAGTCAAGTTTTACTGTACATACCTGTGTCATAAAGGACAGACAACTACAGCAAAGCAAGAGCACAGTAAGAAAAAATATTCTATCAATTTTTAAAAATTTGTTTCACCAGTATAGCCAACACAGCTTTTGCCAGAGATCTGACTGGATGACTTGGTTCTGTATCACCGTATACTGAAAACAGAAGCTTTATTCAGTAGAAATGAAGTCATTTTCTCTCCAATTGGAGAGACAGGTTAGTGAATTATAATTTAAATATATTTCCCTGTATCACTTGGGTTTAAGTTTATTATGATGTTCGAAAGTAATTATAGAGTTTTTAATTAATAACTTATCTAAGATCTGTATTACAAAGAAGAAGAAAAGCATAAGAAGAAATGGTTCTACAGTTTCTAATTTTCCTGATGTATGGACCAATACATTTAATGTATTTTTAATGACACTGCATGTTTTATCTACTGCCTAAAATTTTCAGAAGTTGTATTGAAGTTTATATTGCTTTAAATGGTCTCTGATTTTAATAAAAGACATCTCAAAATAAAAAAGTAATCTTTCTTGAAATAATTAATTTTCAACCTTGTTGGGTTAAGAGAAGTACTACAAAACAGATTAATAAAAAAAGGTAAAATTTAATTCATATTTTAAAATAACAAAACCAAAGACGTCACTAGAGGAAATTACCAGAATACAACTTCCCAAAAAAATTGGAAGCTTAGGAATCACTTTACTTTACATGAACAAAGGACAATTGATTTTGATGAAAATTAACTATTCCTAACTGGTCAAAAAAAACTCCCCAAAAATCCCTCCAAAATCACAGTTAATCATTGGGAATTTAAGAATGTACTTGAAGGGGAACTTGTCTAGCAATTGTTCTTTTTGTAAACTATACTGGTGTCAGGTTTTTGCTGGCACCAGTTTTAAACATTACTAAATGTCTACAGTACTGCTGTCTCAGTTTAGATCCAAGTGAAATTCAGTGTCAACCTGTGAATTTTCATCTAGTAAGTTTCACAATACAAAATTTTATAGTTTTCTAGGTTTGTTGTTTTCTGGAAAATTAAAGTAACAAAAATACACATTTAACCAATCAACACCATATTCTTATAAACAGTTTTGCACAAATGGTTACCTTCCTCAAGCTAAATACCCTGATTCTTCTATGCTGCATAACCTCTTCTAAAAGCAGAACAAGCAGCTGAGGGAAAAACTACTTATTCATGCTTTAATAACAAAACAAAATGAATAAAACAACTCCCCAAAAAGAACACTTAACATGGCTAATTGCTTGAGCTCTTGTAAAATACCCGAACTTTATTTGGCAAATACAGGCCACTCTTTTCTGCCACGTTTATAAACTAATTTAATATTTCAAGAGGTATGCAAGTCAAATGCCAGCAATTACATCAGTCTACTGAGATGAACACTGTGAACTTGGCATTTTATTCTGTCAATTAGATTAAACGAATTGTTTCATTTTGGAGGTTCACATCTGATTCAGTAGTCACATTCAGAGCACAGTCACTATTTTCACCGCAGCATACAGAAAGCAATTAGCAAGTTTGCAATCTTGTGACAATTTCAGAAGTAGAGGGTATTATGAAAGTAAACTACAATTACAAGCATATAAAAATGACAAAAAAGAGAAGTAAAACAAGCTTAGAAGCACAGCAAGCATGATGCCAAAAATTATCATTATTTGAATATTCCCTTTTCTTCAAACACCCCTTGATTCTCAATGTCAGTGTTCCCTCCCCCTGTAATGCAATCTGCAATTTCATTGTACTGACACACTTTGTTCCACAGTGCTTTCCCAACATTAAAATAACAACCACATGCGACTTGAGGGTTAACATATTTCCAAGCAGCCCTGCGTTGGCTGGAAGTACCGGGGGTTTTGAGTTACTATCCGCGGCATTCGGCGCGGCTGCCAGCAGCGCCGGCGGCTGCCAGCGGCAGGCAGGCAGGCAGGCAAGCAGCGCTACCTTCCAGGAGAGGGCGCGGGGCTCCCCCGGCGCGCCGCCCCGCTCCCCGGCAGCGGCGAGAGCCAGCAAGGCGCCACCGAGGCAGCCAGCGAAAGGCCGCGCTGGACGCTCACAGCATTCCCAAATAACAAGATAGTGACTGACAAATGAGTGCAATCCGCGTAATAACCCCCCCACCCGCCACGTTCGGGTTTGAAATAAGAGACGGAAACAGAAACAAGTAGTGGGGACAGAAGAGCCCGGAGAGATGCAGCGTGAAGCAGAAGCACGTGAATGCACAGACCCCGTATGCACCACCTCTTTGTCTGCTTGCAGAGGGCATTAGAGTTCAAAGATTAGACACCAAGCAAGAAAAAAAGAACTTCTTGTTTTCATTTCTTTTCTCAGTATCACTGTCTCCAGGAAAATTACTCCTCCTCCAGTCCTTTCTCCAAACTCCACGGAGGAAAAAATTAATTTGTTTTTGTCCATTCCTAGAGATCTTGAAACTTAAGCAAGAGCAACCTGACACCTGATTTGCCCAGGATAAGGAGTAAAGGCGGAAAGAAGAAATCGTAACAAAACACACACACAAAAAGTTTTGCTTTTAATACATACAGATTTTCAAACAGGCTGTTAAAACCACCTCAGAAAAATACTGGAACACAAGATCTATCCAGGAAAGCCACCTGAATTGTGTAAAACTCCAGCATCAGTAGCACACCTTTTATCCTGGAGAATCCTCTTCCAATTTTTTTATCCCTTATGCAGATGCTGTGCCATATGATCAATCTTTACACTCTTCTTTATACTTTTACTAGTTTATTTGGTTGGTTTTTACATACACAGAGATGATTTATGCAGTATACAGTCAAACAATTAATTTTTATAGGAACAGACCGTCTTCTGTCTGAAGAGCAATCTAGCATTTTCACAGATATATATATAGTAACTCTGATATCCACCTCCTAGGGGTATCAGCAAAAGCCAGTTTCTTTCAATCCAGTAAAAATGAAGTACTGGAAATGTAATTCTCACCACCACCACAAGTACTACTTAGCATTTATTACCATTGAATTTCTTCAGTCATTTAGCTGCCCAGTTGATCACTTCTGCAGTGTTTAAAGTATTAGTATCTTCACTACCCCAAAATTCTGGTATCATCAAGCTCTGTCATTCATTCACTTTTTCTGAATCATTTCCAGCACTGATCTGCACAAAACTCCAGTGTTAGCTTTCCAACACTACAAAAGCCAAGCATTTATTCTTCTCTTTCGCTTACTATGTTTAACTCTATAACTAAAAGAAGAAAATTCATATTCATGAAAAGCTTTAAAAAAAGAAAAATCAAACTAAAACCACATAAAACCACTAGAGGCTTTGCTGAAAATAGCTGGACAATGGTTTTTTTTAATAATATAAAACAATATCAACAATATGTACTATGTATTTACTCCTTCAAAGACCTCCCACTGATTTGCAAGGCATGACTTTCATCTCCTAAAGGCACCATCATTCTACCTCTTACTATTCATCTATGTGTTCACTAAATCTTCACATAAACAAAAGTGCCAATACAGCTGTCCAGCACTGAAGTCGTATTTACATTAGCATTACATTCCCAAACAGACTTCATTTTTTTTTTTTAAGCAGGAGGTAGCCATGGGGGAAATAAGATTTTATACACAAAAGCATCAGTTGGAATAAAGAGTCATAGCAGCTGCAGTTGCCATTCTGAATTAATTAATTTCCAAGTGACTATAAAGATACTACAGTAATCTCCAATTTCTTCCCCCCTCCCACCACAAACCCTTCAAAAGATCTCATTCCTATGGAAAATTTCTCGAGAAGAAAGAGGACAAAAAAGAACAGTTGATTAAGGATATTTAGACAGTTGAGTATTTATCCACCATACTAAGAAGATTCCCTATTTATTGCAGATATTATTAGTCGCTTCTCCAGAATAAATTAAGTACAAAGACCAGCTAGTATACAGCAAGAAGTTAATTAGAATTGTCTCAGAGATCTCACAACAACTACCATACCTCAGCATAGGATGATCAAAATGCAAAGCAAGCTAGGTGGTACTTAAAGAAATGTTCTTTTCCTTTTCAGGTTCTCATGAATTATGGAGACATTTAAGAAAAGGCCCAAATTGGGTAAGTACATGTATGTAAATTGTAAATTGTGAAGTGAAATGTATGGTGGGATGATGAAAGAAGTCAAAAGTGCAAAAAAAGCCCAAAAAAAAAATCTATTTTGAATGCACATAAATATTTTCAAAATTAGTGCAGAAACAAGCTGACACTTCAGTCATTTTGATTAATACTAAGTGGTTTGTTTTGCTGTGACTCATTTTCACATAAAGGCATATGAGTTGCATTTTTTTAAATATTATTGCAAAAGTTGCCTCTTTATTAAAATAAACAATGAAAATACACAGAATTCAGAAAAGAGATGAAGTGTCATCTGCAAGCCTTATATTTTCAAAAAGTGAAAATGGCTTATTCTGCATCCTTACAAAAAATGAGATAGTAAAATTCTTATGCAAGACTTGATTAGAAAAAGCTTCATCTGCAAGCTATATTTTTAAGTCCGTTAAGAACCTGCACTTAGAAATACTTTAACATTTTCCTTAAGATGTCTCAAACCCAACAAAAAGCTGCCCTTGTTATCTGTTTTGACTTTGTAACAAGGAATCTAATGCATAAGAAAAGAACCATAATAGCTGCTTCTACTTAAGTATCTTGTCAACAATAAAGTTTTAAAAATGAAGCTGATGATATTTTTACTGACTTTTAGTTTTAAGACATGCAGCCCATTTTTGAATGTAATCCAGGACAGTACCTCAGTATATTAAAAAAGCCAAAGAACTTCTGCTATCATAATGTAATAAAACAGTAAGAATGGCTGTCAGCTATTTTCTTTCTTAAAATTAAAACTGTATAGTACAAGATCGCACACTAATTTTTCTTTGTTTCTTACAATTTTAAATATTCTTTTATGCTTGCTATCTAGGAAAAACAAAAAACCAAAAAAACCCAAAGTATCATATTCTACAGTACTGTTAGGTTGAGATTGCTCATTCAGCGTATTTTTACCCTCCAAGAGAAGCAACCAAGAATCTAGCTTAGGAAAACAGTTAAGAATATTAAGTATGGAATTTCTCATTTTAGCATAAATATGAATGGAAGCAATGTACCAGTGAAAAGAGTATGGAATGCTATGAAGATTAATAACAGAACTCAGCCAGTGATTATACCAACCTGCCTTCTCCCCATTTTGAGAATCAAAAAAGGCTTTAAGTAGGAATATTCAAGTACAGTGGGTACATTGAGGGGACATGTAGGCACCTGATGAGGCGTTCCTTCCTCATTCTTATTCATCAATTAAAAAAACCCATTAAATAGCTCACCTTTTTCCATATGTCCACACTGAGCTGTGGACTCTTATTTTCCTTTAGCCTTACTTCTGCTGCAGTGTACCTACACAATCCATTCCTGGAGAACTTCACCTTCCTCACTAATTGAAAATCCATTAGTATTTCATATTTACTAACATCATCTCAGCACATCATAAGCACAGTGTCTTCTACATTCCTCACAGGCTGTCTGTTCTTGCTTCCACCTTTGGTAGACTTCCTGTTTGTGTCTGGGCACTTTTTATCCATACCACCTTCTTCTCCATTATGTTAAGTGGTCTTTACATTGTATTCCCTATTTGGGAGAGCTTTTACTTCAACCTTAACATAATTTTACATAGACACTGAATTAATATGCGGTTTGTTTAACAAAAGTAATACTCCCTAGTAAGGCGTATGTTGTCCAGAACAGCCATGAGCTGCCACTAGCAAAGCAGAATGTGCTGTTAAGAGTACAAGCAGCGCACTTTTGTGTTTCCTAATAGCGCCTGACTCCTCGCATGTCTATGTCTGACCAACGCACACGTGGATATACCTGCCACTCAAAGTCCCATGCTTCCTGCATTACTGTCGAAGAATGCATCATGTGTGGATAGAAAGCCAGACACCTGCACCAAAGCAAGGATCTGTACTGCTCCACTGAAGGAAGGATGAATAACTAAGTACTACCCCTTCTTCCTTCCCTGAAATCGTCTACAAGTGTCATCTGGCCCACACCATGGTGGAAGCTGAACCACTCCTGCCTCTGCCTTTTGTTGAGAAGCATCAAGAACTGCTCCCAGGCTCACTACAATGAAGGTTAAGGAATTCCCATTACTCTTTTAAAGATTAAAGATTCTACAACATTAGGATGAATGTTTGCTACCTATTTAAAAAACAAATGTGCAAGACTGTTGGAAACACATGCCAGGAGAAAGAAAATGTAAAAACGTGCATTTGTTTCCACTCTGACTTGAGACAATTTTACAGCGCAATGTTAACTGAAAGCCAGGTTACAAAAGTTGAAACCATTAATCAGGAAAGAACACACTACTGGTGGAAGAAAATGACAAAGATTTATAAAAAAGACTGGTATTTCAGGATATAAAAATTCCATGCAAACAGGCCATACTAGAAGAAAGACCTACCAAGTTCCCTAAGCTGACCTGCTACAAAAATCATCAGTTACCCAGCCCTGTCCTCGACCTCACCACTATTCCACACCTATTACTTTCAGGAAATTGAATGGCTGTTGTTCCAAGGACAATGAGCGTGTCCTTGGAAAACATCCTTCAAACTGAGCTTCTACTTTTATAAAATAATTTGGCCTTCAAAACCATAGTAATGGAGTTCATATTTAAGTCTACTTCTGTTAACATCTTGTTAGAATATAAAACTAATAAAATAATGTAAAGCTTTATTTTTTCCTGTATCTCTTGTACTAATTATTCTGTAATAAATACTGTAGTTTAAGTGTACTAAAACCCCTCATTGTATTAACTAATATGTTTCTCCAGTGATAATTTTCAGGACAGGGAACATACCTTTCCAAGACAAATGAAAATGGCTGAAACCAACTGCTCCTCATTCCTGACAAGTGGAAAGCATTTTTTCTTCAAGCACTGCAAATTGCCTTTTGTCTATATTTCCTTAATGGGCAGCCCCCAAACATGATATAGCAACATCTTGTAATACCATGACAAGATTTGTGTTGCAAGATGACAAGATAATGACAAGATTTTTGTTGCAAGATAAAGGCAAAAGTACTCCTAGACACGTGGTAAAGAAACAACTATTATATTTAGATCTTTCTGCAGCAAGAAATTCCAACAACTCAAGGTAAGCTACAGATTGCTAAAAAATTACTAGACAATCTGTTATTTTCAAAAAATAATAGCTTCTTAAATATGGAAAGTAGTATTCCACCATAGATAATTAACCCATTTTGATAGTATCCTCAAGCCTGACAAACAAATAAATATCTGCACGTATACACAATTTTATATTTCATAGAAGTCTAGAAAGGATCATACCATTCTTTTCCCCCACCTTTTGTGAATTCTGGAAAAATTATTTATACAGTTTTGGAAAAATGAAAACTGAAGGACTCAAAAACCAGTGTATTATTCCAATAGCTTTGAGAAATCCTGCAACCAATTAACCCAGTTCCTCCATCCACATAGTTGGAACTTTTAGCTGCTCTCATTTCTCACAATGTTTACTTCTGATTGTTGTGCCTGAGACACTTTTAATTTTATTTTCAAGTTAAGATTTTTTTAATTCTTCAGTTCTAGCAATGAAAATATAGAGAATAAAACATTTAAATTACATTCTAACAATAATACAATATATACTACTTGAAAATTCAAGTAACAAAAGGTTTTTCAACACAGTCCAGCCCCAATACTTCACAGATTTTCAACATATATGCAGAACTGTGCATGCATGACTATGTAGAGCATATTAAAAAAAACAACATGGATACTCTATTAAACCTAGTAAGTAAAAGCACCTTATAACATCTCACTCCTAGGAAACGGTGTGTTTAAAGTGATATTATGTCAGCACTGTCTGCTCAGAATTTACTTGAGGACAGGAAAACAGCATCCCTAAGAGTTAGTAATACAACTGTTAGTAAGAGCAAGCATTTAGTCCATCCTATTGTATCAGACTGTAGTTAGTACAGATACAAACTAGAAAGAGAAAGAGAAGTTAAAGAGAGAGAAAGTAAAGATTCAGAAAAGATCTAGAAAGAGAAGTTCAAATCTTGTAACTGAAAGTTCAAATTTGTTTCATTCAGAGAAGTCCCACTGAGCTGCAGGCTCAAAAAATTTAGGAGTTTACAGGCAGCTAAACTGAGAAATGCAGTTCTTAAGAAAGCAAAGAATTTTCTCTGATTAGGATTTCAAACCATTAGATTCTTTTTCTGAGTAAGAGAAACTTAAGCCATTGCATAAAAAACTTCAGTAAACAGACAACTGTAGTCAAGGTTGCAGAATTTCAGTCTTTCTTCCATAAGACTGAACCCAACTCCCTGTAAAACGGAATCCACAAATAATGCCTTTGGAGGTCATCAGAATACTTGAAGTCCTTCCAAAGACTTAGCCGCCAACAGTCCTCAGGTGCCTTTTTTTTTCTGGATATATGATAAGGAGAAAGGAGGTCTGGGTCTGTACTTGAGGATGGAAGAAAAAGGACTGATGTTCAGAAAGAGCTGTCTTTGTGCATTGGTTTAACACAATGGCTTTTAGTGGGGATGGGGGAAACAACACAAGCATCTTCTGAGAGAAGCTCCATGAAGTTACTACTGTGCCCAGAAAAGCAAATTCCTGAAGGCTCTATGACAGACGTGTTGTTGACCCAATTATATAAGTTGGTAACGCCTCTGCAATTACATATTTAAGAAGACAAAAAACACGCTCAGTCCTTCTTCTTCTTCCAGGGGGTGGGGAGGCGCTGGGGCCATCCCGGTGCCGCAAGTGGCTGTCAGGGCCACCTGGCATGCCACCTTGGCACAGCTCACAGTGAACTTTGCCTGCTTAGCTGCTTTTACTCAGCCATGCTGTAGGCAGAAGGTAGAGGCGGCTGCAGCAGCTCCTCCTTTTTGGTACCCCGTGTGCTGCCAGTAGGGTCCACGTGTCCGACAGGGAGGGGCATAATGAACAATTCCCTGATACAGAGCCCAGACAAGATCAACCTTTCAGCACTGCAAAACCCTATGAGAACTTTTCAACTGACAGAACTTGAGAACAAACAAACCTACAGACGACAATTTTCTTTCAAGTCAGAGAAAAGGAAAAGGTGAGGACACATGAGGACAACAACATGGCAACACTAAGGTTGCAGTGAAAGGAGGGAGGGAGAGGAGGTGCTCCAAACATCAGAGCCGAGATTCTTCTCCAAGCCAGGAGGACTATAATACAAGTTTTCCTGTAATTCATGAAGTGCATGGGGGAATCCAGAGAACCACTCACAGCTGGTGAGAAAAGGGGCTCATGCGGGAGCAGGTGCATGCTGAAAAGCTGTAGTCTATCAGGAAACTTGCAGAGAGGGCAGACCCTAGCTTCCAGCGATAGAGGAACCTTGCTTCCAAACAAGAGCAGCTTATCCTTAAAAGAGTTACATATACCCCATGAACTAATATGACCCACACCACGTAGTTTGGGAAGACTCTTTTGCCTGGGGAAGGGACTCACATTAGAGCAGGTTGGGACTGCTGCTCATAAAAATTGGAACCATGCTGGAAAAGTTCACAGAGAACTGTCTCCCATGGGAAGGACCCCATGGCATAGCAGAAGAGACTCCTCTCCCTAAGCAAACCAAAAAAAGATTTCAAGTGAAAACCTGACCAAAACTTCCACGCTCTGTCTCCCTGTACTGTCAGTGGGAAAGGAGGAGCGGCTGGAGGGAGGAAGGAAAATGTTCTCAAGCTTTATTTTAGTTTTTATTAACCTCTTTTAATTCTGTTAACAGATTTTTCTTTATACCTTTTAAAGTTTTGAGCCTGTTTTGCCCTTGGAGTGTTTTCTCCTTAATTCTTATCTCAACCCATGAGCCCCTGAGTCTGTCTTTCTGCCTCCTTTGTTCAACTGTAGCAGAGGAACATGACTGAATAATTTTTCTCATGGGTGCCTGGTGCTTAGCCAGTGTCAAACCACAACCTTGGCAACTGGGAAGAACTTTGAAAAAAACTGTCCTATTTTCTTCAACCTACAGAAAGCCTTCAGGCCTTCAACCAATAAAGAATTTCCAGAAGTTGTAAGTTACCACTTCAGTAAATCTTTTATCCTAAAAATACACACACTATCAAATTCTGGTGCAACATCCATTTTCTGGCTCCAAACCACTTTGGTGGCTGTAATTGTTTTGTTGAAGGCTGCTGTAATTGGATTTTTTGCCTTTTCCACTGTACTGCTCTTTGCAGTTTGCAGTTCCTCAAGACTAATCATTCATTAAGAGAGAAGAGATATTTTTTCTTGCATAAAACACATAAGGAGATGTTAATGGACAACTTCTTGATGTTAACAGAACATGAAAAATTGCTATATCCACCACACAATCCATCAGTTTTGAAAGGATTTTGAATTTCCTCTGGCATGTGTTTGAGATCCACACACTAAAACTGTTTAGAATAATCTAGAATAACTCAAACCTTAGTTGCTCTAAACTGCAACTTTATAGATCACTTTCTATTTCTATTGTGTCCAATCTTTCCTTAAAATTCTCAAATTCATAATTTGAGTTATGTGAAGGTGTTTTTTATGAATCTTATGATCAATAATTTAAGACAAAAGGTTGCTGGGAGTGAGATTTCATCAATATAAAATCTTCCAGTCATCTGAAGTAACATTACCAGTTTGTGTGAATGCTCTCTTTTTTACTTCTTCCATGCTGAATGAGGAATATTTCTATGTCAATTCTAAAAATCTCTGTTAATACAGAAATCAACAGTGGTTGAAAAAATATGTAAACAACTAGTGCCTTTTAGGTAGTGATTCATAAGAAACAGGAGTTTTTCTTTCATTTGAGAAACAAATATACTGTAGAGCTAGTAAGTGTCAACTTGGGCATTTTTGCAGGCTAAAAATCTCCAATTAAACAAACCATTTTCCTATTAAATATTAATGTAATGGTGCATTGTTTTTAACAATAAAGTCAACCTACAGCACTTAAAATTTCAGATAATCAAGCGCATTTACTAATTTCAACTTACAGCACTACTAATTTCAGATAACCAAGTGCATCTACCCAAGAAGTGGGAGAGTTCTTCCTTCTCAACTGCTTACTTTGAGGACTCCTCCCTTTCTATAAACTATTTTGGAGCAAAACTTGCCTTCAGCTTTCTAGATTAGAAATCTATCCTCCCCTGACAGCCACTCTTAAAGCTACCACTTACAAGCCCTGTATGTGTTCATGCCAACTGAAGCAACACTTGAATGTACTTGGCCAATACAGTCCTGAGTGCAAGCAGGCTTTATTTAATATGTCTGCGTGAGCTGATCCTGGCAACAAAAGCACAATGTGGGCAAAACAAAGACTCCTGGTAAATGCGTGCAGAACAAATCTTGCAGTGAAACCCTCTTGAACTCACAAAAGCCCCATAAAAACACATGGGCTTCTGAGCTCAGTGCTCCAGCACACCTGATCACTTCATTTTCTTAGAAACTGAGACACACATACTTGGCATTAAAAAACAATTTAAAAAAAATAGAAAAAAAGGAGAGAGAGAAAAAGGAGCAAATACAAGACCAAGTTTAAGACTGATGGTAGGTAAGTTAGTCAGATAGCAATGCAGAGTGCCTCAATATTACTGTCATGGTGATTGAGCATTGCTGCCCGTTTTCTTTTCCCTTTTGCTGGTTTATAAAGACTCTTCCTGGAAGTATTAAGCTAAAAATCCCTCTGATTCTACTTGATCAATTTGGCACAAAGCACATCTAAATTGGTCAATGAAACCTTTCCTGTTTTTAGCCTTTTTTGAAGACTAAAATCTCTGCAAGGTTGAGAAAAGGAAGAGAGAAATGTTAAAAACAAACAAAAATATTGTGTGCCCCCAGAGTAGCACAAAAGAGTAGTGTAATGATATAATCACTACAGTTATCAACTACACTTGTAAAGGAAACAATCAAAACCTGCCATATTGTGAGAAAACATTTGTCACGACCTATACATGACTTGCGCTCAAGTCCTATGATTAGAATTCATAACTCATTTCACCACACATAATTTTATGTAAATCAACTAAAATTGAGAGATTAGCACAAATCATTCTGAAGTTATAAAATTTCTGAAGCATTTTCTTGATGTCATAACCTAGAAGATACAAATACTGTAACGACGAACAGCAAGGCTGAACGCTCAAAAAAGATCTGACTCAAGTGTAACCAGTCCCTTACAGGTACAATTTGAAATTATTACAGAACCAAATAGAAATGGCATGATATTTAGAGCTTGCAGGACAGACAATAAGGATACTGTACTGTTAGACACACAAAATGCCTCCCCATACTCCTGAGCAGCACAAGAACTTCAAATTCTGTGCTTTAACTGTTACAGTAAAAACTTTCAACACCACACACTGCTAAGCAAATTCATGTTTAGCCTGGAACACTTAAGACTCAAATTGTTTAACACCTTGGCAAATGCAAATACTCACAATTTGCTAGCTGTGTTCACATTCAAGCTTACTCAGAAAATACTTAAAGTTTCAGTAAGGCAGTTGCAGAAAACAGACAACTTAAAATATATATAAGTTAAACTCTAATACTGAATTATCTAAACATGGCATTACCTTCATGGCATGGATTTCTTCTATTAATCTCTCAACTCGTTTTTGGTTCTTTAATTTCAAGTCTTCTGAACCCCTGCAAGTGAAGTCTATAATTATTTTTAAAAATCTCAGTTTAGTTACTTTATTTCCTCTCTGGCAACACTAAATAGCAAAATAAAAAAAAAATAAATCAGGAGATGGTGCAAAAACACAATCCCTTATTGGCAAATGAACATTTTAGCAAAGAGCTGAATATAGCCTAAAGCTTTTGCTGTACTGAACAGCAGAAAAAACACCGAGGATTTAGCAGAACAATGTGAAAAACAAATGTTACTGTATCAGAAAATACAAAACCACAATTCATATCAAGAACAGATGACACCAGTGTCTCAAATATAATTTTATTTTAAGATCTGTAGTATTGGATTCACTTATTTTGGATTTACTTATTTTGGACAACTTGCTAAGATTGTGAGAGTATCCTCAATTTACACTACGAGCACAGTAAGAGATGTATCTCACACCATTTCTAAGACATGTGCTAAGCTATTTCAGGCCAGTAATCTTTAAAAACATAATCTACAATACATTGTTTAAGCTGTTCATATAACAATTAATTAATAGTAATTACTAAAAATCAAGTATGACCTGTATACCTATGCAAATTAAGTATTTCTTGCTACACAACCCTGAAGACAACTACAGTGAGAAAACTTGGTGCAACCTAAATTCAACAGCATAATAACCTAAAAGATGAAATCTGATACTTTCAGATGTGCTGGAAAAGATTCTGTAACTGATTCAGATTACCTTCCAATATACTAAATCCCATTAAAAAAGTCATCCCAATTCTGCTTTATGAAACTCCTTTTAGTTAGTATTTTTAGCCTAAAATTATGTTAAAATAGGAAAAATATGTGTTTTAGTGCCTTAAGTTTTAAATGTAGTACATTTTTCTCCCATTTTTCCATTTTTGTGAAAACAAATAAAATAGTGCCTTATTTATAAACCACAAAAAAACCACTATTATTTAAAACTGACTTTTTTGATTTTAATTTCCCGATGTGTCTGGTTAGTCTGCGAATAGTGAGGACTCTGGCCTTCTTCACATCTTTTCTCATCTTCACAACCTGTGAGAAATATGGAAGACATTATAAACTGTTTTCCTTGATTACATTCCATATACAATACATTCATTACATTGAGTTAGATTTTAGAAATTAGTTCAACAAAGAGAAATATTTTGAAAATAGAGTGCATTTCCCTGCTAACCAAATCTCATTTCAAATGAATTCACATTTCCATTAAAATCAAACTGCTTCCATAAACACCAGAGGAAGAATAACCAACAGTCTAAAAATGCGTCTGAGGTCTAAATAGAAGACAAGACATTCCTAACTAGCCATACTTTAATATTATTCTTAGAGCTAGACTGAGCTAGGTATTTGAAATGTCTCACCTTTTGCCTTCACTTAGCTTATTTTTGTCCCAGAGAAAAACCAGCAGTACATTAAGTCCATTGGTGCATAATACATAAAAGCATTTTAATTATTAAACATCTTCAAGTGTTAAGGAAAGACTCTCAAAAATTAACATTATTTATTATGGAACAGAATTTGAGATATTAAATTCTTGTTATATATTTCAATTCATTCTTGTTGAAAACAGAAGTCCAAGTGATTTCTAACTTGTTACAGTCTGTCTCAACCTGCCATCCTAGCCACTACTCTGTTCCCAAATTTAAAGCAGGTAGTTCTAAAGAAAATTTGGCAATGATATTTTGGTCTTAATTCTCACTCCAATAACAAAGAAAGAATTCTTCTTATTATTATTATTAGAGAGATAGGATGAACAAAGAAATCTTTCCAGTCTTTTGCAATTAAATCCCATAATGGAAAACCTTAAGCCCAGGTCCTTTCTAAAGATGAACATTTCAGATACAGGGAGTCAACAGTGATCCTTTATTTTTACAACTCAACTTCCCCCTTATTTATACATATATATTTTACTATGTCTACTAAAATTTTGTATTTAACACTTAAACTTAGAATAAGATGAAATACAAAACAAAAAACTGAAAAAAGCAACAGCAACAAAAAAATCAGTCTTCCTGACAAAAACCAAATTTATCTTAAATTTATCCAGTGGGATAAGTTTCAAAATTAAGTTGGCAGGTCTTTCTCAGTAAAGTTCTTTACTTCAGATTTCTATTCTAATTTCTCAGCGATAACATCAAAATGACAGGTTGATGACAACACCACCACCTAGTTAGGTCAAGAATATTAGTACTTTAAACCTACATGAGGCATGAAAAAAAAAAAAAAAAAAGAAAAATCTTTAAAGCTCACAGAACAGTACTTCACACCTGTGATGGGAAGTCTGGCTAGTACATATACACCCTGTGCAGAGACCATAAAGATGACACTTAAAAAAACAAAAAGAAAGCAGAACACATACTTTGTATAACTGATTATGTTTGCAGCTTAGAGTACTGATTCAATCAAGTTGTTAAGCCCTGAATGGTGTTCACCAGTAGCTTAACTGAAGGCTGAAACAGAGCAAAACAATTTCTAGAGAGGGGCATCTCTGATTGTCAGCCTTGCCTCTGCCAGGCAAGAGAAGGAACATGGGAAGCAGTGCTCGTCTGAGAAGCAGGGGAAGGGAATTGTATGGGGGGCAGCATTAGAAATGAGAAATAAAAAGGTAAAGGAGGCTTTTGGGATAAAAATAACTGACCTAAATGTGGTATCCTGTTCCAAAAATTGTTACAACAAAGGTCAGTACTTACCTTAGTTACCCTAGTAAAAGTAACTGCACACACAGATCTACCTACAAAAGTATTTCTACTTCAGTTAACAGCAGAAACCACACGCCAAAAAGCACCAAATGCCAAGTTTCTGCTAAACAGCAGCACTGCTCAAGACTTTAACATGTTAAGGAAGAAACCCATACATCACCATTTGCAATCAAGGCATGCAGATATTTCTTTTTTATAAGACATTGAATGAGATTATCATAGGTTCCTATAGTACACCTTCTAAAAGGAAGAAAGAAAAAAAATGCAGCTTCTGTCTGAACACCTCAATACTATACATACATACTGATCCATTTACTGGAATGTCTGGAATGTCAGCGGAAAACTGGGTATGCCTTCTTAGAAGGTTTGGGGAGGGGAGGTTGTTTTGAGTTTGGGATTTTTTATTCTCTATTTTTTTAACAACCACTAAAGACATCTACAAGCTAGAAACATACTGGAATTTAAGTAACTCATACTTTGTATATTAGTTACTGTGTATGCAAACATGAAGTGTATTTAACTTTCTCTCAAAAATGTTTTGTCAGGTATTTTTTAACAGAAATATTAATGCACACACAGCATGTTTCCAGGGCCTACAAGAGCCAAACTTCAGCCTCCTCTGCTGCCAGCCAGTGAAGGCTGTATAGACATGACAGCAGGAATGAGGGAAGGTATTCGCTCCTTGGCAGACTAGGAGTATCAATTTATGTAATCCAGTCACTTCTTTCACACGGGACAGTATGCATCAACTCTGTTCTTGGAAGTACTCATAACGTTCTCAAGAAAGCAGTCAGCTCTTTGGGAAAGAAATCAAAAAAGTTTAGCTTCAGATTTACAGTGTGCCTGAAACAATGGGGCTTAGACCACCAGGGCAGGCCCTGGTCTCTTGCATTACAAAGTGAGAGAGGCAACTTTGCCGTCAGTAGGAAAAAAAAAAACAAACTAAGCCAAACCAAACCAAAAAAACCCCACCAAGAATAGTCATGACTTTCAAAAAATAATAACAAATATTTATTCATAAGGTACTTTTTATAAATAGTTTAAGAAAAGACAGTGAGAAAAAGGGAAGTCTTTGCACTGAAACATAAAAAGGCTGCAGTCTAAGTCAAGATCAGACTTTATGCTTTAAGACTAGGCAATAAGGATTTTTAATGTACTCAGCAGTGACATTAAGCACTAAAGAATAATTATAAACAAACAAAACACAAACCAAACAAGTCCTTCTATCAATAGGATCTAGGATTCCTGGAAATTAAGGAAGTCTGCAATTGTATGTGGAAATAACCACTTCAAGGATTTCTCTGAACAAAGAACAAGAGATATTTTCCTTTGTTGAAGACAGTTCTTTATTTTGTTGGGAAATACTATTTATGAGACCATTAAACTATACCTCCTCATGAATGCTACCAAATGTCTGTATTCACACAATATTAATAATAGATAATATCAAAGTAATAGTAGATAAAGACTATCAATTATTAAATATAAAAGAAATAATAAAAAAAAAGAACTAATTTTTGAAAACAAGCCTAGGTAGTAACATACAGAATGCACATAAACATATTTCAAAAGCTATGGTTATAAACAAAAATCATCCATTTAGTACTATGGCTTTTCACAAAACAAATACAAAATGTATTTATGTTACTATTGATGCTAAACAAAGATGAAGTCCAAAAAATTCCATGACTGATGGTAGTCCACAAAGAGAGGCATCCATCAACCCAACAGCTTTTCACCTGCAGTAAGCACTGCCACAAAGCGTTGACATCTACCAAACATCAGCACACAAACCATCTCAAGCCATAGGCAGATGGTAGCTGCTGCTGCCCTTTCAAGAAAGGGCAAACAATGAGCACAGCAAGGGATCAGCAGATGACAAGCCAGACAAGAACTAGAAACTCTCCTGCAATTCACCTTTTCCAAGGGGCGGACATTTCTGAGGGAGATTGTAACAAGAATTGCTGGCTTCAGCACAGCCTACATTAATAAAAGTGATACTTGGCATAATGCTCCCAGTACTCATCTGGCAATGAAAACAGCCCTAACTTTTATGTATGTGTACTACTCACACAGTGCAAAGGCACCAGAGGGTGATTTCTACCAAATAATACAGAACAAGTGTGTGCTTAAAGACATCACAAGAACTGTATTTAATCCAGAATGCACAGGCGAGAAAGGGAGAAACTAATAGCTTCAACTACTTTGCTTTCTATTTTAGGCTATACCTGGCTCCAAAGGGTTAAAAGCCATTCCCAGAGATTTGTCTTTTTGTGTGGAAGTTCAATCAGACCTTCCCAACCCCCAGCATGTCCAAGCCCTTCTCATGCCCAGAAAGAAACTGACACAGAATTACTTAATTGTACCTTTGATCTCTTAGTCTTCTCTAGGGTTTTTCCATGAAGTAGTTCCATTTTGACACTGGTACTTCACTCATAGTTCAAATTAATTTTGAATAACAAAAGTCTTGGAAGGGCTGAATCAATTCCTAAGTCAGCATTAGACAGTGTTAGGAAAGAGCTTCTGATTACAGACATGACCCCTTTTAAATGAATGGGACGCTGTTCTTGTACATAATACAAGACAAAACACATGTACAATAGAAGAGGAAGTTATTTTAAGAGCCTCCCACATAATTAAGCTGTTCCAAAATAACTTGTTTGAAAATTTTCAAGTTTCTTTAAGAGAAATGTAAGGTATTTTTAAATAAAACATCAAGAAGGCTAGTCCTGAAAGTCTGTATTACTACAAAACAGTCCTCATATTAGGGATGGCAAGAAAAACACCAAGGCATGTGGATAAAATGACAGTGTAGGTACAATTATACATTCAAATTCACATGACTAGTCAAAGATATTTGCCTACATTTTTAAGACAACAGCAGCAAAGTTCTCAAACAAGCATTACATTAGAATAAAATGTTATACTTGGCCACTTCTGAAACTTGTTTTAAGGTCTGTACAAGCAACATGACTCCAAACTAAGCTAGTGTTCAGCCAATTAGAAAAACAAAAAAGGAAAGTGTGACTAAAGATATGTAGATGTATCAAGAAAGGTACGTGTCTACCCTGAACTATGGTATCAACCGTACTTGACAAAAAAAAAAAATCCCAAAACCAAACCATTATTCAAAACAAAAATATCCAGTGGATTGAGAGAAGCACTAATATGTTTCTACCTATGACTTGTTTGAATGTATTTTATTCAAACAACACTGAAATACTAGAACAAATGTGAAGGAAAAGCTCTTTGTATTACCACATACAAAACCTAATACTGTATATGAAAATATCTGAAGGACCTCAAATATCTTAAATTCTTCTTAACTAAACTTAATAGAAGTTAGCTTATACAGTTAGCCCCAGCTATCCAAAATGCATCAAAGCCAATAAACTAATGGACATGTCCTTTTCTTTGGAGCAGTCTAAAGCATATACAACTGTTCTTCTTGGGCTTCAGTCCATGAGGTACTGAATACTTTGGTCCTGACCCAATAATGCACTTAAATTATTAAATCCTTAAACAACCAGCACTAGACAGACCAGAATTTCTTCATCCACTTCTGCTTTATGCCAGCACATAGTCTAGTCCTAGTTCTGGTACAAGCAACCAGAAAAGACAAATCATTCTGTTCTCTTCAAGGAAGGACACTGCATGTAACCTCATCTAGTGGAAAAAAACCCCTTATTATAAGAGTTTATAACATTGTGAAATATCCATAATGTTGAACAAACACACACTCATTAAACAGAGGCCTCCAGCCAATCCCTCAACATGGTGTATCTATGAAAACTGTCTTCAACAAGACAATTTTGCAGGCACAACTGCAAAAATACTTCTTCTACAATTTGAAGACAATGTTCCTAAAGCAGCGTTCTATAATTTTACATAGACACATCTAATTCAATATAAGGTGCAATATAAGGCCTCTTATGTCTTTTCTATCACTTGATGCCTGGAAAAAAAGATGGTAGTTCTGAGCTTGCTTTTCCATTTCAGTTTCTTCCTATACTCTCCAGGCTAACAGGATTTATTTGACATGAGGGTCACATGTGAGAGTGGATAACAAGGAGAAAACATCAAGAACCAAGGCCATTAATTCTGTCCCAGGAAGGGTCTATTTTAAATATAGCCTATCATATTGCTATTGACAAACTACCATTTACCAGGGTCTAGTGAATGAATGACAGGAAAAAGATGAAATTGCAGGTACAGGATGCACTTGAGCCCTCATACATCCCCCTCATGCCAATAGAACTCTAGGAGGTTGAAATGAGAGCCTCATCTACCAGAATCAAAATGGCTCAAAGCAAAAAGAAAAAATTTATATATGCCTGTAGGTACACAAAAGCTTTTAGATTTTACTGCAGTAAGAGATTTACTTTTGAACTCCCTCAAGTTTAAACAGCGCTGCTAAAGTAGAAAGGGAAGAAGTACCACTTGTGTTTTGTACAGTGGCCTTTTCTACAAATTTTTACAAATTGCTTAAATTACACATCAACAAGTGTCAAAGCAAGAAATCCACCTTTAAAAAACCCAAATCTAACAATAATAGGAAAGTGAAAAGTTAAAGATGAATATTCAAGGTGTCTCCAATACCTGCAAAACCACCATGGAACTCAGTAATGTTTCAGTTCTCACTGATCTTCTTTATCTTCCTTGTTTCAGGGCACATCAAAAGCATTGGTTTCACTTTATAGTTACTTGACAGTCTTCTAACAAAGAAATTACCATGGCAACAGAGTATTCTCAATGTTAATTTTTGGTGCTATTTGGCAACACAGAGTTTTAAAATTTGAAACACCTGCAGCTGGATCACAAATTAGCCAGAACTAACAATAGTACATAATATTTTGAGTGAATAAGCTAAGTGAAAAAATGTTTCTGGAACTTCATTACAAATATTTCTCTCTATTATCTGGAATGCCAGCTTGAAAGATCTAATCATTTTGAGATTCTTAGGAAAAGTTAGCAATTGCCAAGTTTCCTTTTTTCCTTTTTTTACAAAAAGAATCTTTGTATTACAGTATATATTTTATACATGTCAAAATATGAGGAACTAGGCAGAAAGACTTAAAAAAGCTTCATACATTTCATTATAAAAACACATGTAAGTAGGGTGGCAAAAGCAGCAAGAAACAACACAAACACATCTGTGAGCAGTATCAGTGCTCAGTTCCAGAACAGTTTTATGCGGATACATACTGCAAAAATTAATATATTTAAAAAAAAAAACAAAACAAGGTGAATTTTCAGACAGATCAGTTTCCTAAGCTGTCTTCCCTTATGGTGACGTTACCTAGTTCCAGCGCAAAAGAGCAAAGTAAGAACACATAGAAGACAGAGATATGGACCACAACAAATCAGACTACAATAAATAAGCTATCTCTTCATTTAATATAAAGATCAAATCCCAACATAGGAAGTGCTAAGGAACACAGTTTTTCAATTACTGTTTGTAACAACATCAACACCACCATCATGTTAATCTTGCCTTTGCCATCTGCAGCTACATGAGAACAGGTTTGAATCAAGCGGATTCAATTCTATTCCAATACAACTATCAGAACATACAAAAATTCTTGAAACATGAGGTAAATTCTTCTGGATTAAACTATTTCACTCTGCTGCCCAAAGCTGACAGAAGTGCCACTGTTGGCTAGAGCATCCAGAAAGCAAAACACCTACAGCTGCTCAGGCCTCTGGGTACTCACCCTGTCAGGTTTCCTAAAGGATCTGCTAAGGATGAATGAATAAAAGCACACCACCCACTTGGGCGAATTTCCACCTTCCTCACAGGAAAAGTAATATACACCCCTTGTGAGTTACTGTCAAACCCTTCCTCCACAGTCTGCCCATGCTGCTTTCTTTGTATTTTCGCAATTGAAGCACTGAAATATCAGTTTCTTTATTCTGTAGAGCACTGTATTTCCTCCTGCACGGAGAACAGTTGTCAGTTCTAGTGTAATTTCTCCAAGTGGAAACCACAGTGAGTACTTGGAAATGCTAGAAAAGATCATTTTCATCTAAAGGTTTTGAAAAGCAATTCCAAGTATCTAAGATAGTTGGGAAGGAGTAAGGCTAGCCTAGAATTACTTGATCATTGCCAAAGACCAAAATTTAATGGATTTACTGCTTCAAAGTCAGTGTCTCACTGGATGGAGTCAGGCTCTATGCTGTACTTCAGAAAGCATTCAAGTCCAAACCAGGATCATGAGATGGCTAGACACATTTCTAAACCCCAAATACACATCAGTAGTTGTAAACGTCCAGATAAGAAATAACTGTTATAAACTAGCCTCAAAATGCTATATTAGATATATCACTTTGCCAACATGGAAGTAGAAACTATACATGTTTTCTAAAACAGAGGACTACCTGAAGGTAATTTCTAACTGTATTTAACTGATCAGCAAGTTTAAAAACCTCCAGCTACCACTCTGCTAAAAATATTTCCATGGAATGATGAAGGAGGATGTGATCAAGGCATTCAACACAGACAAGCTCAACTCAATGGACTCTGATGTCCCGGACTTCTTAATCAGACCAGAGCTCTAGCTAGAACTCACAAATGAATTTCATGCCTTCTTAAGCTTTGACTTTACAGAAAGAAAGACAGTAACAGCAGAAGCTGCAGTAGTGACAAAAGAATTACGAGGGTGAACACACATGAGTAAATAGTAAGAGTGCTGTGGACTTATACCCCTCTTCAAATAGCGAACCTTTTAAAAGCAGCTGGAAAAGAGCGCTGACCACAAGGCAACATTATGAATCTCCACATTACTTGCATAAACTGAAGCATGACACCACAGCTTGACTACAGTGACTCACAAACAATCTATGTATCTTTTTCACGTTAATTACATAGGTCACAAACATGATCCACACCTGTAGAGCTGAACTGCCATCACAAAAAGAAAATTGTGCCAAAACTGGATTAGAACCTTTCCCCCTAACAAATATGAAATTCAATCACAGTGATGCCGGTATTAATCTGAAGGTATGTTTGATGGTGTGGCTGCTTTGGCTTGGGATTAAGAGATGCTAGTATAAATGTCGGTATGGCCTCCTAAATCACCACAAAAAAACTTCAAGTCCTGAGTGCTAATATGTTGCAACTTCTCCCAGCTATTCTTGAAAGAGTAGAATATCAAAACTGTGTATTCTGGAATTATATTTGTTAGCCTGATTTCTGAGAAAATTAGGTTTGTCAGCACACTGCTTGTCCATCAGTATCCATCTCTGGTAACTTTTGGGCTTATTAAACTGAAATCAACATTGACCATTAATCACATGTCCTACATGTTTTGTGAAAACTGATAGCCATGTAGAGTTGTGAACTACCATCAGCATGGCCAGCATGGAAGAATACAGAATTCAAGTCTTTTCCATCCTGGCTGAGAACAGTACTCATTCACTGTAACATGTGGCTCCAAACCAACCACTTAACATCCTCTCCTGACTATCCAAACAGGGAGGAAACATAGGCCATAACTACACTTACTGAAAACACTCTAAAAGCATAACAAACAACAAAACCCAAGGATAACACAATGAAAACTAAAAAGAGACAGAGGAAAAACTCATGATCTACACTATATATACTATATGAAGTTTTATGGAATACTGGACTCAAAGCTGTAACATGCCAGGCATCACTGGTTCTCATCTTACACACATAATACATTTTTATCACATTGTTTGTACTGATGATTTTATCTCATGATTGAAACTTCAAGGGAACACAGATGACTTGATGAATGCGATAGAAGAAGACCTTCTTCTATGCAAGACAGTTCACGAATGATACTTTTATAGTTACTTCAACTGCCCTCAGCTTGCACGAGTCTCACACACCAAGAGGCCAGGAAAAGAATGGGAATCCTGTACAGTGTTACAGCATCACAATATCTGACAAATATTTGTATTTTACTATTACCAGGAAAATGCATTATTATCATCTGTCATTCAACACAAACACTCATTTTGTAGTAACTCATTAATTTAAAAATTTGTATTACAATGTCACAATATAGTTATTATTATGCAAGCATAAAGGAATAATTAAGGAAAAATGGTTTCAAGTTCATTAAATGAAACAAAACAGCATCAGGAAAGAAGTGATGAAGTTGGAGAAATACTTACTAAATAATTTTCCATTTCTCCCTAAATCTGAATGATAAAAAAACTAGGTAAGTACCACAATTTTTAGATGACCATAGATATACATTTAGCCTGCATTACGGCCTAAGTACTAGAAAAAGGCTGGAAGGCTATTTAGGTATGTGAAGATTCCCATTAAAAAAGGGGAATGATCAACTATCAACTAAAGGAGCAGCAATCAACTTTGCCGAAGTCAGTGTTCTGTATAGAGGCAAACTACGCCTCAAGTTATATCTTGCAACAGTTACAGCTAATTTTCACCACCAGTATTGATACATTTTGGAGGGATAAACAACATTCCCTATTACAATCTCCTCAGAGCCTGAAGAAATTTCAGTCCGGCAAGTATATTTTAAAATAACAATAAAAGTTTCTCCTCTCTACGCTGTAACTTTCAAGACCATGCTTTCTTGTCTGATGTTCTGATATGACACGTATAACATTTAGAAAGGCAAAGAAATCATCTATAAAAGTAGCATCACAAGACCATAACAAAAAACTTCGCACAGGAAGTAATTAGAGTGGTACGTCATGGAATGACACAGCATCATAAGAAAATCACAGAATGATGTTAAATCTAAAACACTGACCACATAAAAATGAGTGAGTTGAGTTCCAGGATGAAAAAAAATTAAGAACAGTAAAACCAAAAAAATCATGACCACTTTTTTCTTACAACTGGGAATAAAGCTATTGAGAAACAATTAAGAAATATTTAGTATCCAGATTTTTAAAGGAAAAAATCCTTTGTTAAAAAAGGAAAAGAGAACAAGAAAATAGGGAAATCAGAAAAGATGTGTTTGTGGTTTCTGACTTTCAAAATATTTGGTACTTTTGCCTTTCTGAAAAAAAAGTCTGTCTCCTTATTTAAAAAATGTTACCAACCCCAAATTTCTTTGAAGAAGCATGAAACTCCTTTTACAAATAGACTATCAACTCTAACTTTTCATCTGCCTTATGGTGCCCCTAGCACAGACACCTGACATGCATATAAAAAGTATCAAAATGCATCCAGTGAGTACAAGTACAACCAACTCCTGTTCAGACCTAGGGTATGCCAGTGACCAGCAAAAGCCATGACTTCAGGAAACACATCACCAGAACATGAGGTAAACTCTCATTGGCTTCAAACATGCTGCAGTATTATTGGCCTGACAAACTCTGAAATACTATCCTACTTCTCACAGAAAAACTGCTCATCCCTTAAGGTGCTTTCTGCTATTATGTCTTTATGACTTATATTTTTTGTGGGAACTTTCTCTCAGTCAGTAGTTATAGATTTATGAAAAAAAAAATTTAAGTAGCACTACCATATAAGCTACTCTTCAGTCTTTTTGGACAGATGATAAGAATTCTTGCTAATGGGAATGGAGAAATACCTTGTTACACCAGTTAGTGTTCCTAATTCCCTCCAATCAGTTTAAAAAACAAGACAATTTCATGATGAGAATTCTTCATAAACACAAACACATGGGAAAGTCAGTGTTTAAAAAAAATGCCAAAAATCTAATAATCTGTATTCTTCCTAGAAGTTTCTTCATGACATCAATAGAAACTGGAGAAAAGGACAAGTATGAAAAGTAGAAGAAATAAAGCGCTTAAAATATCCCTGCCAGATGTCTGACATCTATTCATTAATTTAAATACCTTTCCACAAATTGCTCTCCATCAGTTGCCAAGATGCCAAATGTACAACAGATTTGTACAACAACTATCCCAGTACTACTTACTAACAACTTGGAGCAATGCTTAAAGGTTCTTGCAAAACCTTCATTGTTATGACAGAACAAGCACTCTCACCTGTCTGCCCAATAGTATGTACATTGTCCAGCCATTGACAACTTTTTTTTCACACCAAGTGCTGGTTTTGTTGGAAGATTTCCTTCGTCTGAAGCTTGCTACCTTCTTCTTCAATCTCTAGGTACTTCTTACCAAACTGATTTCCCCTTTCCCATCCTTATAAGCTCTCCTCACACATCAACCTATTTCTTCTTGTTCAACACACCCCATAACCCACCCATCATTTTCGTCTCTTCTAATATTCAAATACTTTCAAGCCCGCCCCTCCTTCCCGCCCTCCCTCCCTTCCTTCGCATAAGCAAGCAATCACCTTAATTGCCCTTTCGTTTTATATTGTTTGGAATTCCTATCTTATCCATGTAAGGCATGCTCCCCTGTGCTATTCACAACCTCTGCAGCATTTCCTCAGTGACACCTGCCTCTGGATGAAATGCACCATTCATTCCCTTGAACCAGTGGCCATTCAGAACAGTCCTTACCAGCCTTTCATGCAAACAGCTTTTATCTGCTCATTGCTTGCTATATTAATGTACCTGTACGTGACCTTATGTTTGCTTATATGTGTCCTCATTAAACAGCAAAGAGGATTCATTTACAGAATCATTTACATTGAAAAACACCTTTAAGACAATAAAGCCTAACCATAAACCAAATACTGCAAAGCCAACCACTGAACCATGTCCCTAAGTGCCACATCTACACACCTTTAAATACTTCCAGGAATGATGACTCAGCCATTACCCTGAGCATCCTGTTGCAGTGCTTGACAACCCGTTAGGTGTAGAAATCTTCTCTAACAGCCAAGCTGGCACAACTTGATGCCATTTCCTCATGTCCTGTTACTTGGGAAAAGAGACCAATCCCCACCTCACTACAACCTCCTTTTAGGTAGATGAAGAGAGCAATCCACCTCAGCTTATTTTCCTATGCATTTGATATTAAATGCCATACGAATAAACAGGTATCATTGTGACCCCTCTTTGCAAAGGAAATAACATAATGGTATTTTTTTCAGACAAAATCAGTACAAGACTTTTAAATCCCTTTACTTTATGTGATTTAAAAGACGTTAAAGAGAGTCACTGAATTTAGTAGTTGGCCACTTTACTTCATTAATCGCTCTTTACTACTGCAGCACAAGACAAACTGAAAAGAATTTTATCATTGTATATCAATTAGGAATTGCAATGAATTCACAACTGGCTGCTATTCTCTTATAGGAACATCTCCTCCCCCAAGCCCCCAAATTCTATTATGAAAAAGTCTAACACCACACCTTCCCTTCTACATCTATTTCAGCCTTGCTCCCTTCTTCATTTAGCACCAAGTTCCAGACCCAGCAATGTAAAAACTGCTGAAAGACCTCTGCAAGGACAGCAGTAAGCAATTACGCCCATTTACTGTAACAGAACTATTTTTAAATTGTGTTTTACTCAGGCATATATAGCCATAAATTACATTTAAAAAAAAAAAACTACACCGTGTACTGCAAGTACCTCACAGTTCCCTTAAAGTAAAAGTTACTAAGTTTCCCATGACCGTTTGCATGTTTTTTTCATTATTGTACACTACCACACCAAGGAACCACAGATGTTTTTGTTTTATGAGAGCATCTTACTAGCCTACGTGGCCTACCACACACACTTTATATAAACCACTTGAGCTAAGAAAAAGTTTTCATTCCTGTCCTCAAGTACAGTAGTCCAATAACGGCTGCATACAATACTGTCAGAAGTAAAAAACTTCCTTGTTAGCCATGGTTAATTGCTTCAGTAATCTGCTGAAAAAAAATCTGTGTGAAGAGCAAGCAGATCAGAATTTGCTGCTAATATTACTAAAACTGATGATGTGGCAACTCTAGAAACTTTAGAAACAGCTGCTGGAACAGTTCCTAGGGGGAAAAAAAAGCCACAATTCCTCAGAATTTTATCTCTCAGAGTATAAGTTTGGAAATTTCATAAGCTTTCAAAAGACTTTTTCCTTAGGACATTTACATGGTCTGTGAAAGAATGTCAGCAATTTAACACTTGAACTGTTTAAAGCAGAAATCAAGCTCTATGTAGCGCAACTTTCTTTTCCTTCTTTAAGAAACTCTTGTGCCTACAATTATTTATTAGTAACAAAACTAATGCAAGAATTTTTACATGCATTTCCATACAGCTAAAATGACTCCTGCCAAGTAATCCAGAGTTTAAAAAGAAAGCCGTGTTTGCTTTCCAACTTTGCATAGACTTGTAATATACAGAAAAAACACAGTGATTTGCCAGTATACTAAGAAATGAACTGATGGAAAAGATTAGCTATTTAGTTTTGAATCATGCAGAAATTTATCTTTTCTCAGTTCTCATAACTTGTTTATATGCCTTTCCAAGACTTTAGACTGACTTTAGTGACATTTAAGAGAATGCAGAACAAGCTTCAAGGAAGTACTTAAGACCATGTGTGAGCCAGGGATACACAGATCTTGGCAGTGCCAGCAGTCAGCCACAGCTTCAATTTGACCACAAAGCATCCTAGACACCCATACTTTTTCAAAAGTATCCAAGTGCTAGCTACTCTACCTTAAGAATAATTTTGAAGTGGTCACACATGAACTTCAAGCCGGCGTAAGCTGACCAAGAGGCAGAGATGCTGCAATACATGTGTGAACCATACTGGTAGATAGCTCAGGAGAGTACAAGAACTGGTGTCCACCATCTGAGGAACAGTCTAGATGCTGGGGCACTTAACAGAACTGAAAAGCCTGGTATAGGAGTCTAGGGTAAGTAAATGTTTCTACTTCAAGAAAAGGGGTCGGCCAGCACACTATATAGGTGCTGGATGAAATACAACTCATAAACCACAGAGAAAATAGCAAGAGAACTGGTCTATAGACCAGCATGAAGAATTTTCTCAGGAGTAAAGAGTTCCAAGTTCCAGTTTTTCCTTTCAGGGAGCTCATGTATTTTATGCTAATTGTTGGATAAGCAGCCCTCGGAGCACAGTCAAGGACTTTTCCTACGGAAATGCTCCCACTGGTGAAACACATGACCAGGCTCCCCATCCTCCATAAAATCACCCTTTGCCAGACAGTAGCCCAGCAATAGTATTTGTTAATATTTGTGATTAGTGCACTCTGCTGGTCATTGAGCTTCACAGGAACCAACTCACCTCAGACTGAGGGAACCTATACATCAGCTTTCTCAATTACTGGCAAGTTTCACAACAACTAAGCCATTAAACCAAAAATTGTTCCCCCTCAGACAGCTTCATGCCTTAAAGAAAAAGACTGTATTTTGAATTATGAGCAGTTACGACATCTCACAGTTCAAGCCAATACCAGGTAACTGGTGAGATGCCTCACCTCAAGTCTCATTTCCCCTTTTATATAAAGAGACCAGACACAAATATGAAATTGCCCTAAGGGATTCCTCGATTACCTCCTAGCACAGGGGATAGCATAAAAATAGATCTTTGGGGGTAGCTACTTTATTTCAGTGAGACGCTGGATCGCTGCACTGGACTGACTGCCCAGTATTTCAAACTGCCTTAAACACAGTAGGGCCTACAGCACTCAGTCAGTGTTATTCTCAAAGTTTCCATCTCGAATTCTTTTTCATCACTGTAAGGAAGGCTTATGAGTATACTTTAAAATATCACAACATACCTTAGGTAATAGAAGCCATTCCGTTCCTTGGATTTAATACACTAAAAATATGAATGCTTAGATCAATTTGCCCATGATAGCAAAAAGCATTTTAAAAGAAAGCCCATTGAAGCATTGTGCTTCAACTAGTCCCTGAGAGGAATAAGTGTTAATTTCTTAATTACTGTTGGAAATACAACTCAATTACTACATTTTCCTCTACTTATTACCGGACGGCAACTTGTTCTTTTGCAACAGGTAAGAGACCATTTTTTCCCCCCTTAATCACATTTCCCAAAAAATAAATTTAAACTTAGTGACATGCAAGAGACTGTATGACCAGATTCAAGGAAATATTTAAGAACACAAATTGTCAGGGAGAAACAGATCTTGGCAGTGCCAGTACCCAGCCACAGCTTCAATTCTGACCACAAAGCATCCTAGGCACGTGTATACCTAAACACCACTGAAATTTTAAGATTCTCTTTAAAGCTGATTTTTAACTAGTCTCCTAGGAACTCATTATGTAAAGATATCGAGATTAGACAAATCTAAGGGCTCCTTTGGCTTCTCCTTTGAACTCTGTATTTCTCCTGCCTTTACAGTCTTGACCACTATTTAACTTCTGTGACAAAACACCTGCCAGACAACATAACTGCACATTATGTATCACCCTATTGTAGGTTTTTATGGTTCAATACCCTCCTTAAATTCTACATTTATTTCACAGAAAGCCACTGCTTACAGAGAAACACATAAATGAGATGAAATACAGCACAGCTCTATCAGCCAACCAAACAGCTCACTCACTGTGGCAGGATAGTCCATCTCTCCACCTCTATGCCCATCCCACTCATCTCAGGTCCCATAGGGCTGCTGCTTCCACTCGCTTGTAAGACCCTGGTAAGATTGTTACCATCAACTTAGAGCAGAAAACTACTCAAGCAACAAACTTCTCAAGACCACAGAAACTGAAGGCAAGACCATGTGGCTGGAATGGGCGGGGGAGAAGCCCCAGATTCAGAAGCAGCAAGTGAAACCACAGTTAGAGAATCACACTCCATCAGGGGCACGTCTCATCTGTCTGAGCTGCAAAGCAATTCTCCACAAAAAGCCTTACATTTAACATTGAAGGTGCTTCAATGTTAAAAACTCTCTTGGTTTTTACAGAATAAAGTGTGAGTAAAAAACCAGACCATGAATAAAGATTTTGAATTATATGTCTAATTTATCACCCTAAATCAATAAAAACACAGAGAAGTATATCACATCTGAGTGACAAGATAGTCGTACATAATGCTGAAGAAGGCTGAAAATACGGAAGATCTTATGTAAGTGCAAAAAAATACTCACTTTGTACAGAATGCTTCTTGCAAAAATGGTGACCATTCAAAGACTAAAAAACTTTAAGTTAATTTTATTATTAATTCAAAAATATTATACAAGCATGATAGACATACTGTATAAAAACGAGAAATACTTAATACACAAAGGACTAGCATGGGTAAATACTCAGATCTTTCACATTTAGTGCACGTTACTAAAATCATGAGGCAATTCCTGGTTATAGAAATCAGTTCAGCTTCAGGAAGAATGAATGACCTGCTCAAATTTCCCCCTCCCTAATCTTTCCTGATATTACGTTCAGACCACGTTCTCTTTATTGCTATACAGAAACTTTGGTGACCAAAAGTTGTTTACTTATAAAAGGATGTACCTTTCTTCAATTTGTGAACATGTATAAATGCAATTTCAATAGTGCTTTCCTTTTTGTTTTCTGTCTTAGCTGCATCTGAACACCTAAGGACAAACGCAGCCCCTACCCATGCAACACCACGACAACTCAGTCTTTGTATAAGCATCTCCTAATATACATTTACTTCTGGTCTGCACTGTGATAAAAGATCACATAATTACAGATATAGTTCTGTACAATTATTAAACTATAGCTAAAACTCAAGACTGCAGTTTCAGACTTCCAGACTCTGTATAACCCTAACTTGCTCCCTAAGTTAAGGTTATTCCCCATGGCTTTTTTGTCTGATTTTTTTCCATTATCAGCCACACTACTCACACCTGACTTTGCAATAAACCAATCTGAATTCTTAATTCACATGTCCAGACTGCTTTCTAAACGTGCCATTACCTAAACTTCTGCCTGGGTAAATCTGAGGCCAGGAAGTCAGCCCTAAATCTAAAGGGTAGAAGAGCTGATTGTCAACATGTAGAGTACCACAACACAAAGGGCTGGGACCCAAAACAACATAAATGGAATGTATCACCTTCAGCTTTATTACAAAACTCCACACATAACAATTTCAATTCTGGACTTTGCTTAGCAGGCTGAAAAATATGTGTGCACATACATCATTCTCAAGGTATGGTCTTATCTTGATCCTACCTTTTAGGAAAGAAAAAGAGCAATTCTATTGTAGATGACAAACATAATGCAAAAATCAGCTTTTACTATCTAAAACCTGTAGTTTTGTAAATACAGAGAAAAACTATTTTGTCTGCCTAAGATTAATTATTACAAATTTAAGAGAAAAATTCACTTGATAGCAAAGTTTTGATATCAAATCATGTTTGGAAAATTTGATTCACATGTCCCACAGACAGAAATGACTCTCAACTCTAAGAATTTGCTTTATATAATATGTTGCCTTACTAATATTCAACTTCAGCCATTACAGCACTCATGGAGGGACATATAAGAACACTTATTTTTAAAACACTGTATAGAGACTTCATTTGCATTAGCTTAATGAGCTTTCTGCAGCATAGCTCAAGGTAGTTGTAAACAGAATACCATTCAAATAAAAAAAGAGGGTAGAAAGAGAACTGAATTTGTTGCAATAATTCAATCTTGATAGCATATTAGGACTGTAAAAGCAGAACAACAATTTAAGAAACACAGGTTCTGAAAAAAAACCCCAGAAATCTGTAGGGCTCCCATTCAACAGCCTCTGTTTCATACTATTGTGTACTGCTGATCAACAAGGATAACTTTTCACATTAAACATGAGCTATCTCCCTTTAAACTTGCCTTTATCCATGGTAGTTGATGATTATGTGCTGCCATCTAGCAAATGTTTCCAGAAAAGTTTAACTTTGGAAGCTATTCTGTGGCAAGACACCTGAAATTTCTTAGAAAGCTTTTTAAAATAGGAAACATATTCAAGACAGCAACAGGTTTTTAAAATTATTACTTCAGCCTGCATGCTTATAAGAGTAACCACAATTGGAGAATACCATTAGGCTTAATACAGACAAACCCTTCAAAAGTAAGACCATATACAGTGAATATGGAATGGCAAAACTGAAATTTTCATTCTATGACTTATGCTTTCCTTTGTTTCAATGAACAGAGTGAGTAGAAAACGGTAAGAAAAACTGTATTTTCCTCTTTCCCAAAAACTCTAGTCTTCACTGTTTCACTTTATCCCAATTTTCTGGTTTTTATTTCCTTTGCACCCAGCCTCCCCCCTTCCCCCACCCAATTGTTCTTTGGGCAGTAATCAAAAAGCAGCAATCCCATACAGTAATATGATGCCTGCATTACAGAAAAACTGTTTCTTAACCCTTTTCAATCTCAATTTTTCAGTCATGCAGTCACACTGAAACTGTACCATGCTATTTACCAGCAGCAAGACGGCTTCCTAAAATTACTGGACCTTGCTGACTGTGGGTTCTGACAAGATCTTACTTTATTGTTATTATCTAGGTATATAGTCAGTTAGAGAAAACTAAAGAAACCATTTACACACTTTTGGCACAAGTCCTGCTTGTTAACATGGAAATAGTGTGACTTTTTGAAGCACTTACACTGCTATAAACAACTTTTCATGAAAAGAAACATTAATGAAATGTCTAAACTAATTATTTGTGAATATAATTGGTTTCTTATTGTTTTCTGTCTTATTTCACATCATCACAATAATTGCAATTTTCTCCTTTCACCCTGGTTCTTAACATTGTATGGCTATCTGAAATGTCTCATTCATCCAGTCACCTAAACAGTACAAAATTTTCAGTCTTTGCTCCCCATAGATCAGAACAGTTGGGAGACTACTGCTCCATGGAGGTATTGTTCTTTAAGCGAATTATAATTAAAAAACCCCAAAGCCCAACAACTTCTGAGGTCTCCATTCCTTTCCAATTTCTCTGAAATTAGCCTATGAGTTCAAAAGCTCTCAGAAAGGACACAGACATCACAGTCCACTATTTGTCTCACTTCCCCAGAGCATATTCTAAATCACCATCATTAAATCATCATGCAATTAAATGTCCTCTAGTTTCAAAGCACATATACATCTCATGTAGCACACTGCAGAACAAGTAAGCTTTTTGACACTTATAACTATTTGTTAGCAACTAATATCAAACAAAAACCAGTACGTAATTAAAATAAAGGTCAAATAAAGGTCTCCTGTTTATCTCACTGAGAAACATTAGTCTTAAGAATACCTGTTCTTCCTGTAAACAGAAGGTAAATTGGTAAAAAAAAATTGTATCTGTCATCCTAGAACTCCTTCAGATTCCACCATTTGGCACGTCATGGTATTTTACATTAATTAAAAGTAGAAGACTTTCTTTGCTAGAATTAAAACCTGAAATATATAATATCACAGAATTTCACAGAATGGTTTGGGTTGAAAGGGACCTTAAAGACCACCTGGCTCCAACCTTGCTGCAATGGGAAGAGTCACCTCCCACTGGACCAGGTTGCTTGGAGTACATCCAACCTGGCCTTAAATACCTCCAGAGACAGGGCATCCACATATGCACAGCCCAAAACACGCTAGTGCCTCACCACCCTCACAGCATAGAAGTTCTTCCTAATATCCAATCTAAATCTCCTCTCTTTCAATTTAAAGGCATTCCCTCTTATACTATCTCTACATGCCTTTGAGAAAAGTCTCTCTCCAGCTTTCTTGCAGACTCCCTTCAGAGAGTGGACTCCTGTAAATGCAGCAAAGACAAACAAGTTTATCAGCTACATATAAGGTTCACAAGGTTGTCTGTGCAAAAAATACCATTGTACCTACTGTATATGGCCTAATGGGAAAAACCCTTATAATCCCTAGTATTGTCTGACTGCGGAAAGCTGAAGGTGCACAGAATAGAGCTGCTCCGTAATTTGCTTGCCCTTAGCAAATTGGAAGAATTCAAAAGAAATATTATTTAACAGACTGCATTTTCAAAAGTTATTTCTTTAAACATGGCCCTAATAAAATTCCTCCATTTCATCTTTATTAGAGGAAGATATGATTTTTACTCTTTAAATGTATTCTTACAAGGGCATCTCTGTAACAAATACACAGAGGGTATATGCTATAGACATATGAAATACCCAGGTACTGGTAAATAATTTATTTTACATTTTATAACTAAACCATGGTCATTAATAAAGCTCTGACACTTACGAAAGGACATATGCATAGAAACGGAAAACACCTTTTACTCTACTCACACTAGGTCTCATCCTACTCTAAGCCAGACTGACCTTCTGTACACTCTAGAAGAGATGGCATCCAGGATTTCAGTCTACCCATCTACCTTACATTCTCAGATGGACCTATAATTACAGAGTGTCTACTTTTTGTAGAAACTGGTAAAAGCTACCTCCTCCAGAACTTTCAGTTTCCTCTCAGGGGAAAGTTATATTTGAAGTATTAGATGAAATGACATTCCTAGTGTCCTTACTGAAATATTCCAATGTTTTGTGCAGAAACTTACTGTAGTCTTTTTCTGAAGAGCTCCTCAGTCAAAGAATGCTCCCGTTTTCATCCCTTGTTATATTAGCACTTTTGCGGTGAAAGACTATGAAACATCACCCAGATGTGAATCAATCACAAGGAGTCCACACTACCACAACGAATGAAATACCCTCTTCTTTCCTTGGGGATTTACAGGTATGTTTCAATGTCAAATTACTTATTTCTGACCTTACACTTGTTAACAGAGACAACCAAAAACTACTGAGTAAATATCCTGATTTTATGCACTATCAAGCACTTTTCCTGATGAAGAGGCTACACTTCAATAAATTCTTGAAACCAAATTGCAGATTAACCCCTCTCTAAGCTACTGTATGCCTAAAAGAAGGTAATTTTTGTTCTGCTGATAACTGTAATCAAGCTGTTAGTTAGGCAAGAGTTCTGGAAGTGCACATTGCTAAGTGCAGGTGTTCATATCACACATACTCAGCAGAACTGACAGCTATTCTAAACTGCTGGTGCAACACCTAAAATGAGGTTACTTTAGTTGTGTCAGACTTCTTGTGCACAATGATTTGCAAATATGTAACCAAAACCCATCATAAGTAAACACACATAACCGAATTCACACTATAAAGAAGACAAAAATATACTGAAATAAACATGAAACATCAAACTTCTTACAGAACAGGAAGAAATTAGCTGTAGCCTATTAATTTTTCATTTTCAATCCCTCCTTGTCCAAAAGAATAAGGCAGTATCTTTACCATCCAGGAGACAGGCAGCTGGGGTTTGGTGGGTCCGCTAGATCACCTGCAAAACTTCAGTGTGAACACAAACACAGCAAGACAGGCGTGATGAAACAACACTCAGGGACAGGACGTCGCACCGAGGCACACGTGTCGGAATCGCGTGGCACCCCCCCTACAAGTAGCTTAACTTCACCCGACAGATGTTTGTTTTCATCACAGCTGAGCTCCAGCACGATGGGATGCGCTTCCCCACACCGAGGGGCACGCCAGTCACCTGCGGTCTTCCCGACGGCTCCAGGCCGCCACGCCGGCTGCGGGAAGGGCCGGCCCCGAGCCGGCTCGCTCGCAGGGCGATCCGCCGCCGCTGACCGCCGACCGCCGCCCCGGCCCTTCCCCGGCCCAATTCCCCCCGGCCCGCTCCCGGCGGCGCCCCGAGGCCGCGGTGTCTCACCTCATTGTTGAGGTTCAGCACGGGAGCCATGGCGCCGCCAAGCCGCGCAGGCCGCGCCGAGCGCTCCGCACGCCGCCGCACGAACCGAAACCGCGCGCAGGCGCCGAGGGCCGGGCCTGCCCCTCTCCGGAGCCCTCGTTCAAAACGGGGCCGAGGAGCCTTGATTGGGGCGGCGCTCTGGGCTCACGCGTGGTGGGCGGCGGGGGCAGGGGGCGGATCCCGAGCCCGGCCTACCCGAGGCGTCTAGGCCGTGCCTAAGCAAGTCGCGTTGCCCCAGGCGAGACCTAAAGCGTCGCAGCGCGGCGTTGTGTCCGGCCTCGCCGGCTGGCTGGCTGGCTAGCTGGCTTGCTGGCTTGCTGGCTTGCTTGCTTGCTTGCTTGCTTGCTTGATCCGGGCCGTGTAGGTTTGTAAATCCCTAAACTGAAGTGGCCTCTGCCGCCACGACTTTTTGTAGTAGAAATATTGTGGGGTTTTTGTTTTTTCCGCCCGTGTTGCTGCTGAGTGGAACGCGTTGCAGGAGTAAGCCGTGGCCCCTGCCGCGGCTCTAGGCTGTGGTCCGTGCACACCATGACAAAACAGACTCCGTTTTCGAAGTGCCTCACAGTTTTCAGATTGACTTTTCCCTTTGTGTGGAAGGAAGATTTAGGGCTGTGTAGAAACTATACATCCTGAAGCTTTGCTTGTTTGAAGTTTTATATACATAATTAATTTTAAATAGCCGTGGTGAAGTGTGGCTGAGCGTGTGTTTTGGACTGAGTGATGTCTCAGTCTGAAAATTTTGGCAAAGTTTCATCAGAACTTTCCTCATCATTGCCAGCTTCTTGTACTAGAAGGATTGTTGATTTAAATTGCTACAAATATTCTTCTATTGAAACTTTTGAAAAACCCTTGCTTAAATGTAAGCAAAGCTTAGTATGTTTAAAGAATGAATTTTTTTTTTTTGTTCCTGTTTATCTGCTGCAGTGTTTAAAAAGAACAGAGGCCATATTTGAAAATACTTGGGGAAATTGTTTTAAACAAGCCAAGTTTTGTTTACATAAGAAACAAAAAAAACCAACAATCAAACAAAGAAAACAAAAACCCAAAAGCAAACAGCCCAAAACAAACAAAAAACCTCCCCAAAGAAAGTTTCAGGAAATTTTCCAGCAATTAGCTGGCCCCTGGATGGCACTGTTGTGCCTAGAATTCTGCTTTGAAGACTGAATGCTTAAACAAATGCAACCGTTGTCAGTTGTCTCTGAAATACATTTGATCTGCAGGACCTAGCATTTGTATCTTGTTACATTTTAATGTTTGATTTCTAACTGGTGCTTAGGCATCTCCTGTGAGTGAACTGCAACAAAATCACCCTTGACTGCGCTTTTTATCAAGCCTTGCATGCAAGTGAGGTTAGCCCAAGCTAGTCCTTTCCAAGTGTTACTTTTGAGTTCCATTTAGGATGTTTCAGAAGGTGGTGCTGGATGTTCAGTAGTCCAGGTGTCATCTGGATCTGTAAAGAGCCAACTGAAAATAGTTTAAGCTCATCCTTTCATCTTGTATTAAAGGAATTTTGTTCCAACAGGAGCTGAATTTCATGTATGTTTGCTTTGAGAGTGCTTTGAGTCTCTCTGCAGATGAGGGGTGTTTACCACAGCTGGTGCTTCACAAAAGTTCTGACTTGGACAATTGTATCCATTTTAGCAAAAGTCAGCCAACCATCAGAGTGTGAACTTTTCTTTGTAGTACCACCAGTGTCAGGCAGCTACAGTGATCTATGCGAGGAGGAGCTGGATTTGACTGTATCTGAGAATAGATTAGTACTGAATGTGATACACACCACACCGTCAATATATGCTTAAGAATTAGTGTTGTATCTAGGTTGTATTTGTTTGCAGTGAGTGTAAAATTGGATGCAAAAAAAAATCCAGAAGGAAAAATCTTCCAAGGAAAATAAAGAGCTTCTTCCTTTTGTCTTGGTATTTCATGCAAAACTAATCCTTGCATATGCCAGTTTTAGGTTCCATTGTGCATCTTAGCAAAGAGAAAGACAAAAGCAGGAGCAGGGAGCCAGATGTGGTTCTGTAAATCCAACCACTGCCAGCCTGGTGTCTCATCAATTAGAGCTGTTCCATCTGTGTAGCCTATTGGGTCATAACTTCAATTTTCCATTTCCTCTGAGCACTGAAATAACTTGCTTTGAAAGTTTCTTGTAGGCCCTGATGACACACTTCTGGCCCTTCTTCATCCAGCAATTTTGGTTTTTTCTCACTTAGTTAGTCATTGCTGAAAATAAGTGCTTTATTTGTTTCTCCCTTTTTAAACCTCAGTGGTCATCCAGAGTTAAGAATCTTTGTGCCTCATAGCTTCCTTGTCTGCCCTTTGTCATACTATTTTTTGACTTAAATGCATTCTAAGTCAAGATTTTCTTGTCAGCTTGTCACAGTCAGGATGCTTTGAGGCATTGCCACATATACACTTTTGTACTTTGATGCTTCGTTCTGACATTTCTTCCTGTGGTGTCAGTATTTCACTACAATATTTTGGCACGTATTCTCAGTGTTGGAATGCCATTTCCTGAAATATTTTCTCTCCTTTGTGAACAACTGTCTGTGTTTGCACATTGCAGGGCAGCATATATTTATGGGCTACGAAGATGGTGAAGCCATACAGGGGGCAGCTGAGGTCAGTCGGTCTGTTCATCCTGGAGAAGAGGAGACTGAGGGGAGACCTCACTGTAGGTACAACTTCCTCATGAGGGGAAGAGGAGGGGCAGGCACTGGTCTCTCCTCCCTGGTGACAGTGACAGGACCCAAGGGAATGGCCTGAAGTTTTGTCAGGGGAGGTTTAGGTTCGACATTAGAAAAGGGTTTTTCACCCAGAGGGTGGCTGAACAGGCTCCCCCGGAAAGTGATCACAGCACCAGCCTGCCAGAGCTCAAGAAGTGTTTGGACAATGCTCTAAAGTATGTGGAGTGATTCTTGGGGTGTTCTGTGCAAGGCCAGGAGCTGGACTTGAGTGATCCTGATGGGTCCTATCCAACTCAGGGTATTCTACAATTCTGTGTTTCTGTTTGTAGGATGTAAGATGTTGCAGAACAATACAGGGGAGTTGAAATGAAAAACTAAAGAAAGAGGGCCTTATAGCTGGGTCCTATTTCTTTCCCTTTATCTTGGCACTCTCCAGGTCCATGTGATGTGGTAGCAGCTGTGTAGACCATCTTGTACTTACAACTGGCCTTGATCCCAGAAGCCATACGTAAAAGTTATATTTTTGGAATACTTACTGAAATACGTGGTTATTGCAGACACTTGCATTTCTGTGCCTAGTACAGATGTAATGAAATATGTATGAAGTTTGTTTTGTGTTGAAAATGACAATAAGTAAATTTTAGAAATTTCAATTAATCTTTTATGTTTTGTGAATTGAATTTAAACTTTAAGAAGTTTCATAGAAAGAAGTGCCTTCATAGAAAGAAGTAGTTAACATTGCTAGGCGCTGAGGACAACAAAACCAGAAGGTTTTCTGCAACTTGGTGTTTCCTATAGCTTGTGCTTTGACTTTTGCCAGAGGAGTTTCTTTTTACTTATACCAAGACATCTCTTCTGGTCTTGCTCCCTTTCTTTTCGTCATGACAATTTAAAGATGTGGACACTCATTAAAATGAGCTGCCTCCCCCTAATTTCAACCATTCTGTTTCCACCTACAAGGAACAAGTATTAGGAGATGTAAGTTAAAAAATATTGGTTACTAACAGGCAAAACAGCAACAGCAAAAAACCCCCACACCAACTAGTAAGTAATCACTTAACACAAAATTGCTAAATCTCAGGAGTCCCATGGAAACAAGGAGACTCCCAAAATGGTGGGAACTGCCCCCTCCCAAGATGGCAGCCCCTGCTGCTGACTGCTGTAGGGAGAAAAGGGAAAATAATGCCAGCCTCTTCCCCAAGATAGGAATTTTTATTTACATATGGAAATTATTGAAAAAATATGCAGTAACAAATTCCTTCATCCTCTATAAACAGGTTCTACGAAATTAGTTGTTTTGACTTCTAAGATAGAATAGAAAAATTTGTTCCTAATATTGCAGATGTTTTCCTTATTATTTCTTCACTTTTGAGTCTTCATACACACAAAAGACATGAGTCTTCATGTGTTACTGTCCTTATGTACACATTAGAGCACACATTTGGTGAAACTCACTATATTTACATCATAAGTGATCATATCCCTCTGTTAATAAGAAAGCAGAACTAACATTGAAATTTTGTCCTGCTTAGAATCCATTAAACTTTGAGAATTTAAATTTAAAAAAAATAATTGGAATTTAATAATTATTTTAATGTGTATGAAAACAGAGCTTAGAAAGAAGATTTTGTGGTGAACTTCCACCTGGGATATGAAGTTTAAATGTGTAAAGCACGTTGTTTTCTTCTACAATCCATCATAAATGCATTATTTAATAATTCTTATATCCTACATTTTTCTTTTTTAAGTAGCAGTTCCACCAGTTCAGCTGGCTATTTCAGTTGCTTGTTGTGTGGGGCCAAAATTTTCTCTTATTACACACAGGTAAAGTATTAAGTAAAAAATTGGGTCCTAATGTCTGCTAGATTCCTGAATTATTACTATAAATTAAAAAAAAAAAAATCCCATGGAAGTGTCATGGGTGAATCAAAATATTCCAAATCCAGAAATTGTTACAACCTGGTGGTTGGGTTTGGACTAGAAAAAAACAACTCTCTGTTTGAGTCCAGAGATGACTGCTGAATTTATGATAGCAGAAAAGACTACTCAGGTGGAGTAAGCAAGATTCAGGTGGAGAAAAAGACAAAAGACCAAGCTCTCTCTCATCCCTTGCAGAAGAAACACTTGAAAATAAACTGCAGAAGCACTCTGAAGAGATCCCATGAGCGAAAGATGGACAGTGGGTCTTTGTCATGGTGCTCAAACAAGAGATGTACTGGAAAAGATGTGAATGAAGTCGGTCTGACTCATTCACAGAGAGAGGTTGTTCGAATTCACAGTAAAAGATGCACAGGAAGTGCACATCTGTGGTGTCTACAGTTAGAGCTGTAGGACGAGTCCTTGTACCAAGTCTCTGAAAAGGAATTTGGAAGTGGGTGATGGAGCTTAGAAGTGGATGGGGAAGGGCTCCATGGGATAGTACTGGAGTGACTGATGGGATTAATGGGACTGTCTGCAGCCTGTATGGCAAAGAAAAAGCTGCAGAGAATGAGTGGGCAAGAAAAGGAAAAATTTTAGTATGAAAGTTTTAGTAAGTGGGATCGGGAGTAGCATGGAATCATTACTACAAATGGAGATGTATGACCAGACAAGTAGAGGAGAAACTTCCTGGCTAAAGTGGAAGAGAATTTCACATCCATAGAATAATTTTATGGAAATGTGAAAATGTAAAACAAAGCATCCTTTAGTTTGACTCTGACAATTCAGAAATTATTTTGTTCCAGAATTTAGATTTGGTCAGCATAAATTTTCTGTATAGAAAAGTCTGAAGGCCAAAGTTTGTCACACCCAGTGTCAGGCTTTTAAACAGGATGTTTTATCAGGCAGGAGTCAAATCAGGATTATTTGTTACTTCCATTCCCTTCAGAGTGAGACACAGCGATACTTGTAGAGAGCACTGAAGGCTTATCTAAGGCTTATCTTGCTGAGGGTAACAGAAGTCTAGGGTGACTAGATTCTTGACCTAAGTGCCTCAATTAAAAATTAGTTAGATAGAATGAATCTTAGCATGGGTGTCATTGTAGGTATGATGAAAAACTCAGAAATACAGAAGGAGAGTAACTGGTAGTTACAGTCTACCTAAGCCTGAAAGCATAAACAGATTTGATTTACTCCAGACACAACATGGTGATTCTTGAGTGCCCTCTGGAGTAATTAAAAGCCTTTGAGTCAGTGCCATGTTTCATCAGGTTCGTGGACAAAAGCAGCTGGGGAATTAAGAGTCTCAGGGCGTATTCCAGTATTGACCTGACTGATCAAGATTGTTCTCTATTTTCTTTTCCATTTGGAACTGATCTAGGAGTCAAGTCTGAAGCCGAGCAGAATTTGGTTAGGATTCCTCCCTCAGGAGTCCAGTCCAAGGAACTCATCAAACTCCACGGATCAGAAGGTGACCCATGAAGCTTCCTTGCTTCTAAAATGAAGCTTTAGTTTGGTAAATCAAATGATTAAAGTACAAAGAGTATTACTTTGAAAATTGTATATTTACATAATACTGTTAAGTGGTCATTAATGAGAGTCATGGTTCAGTGTTGATACTAATAGTTTTGATATGTGAGAAAGATAAAAGACATACAAGAACAAAATTTGACAATGTTAAGTTCTCTGAATTTCTTTCAGGCTACTAGTTAACAGTTGTTTTTACCAGAATGTGCAAAGGATTGTGGCATTTTAACCTGAGTTTTTTTTAAAGGCATTGTTTTGTCATATCCTATTCTTAAAGTAAAATGATTTTTTTTCTAGAAAAAGATTCATGTTTTGTCTCCATGAAAATCAGCAAAATGTAAACAAAAGCTTGGAATGCACTGTAAGTTTTCTTAGAGTAATTAGTTATACTCAGTAGTTCCTGGAACACTCAGATTTTCTGTCACTGATCTTCTGACTTTAAAGAAACAGATGCTGTTACTTAGGTTATGAGCATAATCACAGAACTAATGGAAGTTCTAAAAGGTTTGAGTAGCCAAGAACATGAGCAAACGTTGCAATATAAGGTGCCTAATGCATTTTATGATCTCATATATATTTCAAGCACTGCCCTTATATATTTTCACTTGGCCATCTGTTACATCTTTGAATAGGAAAGTACATTACTGGCCAATTTCAGGATACATTTAATATAAGATAGATTGTAACAACTTGAGAGAAGAAGGTTCTACTTACAAGCATGTGAGTCCAGTCAATGAGTATTCATTTGTAGTATCAAGTTCTCAAGGAAAGCTTGATCATTTCTGTCATCAAAATGAGCAAAAAGTTAGAACAATTTTCAATAATTTGTCTTCAATATGTAGTTTATTAAACAGTCTGATTTTTGTTTTATACAATTTATAGGAACATAAAAGCTGAGAGACTTTATTCTTTAAAGCTGGAGAATACACAAAGACAAGTGTTTTCTTGGTTCTTTTTTTTGTGTGTGTGCTCCTGGCTTAGAACTAGTTTACAATTAGTCTTAGAAAGCTAATGTTATTACCTAAACATAATTTTATGATGCAAATTTGAGAGTAAGAGTCTGTGATGAAAATTCTGACTAATGAATCTGTAGCCTTAGCACCATTAGCAGAATTGCATTCCAAGGTTTTTAAAAGTGTAGTTGAGAAATACAGATGAAAAATTAATGAGTCTTTTAATTTACAAGGTTGTTGAACCAGCACAAACAGTAAAAAGTGTTTCATTTAAAAGCACTCAGTGTCATTGCAAGAGAGTACATTATGTGATATACCCGGAGTTTATGTAACATATGATCCTTTGGCAAAGATTAAACATACTGAGCTTTCAAGCCACAAAATGATGGAGAAAATCTGGTGTCTTTCCAATGTCAAAGCTGTTGTTGAATGTTTGCTGTGAAATCACTAAAAATAAGATATTTTTCTGAATTCTGAAAGCTTGAGGTTTACATGGTGGAAAGCAACTTGGCAGGAAAACACCTTGGTGTCCTGGTGGGCACTGGTTGACTATGAGCCAGAAATGCACCCTCATAGCAAAGAAGGCTGGAGGTCTCCTGGGTCACGTTAGGAGTGACATTGCCTGCTAGTAGGTTGAGGATAGTGTTTCTTACCCTCTGTCACATGTGAGACACATCTGAAACTGTCAGTCCAGCTCCCAGTGCAAGAAAGGCATGGACATCCTGGATCAAGTCAAGTGGAGGATGACTACAGGACTGTATCTTCAAGGAGCATGCAAGACAGCTGGGATTGCTCAACCTTGAGAAAGCTCAGGGGGGTCTTACCAATGAATATAACTATGTGATGAATGTAGTGGTGCCTACTTGATATGGCAAGAGGCAGCAGATGCAAACTGATAATAATATCAAAACCCAGTGTATAAGTAAGTTTTTGGTGTTTATTATGCTATATCGAAACAGGCAAGTGATGGGAAGAAGAGTAGGCCATTCCTAACTGATCAATATTTATATCTCAGTTCTTTAGGTTTTTTGAGCAACTTTGTCATATCTTGAGGGAACACATCAGGCGTAGAATCTTGTATTTTGGTCAGAAGAACACTGCTAGAGTGATGAAAAGATATTAGGCAGCAGACTTGAATGATTTGAGCAAAAGAGCACTCCCTCTTTTGTGTTTTTTGGTTTTTTTTTGTTTTTGTTTTTTTTTTGTTTTTTTTTGTTTTGTTTTTTTTTTTGTTTTTGTTTTTTTTTTTTTGTTTGGGTTTTGGTTTTTTTTTTTGGTTGGTTGGTTTTTTCCTGATGTGATTTTGTAGGAAGGTGGACTTTGTTTTTTGTAGCAAGTGAGTCATATGCTAGAACATGTAAGACTCAAGGATGTTGTTACTGCATAAATATATTAGGCACCTGCCATGGTTTTCTTCACAGCCTCCAAATTTGGCCTCCTTTTCAGTCTGCTGAAAACTACTCTGAATAGAGATTCCACCATACAGATTGTCAGGGACTTCCTAGTTTTTCTTCCTGTCTCTTTTTTCTGCATTGCCTGCATTGTATACATCTGTTCTTGTTTCCAACTTGGTCTAACTTCTATTTCTGAAATAAAAGCCTGTCTTAGATGCATAAGCTGTAAAACTGAATAGGAAAATAATTGTGTCTGTTGGCTTGGATTTTTTTAATTTTTCTTGCATTTCATTGACATTTCTAATAAGCACTCCAGCAATTTTATGAACCTCTATATTTTAATTTATTATAACTGTAGGAAGAATATTCTAATTTCTTCTTTGCTTTTTTTCTTGATATTTTTAGCATTAGCTTGCTAATAAAACATTAGTAGGGTTTTTTCACAGCTTTGATATTTGTGTGTGTGTGCACATGTGTTGTGGATCTGGGACTTTTCTTTGATACTGTATGAGAGAATAAATAGAAAAGTCTTGTGCAATACTGAGAGAAATTTAGAGGAATTCATTCACAAGGGCCTCCATAGGACTACTGCTGCAGCCTCTACATGGCTGAGTTAGTGCAGACACAGCTCTTCACAGATTTTGCTTCTTTTGAAGCAAATAGAGCAGGAGAGGAGCTTAGTGAATAACCTGGCTTTTCTGTTGCATCTGCTGCAATAGAAAACTCTCAATGGTGTTGACAACAGTGTCAGCCAATGTTTCAATCACAATATTTTTGGTGTTTATTACTTTTGTAAATTTGTATGTGAGTTCTTCTGAAAATGGTCACCAGAAGTAAATATTCATAAGTGGGAGGCAGTTGGGGTGATTACCACTCTGAATAAATAGCAGTTATTTTAGGAAGAAATGCATTTACATAGAGAACTTTTCCAGTTCTCTGCCATTGAATGTACAAAGTCTCTGCAACCCTTAATAATATCTTGATCAATACCTGGTTGTAGTTTTTCCATTCATAGAATCACGCCTGGAAAATAACAAGCGTGTTCATGATGTTTCAATCAAAAGGAAGCCTGTTTAAAGTGAAATTTGCAACTGAATATGTGAGTAAGGAATTCTGTGAAATGATTCTGGAAAAATTTCAGAGAGAAGGACTGTCATAAAATATATGCTAAGAACATCTTTTAAGACTGCTTAGGCTTGGTTTGCTCAAAATTCTTGCTCAAATTTCTATCAAGCAAGGAAATAAATTTGGTTTATGCTTTTAGCTTTGTGGCCTATCTACTGTATTAGCAACATTTTTAGGCTCTGGTTTCCAAGGGACGGGTTATGTCAGTCCTTCTGATTTCTCATTCATTTTGTTGATAGGTAAAAGACCTGACATTTGTGCAGTGCAGTAGTTTTGGAAGGCAGATAGAAAGTTGATAACTCAGCCTCCATAAGACTTCTCTGCACAACTTCTGGGGGTTAATTAATGGTAATGGATTCTGATTTTACTCCTTGCCCTGATGTGGGAGCTCCTTGGGAAAAAAGAGAGGTCAGGATAGTCATTAGCCACTGAATTCTTTTCTGCAGTTGCTGGCAGCAGGCTATTAGGATGCTTAAATTTATGTGAAGGTCAAAAAAGCCAATTGAAGGGCTGCTGGATGTCCAAAACTGACAAAAATTCCTTGCTGAGCATAGCCAACTGTGAACCAGAAAATCTAGGCTGAAATCATATTGGAAATCTGCAGTGCAAATCACCTTTGTGCATAGGCTTCACACATAAAAAGTTTGGCTTCAGCACATGTAAATAATTCATCCATTTAGCCATATCTTTTTTATACCAGTTAAATTCAAGTATCTCATTAAAGCTCAAAAATGAAGATTACGCTAGAGTCGAGTTGAGGGGTGTGGGATGTGCACAGGGTTAGTCTTGTTATAATGATCTGACCAATGGGGATTTTTCCACTATATAAACATTTTTGAATGTTTTTGTAGTCATTAAAGTAATACATGGGCATCCACAAACTGTGCAAGTACAACAAGAGGAATGAGGACATTTACCTTGTACACATGGCCTGAAAAGCACTTTCTGAATATATATTTTTGTACCCTGGTGTCAAACCAGAAACCTGAAGAAGTTCAAAATTACCTGGTTGTAAATTTAAAGTAATGGTTATTTACACCAGTTTTCCACTTACATTTAAACCAACTTTCCTATTGTGTAGAACAACACTGGGAAGAACATCTAGAAAAGAAAAATTTTCCTCCTGCACTTTTCTTCCTATTTTTGTCTGACAGTCTGGGGAAAAGTTATTGATAAATTATGAATTCTTTATTCAAAGAAGTTTCTCTACAGTCTTTGTTTAGCTGGATTGGTTTTGTGCAAGATGTCTGAATGGGTAAAAATCCCCATTTCTTCCATGTGTGATGCTTTGGATGATTCTGTTATTGACTCATGTGTTCTCTACCTGAGAACCCTGATTTGGGTTGTGTATGGTGGATTATGCTTGCAATATAATTTCTAATGGACAAATTATCATTTTCTGATTTCCTAAAAATTCGCATATTTTCAACAGGTTTCTTCCTGAATATTAGAGAAAGATGGTGTATTCTTTATAGACAAAAAGGTACTGCCTGTCATGCATAATTAATGTTAATGACATTATATTACAGTAATTTGAATTTTTTCCTTGACTCTGTTATAGCAACTTAATTTTAAATTTGATTGTGTGTTAGGAATTGTGTTTTCTCGTGGTTGGTTCTCTCAGATCTTGTGTATGAACTTCAAAGGTCTTCTATTAATTGCTCTGCCTTCTGAAGTTATAGAGATTTGCAGCAAGAAAAGTGAATACAGCAAGCTCAAGAGTTCAGGTTATGATATTCTCTGTGTTGTAGACTTTTATTGTGAAATAGCTTTTCTGGTGTCTATGGTAAAGGATAAAATAGAAATAGACCCAGCTGTTGGGTTTCAAGTAAATTATACAATCTTTTCTCTCTTAATTTCTGAATTCCAGCTTCTATTCTTATGGCTTATGTCTCTGAAATAAGTAAGTTTAACCCAATGGAGTTTGGGTTTTTTGATAGCTCTGGGTTGGCTACTGCTGGACTTTTAAATAAAATTTATCCCCATAGCTGATCTTTTAGACCCATTTATAACTAAACCTCTCTCATTGTTATGTTTTTCAGTTAAATGGCAGGAAGTGTTATGTGCATATACAATGAATTGAGGAATGACTGTACTGGCAGAAGATATCAGTACTTCTCTTGACAGTCTGAAAGATGAAGAAGTGCACAAATCTTGCAAAACATTAGTTTATCTGGCTTTCAGGGAGCCTGTATGCAGTTCAGGACAATGCTGTAAGTGAGGAGATCTTTCAGTTTGTTGTTGGCTGTTATAACTGGGAGGTCCAAAACCCACTAACATTTATTTGCATGAATGCTGAGATGCATTTTGTAGTATACTTCTAGGTATATGTTAACCAAATGGATTTTCATTCTGCTTAAGTCAGGAGAGAGAAAATAGTTTATAGAAATTTTAATGTAATACTGACCAAATTCTGTCCATTATGAATACAAGTCCACACAAGTACTTGCTAAATTATGGGGAGCAGATTTTAAGTAATTTGTGTGGTGTGTGCAATTCCACATAATAGTCTGTGAATGTAGTCAGGCACATAAAACAGGTGGTGGGATGTACCACATGCATGGGAACAGGAGGTGTTTTCTTTCTCTAAGTAAGAGTGAAAATGTAATCATATTTGTAACTTTATGTTATGCAACTACTAATTAAGGTGGATATGAAAGAAGTTCAGCTTTTAATATCACCAAGCAATGCCTTCAGACATCACTCAACAGTCAGATCTGATCATGTAATTTCAGCTATTTTTACAAATTTTGCTCACTAATACATAAACAGCCAGTCTTCTACCATCATAACCTAGAAGCACTTTTGGGAAGAAAATGTTCACTGATTAAAGGAAACTTCCATGTGTTTATAAGCATGTGTGTCCTATCTTTTGTTCTATTGATGCCAATATTCTTTTATTAGTAAGAAAGAAAAGTAAAACTACTGTTGGAGTTATTAAAGGACTTTTTATTGCTAAAAGGGACAGCTTTCTAAAAGTTCACACTAATTTTTCTGGAAGTTCACACTGTTTAATGGTAATTTTTTTGTCTACTTGACAGAAGATGCAATGTGCAGAGATGTTCATGTTGAGAGAGAGACCTTTTTCACGATTACAAAACTCTTAGCACATGTGTATCATTAGCTGATTTTGCTGCCATGGAGTTTTTTCTCATAAGTCTGTTTAATATCTGAGACCCAGATGAGTATGTTAAAAATCTATGAATAATTTTTTGAAATTTAAATTCATCACAAGATTCTTGATATTACTGGAAGTTATGAGAAACTGGCCAGGAGATTTTACTTCAGTTAAAATACTCTCTAGTATTACATGTTTATGACATCTGTTCTCACAAAATTTAGGCTCTGATTTATTTAGAATATTTATTATTTGCATATTATATAATATGCACAGGTATAAAATGCATATATGCTTACAATGTAATGCTTAGATATGATCTTGACTTTAAGGATGTATTTCAAAATTTTAATGAAGAGCAAGGGACTTAGTGATAAAACAGCTTTCTTGCTGAATACCTTGGATCTTTGTATGTCAGTAGAAATCAGTCCTGTACATACATCCTTAAATACTATGCTTTCCTTTTAATTAAGGAATGCACCAAGGTTTGCTTAAAGGTTACTTTATTGTTCAACTTCTTATAAGTAAAAATAAATTGCTGTTCAGAATATAATTTTTCAAAATATGTTAAATAAATCCTTCTTCCTACAGCCACTGTTACTTAATTTTAGATGCAAAGATCAGCTCATGTCTGTAATCTCTAATTCTCAACAGAATTGGAAATGTGAGGAGCAAAGTTGTACTAACAAAAATATGATTGTTCATTCATTCTTAATTGCTTGATACCAGGGCGGTTATTGCAGGTAGTAATGACAGGTTATTGCTGTCATTACTAATGGTTGTTTCCAGTATGGTTTGTGGCAGTACCTGAAAGCAAAATTGCAGCATCACATTTCTCCAATGGAAGTTAGAGGGTAGTGTTCTTCCAAGACCTCTTCAGTACTGCATGAAAGGTGGCAAAACTCCAGATTATGATTTTGAAGTAGTGGGATACAGACTTTAATACATCTTAGCCAATAAAAGAAATATGTGAATCTGTACATGAAGCAGTCAGATATATAATAGATACAGATCAACTAAGGTAAGAAATATGCTTATTTAGTTGTTTCTTTTCACCTCTTTACAAGAAACACCACCAAGCAGTTATGAGAGGCGGCAGTCTCTTCAGGAAAGTATTGGCAGAATGTTCTTGAACTGGGCAGTATGTCCTTGAAAACACCTTTGATAGTATAACAACTGCCCACAGCCACGTGGGTGCAACATATTGTGATGTAAACTTCTTGCAAGGGAAGGAGATGAAGGAGCAATGATTTCATAAGGCATGTTCTCTTCTCAAACTCATATATCATATGGAAAAAGTGCAAAAGGAAGTGTATATTATGGTGTGATAGAAAATTGGTCTTGCCGTACATGCTCTGAGGTCCTCACTGGAGACTTTTCTGTGTACATCTGTACATAGAAGTGGTATATGAATATCCTTACTTAGGTCAGTCTGCAAGGCAACTTTTGAAATATAATAGGATTTCTGTTTGTCTTCATGGTCATAAATTAATTTCTGTTATGATATTATACATACTCTACAGGTACTAACCCCATGATAGTCACAAAATGTCCCCTTGGAGCTGCTGGAAAGTTAGCATTTCATTGCTAACTCTCATTTCTATAATGTTTCTGCCTTTGAATTTAATTTCAGAATAATTGTTGTCTAATATTTAAAAAATTTATTACCAAGCTCTGTACTGTTAGGTTAGAATTTAATTATGTAAAAATAAATAAATTAGTTAATAAATAGTTTTTAAATATTAAATGTTGTTTAATACAGATACTTTGTACTCAATTAGGTTACTTTTAAAAGCTGAGGTATTATTAGTCTCCATCATTGTACTGATAGATGTGTTGTTATAATATATTTTTATTCTATTTCTAATTCCTATATATTCCTATATTCCTAGGGTATTCCACAATGAAGCTAAAGCAAATGGCTGTTGGGGCATTGAGTATTGTTTCAAGACATGTTCCTAACATCTGTTTCTCATTTGAACTTTCTGTACTCCTTTATTTTCCTGCCCTGTCTGGGCCTCACTGTGAAACAGAGCTGCCAAAAGGAAAAAGAAAGAAAAAAGAAATTTCTGGTCCCTTGAAACTCTGGTCAGGCAGCAATGTTCTGCAATATTTTCTTTTTACACCATCAGACATGAGAACATACGCTCTCTCTTATTCTACATTTTTTCTCACAGGAAGAACTGTAGCCAACTTTATGACAGAAGAAAAGAAGCAAGAAAGGCTAATACGTGACTCCAGGTTTCAGAAGATGTTTTAGACATTGTGGTCTGCAAATAGATCTACCAGTCTATTGATCTGGACTAAGTCATCCTTCAAAGGAAAATAATTTACTGGGACTCAGTGGGCAGTAGTCCTTCTGAGAGCACTTACCTTGAAGAGCCAAGATATTTCAGAGAATTGTGTTGTGAATGTGTGTTTTAGGGTTGCTTAAAGAATCATTGGCAAAGGTACTGCAAAAGCAGGGCTTGTGTAAAAGCTAAAGCATAGTAAGTTCATTGCTCAGGTTTACTCTGCAACTTACTAGACGGTTAAAGCACACAGAGAAAAAGCAAACAAAAATCTAAAGCCATTCAATCTGCAACCAAAATCAACCCCAAAGTTACCTATGACAAGGCTTGGGGGCTGAGGGAGGAGGAGGAGGGGGAGGAAAAAAATGGTTGGAAAGTATAAGGGTCAAAAGGAAAAAGGAATAAAGAAGGACTGGTGCCCACTGAGTTTAAGTTTAAACCTAAACTTAAGAGCAGTCAGTCTATAGCTTAAATGAAACAATTGAACAATTAATACAGAATTTATGGTGGAACAACAGTAACTCAGGCCTAACTTACTTACAAATCTAAAACACTTAATCCAGGAGAACAACATTCCCAGTACATTTGCTGTGGCATAATCATATTAGCACGCACACAGACGTCAAGGGGTGCAGGTCAGATACAAACCTCTGAAAAAATTCCATTTCAGTGAAGTACTTGTGTCAGATGCTTTTGCATCTTCTCAGGAGGCAAAGGGTTGAGTCTGGAGGAGGGGATGTATCACCATCACTGTTGTTCAGCGATCCTCTGCGTACAGCAGGCTGGAGAGTTCGCTGCCTCTGAGAGGCCGCGCTCAGAGCGAAGAGCTGGCGCAGCTGCTGCAGTCCAGGTGAGCTCCAAGGGTCTCACTTTGGACTATGGTTTATAGGGTTACAACAGAGTGAGCTTTGGTTATAATGATTTCTCATCCTGGCTGCAATTCAGGTAGGTAACTTTCTTCAATAAGTGTTATTTCCCTTGGGCAGTTTTTCAGGCATGAAAATAAATTTCCAACACTGTTTGTTGAAAACCAGCAGCTCCTTGGACAGCACTAGTTCCTGGGAACAGTTTTTCTGATAGGCTCAAGAAAAGCTGAGCCCAGGTGCTGTTCTTCAAGGCCAAGGCCTAATGAGCATTTCTCAGGTCATAGTTTGGCCTGAGCAGGGCAGGGGATGCACCACCACAAGTTGTCACAACATTGCACTCTGCTTGAGTTGGGCCAGGTTTCCCTGGACAAAAACTTACAGTACTACCCAAATCCCACTTCAAGACAGGTCTGGTGGAGACATTTTAAGAACACATTAAGGAAATTTAGTGAAATGTGTATATGAAGCACATTTGGATTTTCTTTTTTTTTTTTTTTTTTAAGTAGACAAGTATTTTCAGAAAATTCATTTACATATAAATGGGCTGTAAGAATAAAATTGTATGGGATATTTTTGTAAAAGATGGAAAAGTTTACTTAGAATTCTGAGAAACTGAAATTTTTCTAGAGCACATTAGCAATGACTCAGAGGATGCAATCTGACACAAATTTTTGTCACTAGGAATGCACTTAGGTGATAGCAAAGTTGGTGCATTTGCAGCATGGTTCAACACTGAAAATGAAATCTGCTAGGAGTTAAAATGCTATAAAGTATGGTAAAGGGAGATTGGCAGAGGCTAAAATCTGTTGTGGTTTTTTTTTTTTTTTTTTTTGGTAGGTTAGTGTATGATGGCATTTCTGTGTTCCAGTGGTTGACAAGGGAAGAAAAGACTGTGTTGTATGGTCTTCTCTGCTTTCCAGTTTCTTCTGTGATGAATTCAAATGTTTTAATCATGTAGTCAGGTCAAAGAGAGAGAAGTTCACATTAGATTGTGGGACGTGGTATTAGGAGAGCCTTGGCTGAAATGGATGCCTGACATACAATTTCCATATGCGGTGTAGGGCCTGGGAAATGATACTTAACCTTTTTTTGTGTCAAAAGGATGTTTCCTTTTGGTGCATTATAAGATATATGAGTCAGAGAGACTCACAATGAAATATTTGATTTTGACTTTATATAAGGAAAACAGTTTTCCTGTGGAAAATTCACAATGAGCTTTAGTATTAATATTAGTTAAGTAACTGCTTATTCACTAAATGTGTGGAATTGTGCTAGCTCTAGTAAATTCCTTTTAAATTTGTGTCCAAGAGCCTTCAGGAACACGAATATTTCAGCAGAAACCAGTGATCTAGCATCAGTTTTGTTCTTTCTAGTTAAAATTAATAAGGAACTTGTAAAGACTAGATAAAATTTCTGTCATAGAAATTTTAACTCCTCACAGTGCTTGTAATACAAACATATTACAAGCACTGTGAGGAGTTACACTGAATGGAAAAGAATTTCGCATGTCAACCATAAACGTACAAAACCCAATGAATGCCAGACTTTACTTTCCCCTCTGCTCATGCTCCCTACATACAGGATCCACTTGTTCCAAGTTTTGATCTTGAAGCATTTGTAGACATAATTTCCCCATCAATTACTTAATCTGGAAATGTTTTAACTAGAAACTTACATTTTCAGGAATTAATTCAATTCTGAGTTGTTATTCAGTCAGTTCCATAGATGACATCTCCCTAGTTTCACTCTCAAGTGTGGATTGATTTATTACCTTCATACTTTGCAACTTTGTTGTCACAATTCTGTCTTGCAAGCAAGACAATACACCCTTGTGGAGAGGTATGCCAGTTGTATATTAAAAGTCATCTGCATAGTTTGAAGACAATAGCAGACAAGGTTAAAAGATTTTACTAGTCAATAATCCTATGTTACTTCTGTAAATGGAGAAAAGGCTGTGGATAGCACATAGGGCCTTCTCAATTTCTGCTCAAAGAAGCAGAGAACTAAAGGCATACTTTAAAAATTGTTGAAAATAGGAGAGGCCCAGGTATCAGACTTAAATACTTGCAGACATGAACCAGGAAGGAAAAGTGGTCATGCTGACTTCATAGTTCTTATAGTCTGCTCCATGTAAAAGAATAATGTGTATTTCATTGCCTTATGAAAAACACTTCAGTGCTCTTAATAGTGCTGAAGAATAAAGCACCACAGATACTTTTTGAGGCTTCTAGGTAGTTATTATCATCATTTTCAAATGCAAAAACCATCCCAAGGTTATTAACAGCTTGAAACAGAGCTAGGGAAAGGACTCAAAATTCTTGAATTCCTTTGACTTAGCCAGATGACCTTTCCAAGACCATGTCTCCTATTTCTGGGTGTTTTGTTAATACACAGTGGAATAAAAAAAAAGGATTTGTTTGGTATCCATTACTTCAAACTTTTCCTGTTAAGTCTGAATCTCCTGAATGTAATGTGTGGGCTGACATGTTTATCCTGTGTTTCCGGATGAACATCAGGAGAAAAACACTGGTGAAGAAATGTTAAAAGGACTTTTAATAAGAACTTGCTTCAAAAGTTCAGGTTTCAGTAGCTCTAGTGAATCAAAGTAGCAATGTGATCAAAGACACCACAGATTCTAAACAAGCGGCTTTTGCAATTGAGCATCCTGTTATGTGTGCAGGAAATTCCTTGCTCAGTGCTGTAAGTGTAATGTTACAAAAGTTAAATTCTGAATTTTATTACTGCTTAATGGAGACTAGTATTATTTTCACAAACCCTGTCATTGGTTCAGCTCAAGCTGTTGTATGACAGCTTTGCACATGGAATTGTAGAATCGCTTGGTTTGAAGGAGACCTTAAAGACAATTCCACCTTTCCCTGCCATGGGCAGGGACACCTTCAACTAGACCAAGCTGCTTAAATTCACATCTAATCTGGCCTTGAACATTCCCAGGGATGTGGCATAAACAACTTCTCTGGACAACCAGTTCCAGTGCCTCACCACTCTCGCCATAAAAATTTTTTTCCTGAAGTCTAATCCAAGCCTACTCTCAGTTTAAAGCCATATTGGAATTGTCCAATTACAGCTTCAGGTTATGAAGTCCCATCTTCCTGATTTGCTCTTCTCAATTTGTTGTTTATACTTTCTTGGGCTTGAAGATGTGATGGTGACCTTGGTTTTCAAGCTGGAAATGGATTGTGTTGTCTAACTAAACTGTGAAGAGAACTTGCTAACACTTTATCAAAGTTCAGAGTTATATACTAATACAGTACAGAATCTGTAACTTAAGGCATCCTGGAATACCTCAATTAGGTCACCTCAAAATTTTCTCTTAACTAAAACCATAAAAATCTTACACAGGATCTGAGACACAAGTGAAGACTTTTCCTACTTAAGAATTTTTTATGATTTGGAAAGAATGTGATTTTATAACAAGATCTGAATTTCAAGCCCAACTTTTGTGCGCTCAGGCTGTGGAAATAGGTTTAGCATTATCACGCAGAATTTCTACTAGCCTTCCTCTGGTTGAAGAGCTGCTTTACTAGCTTTTGGAAGGAATTTAACTGACAGCCCTGTAGTGGCTGGGTGTAAAGATATTGCTGATGCTAGCCAAATGTAGTGTTTTTATTCAAAGAACTTGGAGTTTGTGATTTATTATTAAGACAAATGGGTGTCTAAAGGAGGTTGCCCTCTGTTAATTCATTGAAAACATAAAGTACCATTGAAGCAATTCTCTTTTAGTTGGGCTAGATTATTGCATTTATGCAAAATAAATTCAAGTGTCACATACTGTAACAGCTTCCTAATGAAAAATTATAAATTTTTATGTGTAAAGGTTTTTAAGTGGTAATTTTCATAAAAAGCTGTTGAATTATAAAAAAAATCTAGCACAGAACAAAGGTGTATCCATGCTCCTCAGGTTCTACCTTTTAAAAGCAGAAATTTTTTTTGTCTTACTAATTTCCTTAAATACTTGATTATACATTGCTTGTGTTGGACAGCTTCCAAATAAGCTGAGCACACTGAGCTATGTCTTGAACAATAGCACATAGTTGAAGGCTTCCACAGTGTTTACATTAATGAGGATTGCAACTACTGGTGAAGGGAAAACCACTTTTGTCACTTTCCTCAGTGCTAGTACATAATGATCAAAGTTAGAAAACCACCTTTTTTCTTTAGAAACCAGCTAAAAAAATTGAAATGCAGTATGATTTTGTAATTACTCTTAGGCTGCCTGGCTGTGCTGTTTTGCATGCCAAAAATTCCTTTTGTCTAAGAGGCATTACTTTAAAGTTTAGGCAGACATCTATTGTTTCTTATGATGTGCCATTAAAAGCTTCAAGCAAGCACAGTATTAAGTCAGCTTTAAAGAGATCCTAAACTTTTTTTCTTGCCCTTTCTCAAAATGCAGCAATGATAAAAAAAGCAAAAATATCAAAATGTCATTAATTCCCAAAAAAAAGTAAATCAAAACCCCCAAACTTAGAATAAGTACTTCTGGAGTGTCAAAGATTTCTGTTATTTCAAGATAGCCAGGGTATTATGCTGCAAGACTTTCATGCTTCAGCAAAAACTCCTCTATGTAGCTTTGCATTGAGATAAAAGTGATCAAGTCAGTGTGGTTAACAGATGTAAACAATATTTTATTGCAAGTTTCCTCTAATGGTACAGATGGCATAGAAACACTCATAGTAATACATTAGGAAAGCTGATAGAGTTACAAAACATTAAAAGAGAGGAATACCCTTGAATATCCTTTGGAGACCATGAGGCAAATTTATTCTAATATGTTGAAGTGCTAAAGTAGAGCTGTGATACAAATTTTTCCCTGTCATAATATGTCACAATGAGTGCCTTGTCAATTTTAGCTAATTACCACTGCCGGTAATCCCAGTAAGACATTACCTTAAAAATAGCTTATGATCTCATGGGTACTGGAAAATTAAACTCCCCTGCTGCTACATCAGTCTTTTCCAACTCTCTACATTCAATTTATAAGAAAAGTTTAAATTCCCTTAAGTTCTCTAAAAAAACATTTGTAGCATCTTAGTGATTTCATATTTCGATTCTGGCTGGTGAATTTGAATATAAATTCATTCAGTCTTGAGTTGTTAGACGGGACATGCTGCATGTGGATATACACAAGCAGGGAATGAGCTATTGGCTTTTGCTTATTTCAAGCTGCTCAATTCTGACCAATCTAAGAGATTTATTGCCACCCTTTTCTGAGAGATGGATTTACCATATGCTTTACTTTTGTTTTTGTGTAGAGGATCTAATCAGTGCTCTGTGCTTTTAAAGAACACCTTTCTACAAAAGGTTAATCACAAGTTGTTCCCTGTACACTTTAACTCATTTTGGTTTTTTTTTATTTACTTATTAGAGGACTAGTGCAAAAACTAAGCCTAAGAAATAAATCACCATCAAACATTAATTTACATTAAAATGAAGTTGTCTTGCTTTGATTTGAAAAAATAAAAGGAAAGACTGTTAGGTGGAGAAGAGTCTTCAGTAGCTAATGAGCAAAGAAACTCCAGAACATCAGCTCTTTGCATTTATGTAGAAACTGAGTCAAGAAAATAATTGCTAGATAAAAAGAACCATGAAAAATATTAAACATTTTAAAGTAAAACAAAAAATAAAAAAGTGAACTAGATTAAAATTAATGAAAAAAATATAGAAATCAAGAAATGGCATTGCATTGCCAATTTACCTTTATTTAAGTGAAAATGAATGAAGGGAAGAAGATATTAGTAATTCAAGGTGAAATACAATTTAAATGAAGGTGATAGTAAAAAATTAAATGGTTGCAGTATGAAATCTAACTTTCCCAAGAGGGAAACTATGAGTAAGCCATACTAGTTTAATGGGTAATAAAGCATAGGCGATAAAGGATTAAAAGTGAAACAGAATAACATAATGACACTAAAGGCATGTTTTTTTGTTTTAACTTGTGGGTTTTTAAAAAAAATGCATGTATATGCAAGATTAATATTTTAGGCTTGCTTACTATGACTTAGTAATGGGCAATGGTTTTATATGGAAAAAAAAGTTTATTTAAGAATATTGGAAGTTCTTTACTAGGAGGGTCATGAGGCCCTGGAACAGGTTGTTCAGAGCAGCCGTGGATGCGCTAACCCTGGAAGTGTTCAAGGCCAGCTTGGGTGGGGCTGTGAGCAGTATGGTCTCACTGAAGGTGTGCCCTGCCCGTGGTGGTGAGGTTGGAACTAGATGATCATTTAGATCCCTTCTCACCCAAACCATTCTGTGGTCCCTAGGATTCTGTGATTTGGTTTTGGATGGTAAGAGGAAGTGAATCACAGCAAGAATATAAACTAGGAATGCATAAGACTGAATAACTTTTCCACTTGCCCAATGTTCATTCTGTATAAAAGACCATGCATTAGGGGCCAAATTAACTTTTTCTGAATATTTACCAGTTTATGCATTGTTGGATTTAGCAGTAGTTTCAAAGGTTCAGATAGAAAAGGTGGGTTGGAAAAGCATCTTGATCTTTGGATATCTACAGCCAAGTCCAGAACAAAATGCTGAATAAAGTTGGCAAAGTGTTAAATTTTGCATTACAGCTCACTGCGCATGAGATCAGCTTGAAGATCTCACCTAAGATGTTAGTAAATAATCATGGCTAGCACATCTCTGTAGGGGACCATAAATGATAGTTTTGTCAACATGAGTAAAGTATATGTTGCTTGTTTCAAGGGTTTTGCAATTTCTACAAGTTATGAGAAATAACTACATAACTCATAACAGCAATGTAGAAAGCAGATATGTGCACTCAATTTATAAGGAACAGAAGAACAGAATGACTGCTCTAGGTGTTTGAAGCACAGACTTCTTATCTGGCACACTTCTGATATGCAGAATGATTTTAATGGCTTGATTGAGGTAAGCAAAGAAAATGCACTTTGCAAAAAACCATTCATTTTCACAAAATCCTCAGTGCAAGATGAAATAAAAATAGCCCTTGTTTTGGCTCCTCCTCCATCCCACAGAATGCCCTCTAAGTGTCCCCAGTGACTTTTTTTCCCTGAGCTTTTCAAATGCTTGTTGCTAACAATGCTAATACTTATTTTAAGTCTGATGGAGTGCTTGATGCCTTCCAAGGGCAGAATAAACCAAAGAAGCATTTTGAATGATGTAGTTCGACATCTTTTCTATAGGTTAGAGGGAGAAGATTTTGAGAGTTTGTTTTGTGAGCCATGTTGGCTTTTTCCTACAGAATTGTTAATGCAAACCTTTCCTCCTGGTTTATCCGAGTTTCCGCTGACTGAGATCTATTTGAAAATCAGACATTCTTCTAATTACATCATAGGTATTTCTATTTTCATCACTTTTGAGGGAATTGTATAGGCTGTAGAGGAGTATTTACTGAACACTCCTCTCAAAACCTGAACCTTCTCTTCTCCAGATTGATGCTTCACTGTCACTTCTTACAGCCATCACACAGTAAAGGGATCTTGTCCAGTTTGTGCCTTTTTAGGTACAGTTAAGCCTCATGTTCCTTATTTCTACAGGCTTGCAAGTAGAAAGTGTTCTTATGCACTAAAAATTGTAGATCTTATATGTACTACTGCACCCGTTTGTCTGATGGGGTGTTTTTCCATAGATTAGGGCTTGTGTTGGAGACCTGTGTTGGAAAGCATAAAGTCATAATCAGACAAAGGTGTAACACTGAAGAACTGGTAAGATGTTGAGGTTCCTGGGGAAAAACAAACAGTAAAAGAAATCATGGAGGTTGGCATAAGAAGTCAGAAATTGTATGACGAGGACTCAGAAGCTGATAAGCAGATTAAAAAGGGAGTAATGGTTTGTAAGTGTGCAAGAAGATTCTGACAGTGACTTTTTATATAAAGGAACAAAGGTAAGGTAATAACCTAGACAAGAGACAGTAAAATTGCTATAGGAGAAGACAAATGAGAATTTTAATCACCCCTATTGCAAATCCCCTGGATTTTGAGGACATTAAAAGCAAACAATAGCAGACTGGATACAATAGAGGAGAGACCAAAAAGACTGTAGTTAGGAATCTCTACAAAATTGAGCTTTATTAGCTATTGGGACATCTGAAGGGGAACTGATTAGGATAAAAAGATTATAAAAAACAAAATAAATGAGAGCATCCAGCTATTGTGAAAGCAAATGTTTCCTGGGGTTAGCTGTCAAAATTGATAAAGCTGAACAGTCTTTTTATTACTTACATATCTTCTTCTAATGCTTTAATAGTTCATGGCAGGAGATAAAAATTAACTTCTTTTCCTATCAGTCACAGGAATTTTATTGGGTGACAGTGTAATAACATTTTGTGCTGCAATGGTCAGTTAAATCTCTGCAAAGTTATGATTGATATTCATCTTATTTGCATTTTTGGACCTTTATTGTGTAGTTTTTTCCCTACAAAACTACTGCAATTAATTTCTTTTTCATCCAGTATTCTAGCACCTGACCTAATTGTGACACCATGATTCTGAAAGTAGTTACTTAACTGCTTTGGGCAGCCAAGGTCCACAAGTAAAAGTCTGAGCAGCCTGAGAGAATACGAAGTACATACATTAGCTCTAGCCCAGCATCATCTAGCACTTTGAAAAGTATGGAGTTCTAGAATAACCCAGTTGAACAAAACCATTCCATGAATTAAAGGTTTATATAAGTTTGACATAGAAAAGGCCCATGGTTTGCTTAAGAAAGGGTTTGAGTTCTTACTCAGCGCATCATAATGACATTATAGTGGAAGCAAAACCACAGTTAAGCAAACATGCTGACCTTCTGTGAGCCCTGAGGCTCTCTTTGATTCTTATATAGTGATATAATGGAGGCATGAAATTGTACACAATTTTTTCTGTTGACAACCGTCTTGTGTTTAATATTGCCATAGAGAGATCAATTTAACCACATGCAGTTCTGGCATGTGATTTTGGACTTCATCCTAATGTGTCACATTGCTGAAAGTCACATGTACTGATTTGAAGTGTGAATTTAGATGTATATCTCAAGGGGGAACATGGAGTACAAGTTATTTCTACTGAAATTCGGACTGGTATATTTCTGTTTGTGGTTAACCTTCGCACATTCCACACTCCATTCCAAGGGACAAGGGTTGGTGGAGTGATGTGAAGTCTTTTTTAATGTTCAGAGTCATAATTTCCATTGGGCATTGTACAGGACCTTGCTCTGAATAAACCTGTGTGAAATAACAGGTTGGTGAAACTCCACACATAAGAACAAATCACTATTTGCTGCATTTTGAGTAGCCTTAGCCTTTTTAATAAAGTAAATAGAATTTTGATAAAGCAATGATTTTTTTTTTAAATTACCTGTATGTGTTCCAACCTTTATTTCTTTACTTACAGAAATAAGGAGCAAAATAATGTTAATGTTTGTTAAAAATTAATAGTGAAAATTTCAGAGAAGTGATCTGTAAATCAGGTTGTATTTCATCTTACGTTGTGAATAACTTTCAGTTGTAAAATGGTTACTTTGCAGCAAATCTCTTTTGCCTTTAAATACATCTCAGGTAAGTTATATTAGTGCTGTTAATTGGAAAGAATGAAGTGGTAGTTTGCATTTGGGGAAACATAATGAAATAACATTTCATATTTTCTTTTCAGAACAGAATTGCGTTTTAACTTTACCTTTACAATAATACCATTAATTTAAAATAAGAAAACAACCAAATAACTGGGGCCAAATTTTCTTATATCTTGTAAGCAGCTGCTGGAACTAGTGCCTTCAGTTCAATTTTCTGCTCTTTAGATTAATTAAAAATGAATACAGCTTGTCTGCTCTCATCTTGCAGAACAGTACAGTTTGTTCCCAAATTTGAACTTACATATGAAAATAGTGGAAAAACTTTTAGTCCTTGAGATAATGTAAACATTTTAAATTGGTATGCTTATCAGAGTCATGGATGTGCTATTTTACTAAAATTATTACAACTGTTCTCCCTTACATGAGTGCAGTGTCCTATCCCTGTGTTTTCTGAGGGTATACATTCCCTCAAAAAGTCTGTAATATCATAAAACTGTGTTTACATTCTGGCGTTGTTCTCTTTTCCAGCTGTGATGGAACTGCTACATCAGTGCAACTTGGATGTTGTACAAGTGGTGTTTCATGGTTACTGCTTTATGCAAACACTGAAAGTATGAGCAATAGATAAGCACTGCCCATTAGTGTGTTTGCTGGCAAGGAACAGGCCAAGGCAGTTCTTCTGGATAGACAATATCAACTCTTCAACTATATGTTTCTATTTGTGGAGAGTAACGGGTTTTTCCGTATTTATCTATCCAATGTTTATGTATATAAACATTTTTGTTGTGTTGGAATCTAATTAGGCATTGTATGTGTGCCAGTCTGGCAAAATCACTACATCTGCATGAAGACTGTGGCTTCAGGAATATTCAGATCTCTACATGGGAGTTGTTAAACAAATATCCAAGATCAAGACATAACTTTGTGCCGCCTGAATAGAGAGATTTTATTGTATTTTGTTCCTCATAAATTGGCATACCAAAACCCTTCACAAAACCAGAATCCTCCATTTGGGGGCTCAATTATTCCAATTATCTCTTAAAGCTGATTTCTACATTCTAGTAATCTCTAGAGCTTTTAATTCTGTATTTACACTAGTAAATACACTAGAGTATCATGTCAAGCCACCTTAATCTGGTGTTTCTGATAGCTGTTGAAGAGTTTTAACAGATAATTCTTCCATAAGCCACCATGACTGAATATTGACTTATGAATGTTGTACACAAATTTGTTAAGCACATTTTTTAAAGCAAGGATTTCACTGGAAAAGAGTACATAATCCTTTTTCATTCACTCATTGGTAAATTTCTCTTAAACTTAGAGCAAGGCAAATTCCAATGTAATTTATTTTTATGTATCAGAAATGAGGAAGCATGAATAATGCCTTAAAGCAGAATGTCCTAGGATATATATTCCCAAATATGTGGGTATTCCAGATTTGTGGTAAACAATGGCCATTTTTTTCCTCATACAGAGCGCATAAATTTGGCTATAACCGTGGTCAAAGCAAAAGGGGAAAATGTTTAACACTCCATACTCCATAGATGCTGCTCCCACAACATCCCCAGGTATGGGCAACAAGGAGGCTGACATCGTGTGTTTCCTCCCCACCAGAATAACCCTCATATTCTGTCCATATTTTTGGCTCTGGCCAAGTGCAAGGGCAGGGAAAAACAGTGAGAAGGGCAAACTCTTAAACTGTACCATTGCAAGTTGCCAGAGATGATGCCAGAGTGAGGCATTTTAGGGAGAATAGAGGGAGTGTGGACAGATCTGACTAAACATAATGTGGTATTTGGAGTCCGTGTACATAAACAGTTTCCAAGAGGCACGCCTGCCTCCTTCCTGTACAGTGTGGTGGCCATCAGCTTCATCCTGTGGAATGCTGGGCTACATCTTTGAACATCTTAAACTTCCCCTGGCCTTACTTGAAGAGTGTTCATCATTTCTGAAGTCTCTATATACTTTAAATAACAGAGATGAGAGTGTGAAAGCCCATTTTTTTTTCCCAAAGCAGCCAGAATTTAGGAAGCATGCAGCAAGATTTCTGGGGTGACATTTCCCAGCCCACCACCTTTTGTCCTTCTAAATGGCAATTAGAAGTGTTGACATTCTCCTCTGACAATATATGACTAAAGAGAGTTACTTTTTCTAAGAGATTGGAAGCGGTTTATACAGTCTTTGCAACTACATCTTGGGCAGACTGGGTCTTATCAATGAAGATTAAAATGAGACTCCTGCCTGATATTTCTAAATTATTCAGTATTCAATCATCCTGGCAGAGTTATGATGCTAGTAATGATATTAATTTGTTATGTATATATGTCATTTTTCAAAAGCAAATACAGATAACACACATGTTCATAGGAAATTAGTGCTGGTTTTGAGAATATCCGAGCCTGCATTTATATGCTCTGGGGATTTTGAGAAAAGTAACTTGTTGGTCAGCTCTGACAAGTAAACAAAAATGTTTCCAGAATCATAACACATTTGTGAAATAAAAAAATGTAAATTTTGTTTTTAAATGAAACAAATTTTTATGTAAATTGACTAGAATCCAAATGTATTTTAATACTGAAACTCTGTGACATATTTTGTGGAATATCCTTGCCTCACAGCAGTTATGTACTTTTCAGTATATGTATGCTTGAATAGAAAATATAGAGATATTTACATTCTGTTCCCTTAACTGTTAGTTTAAATCCTGCCTGCTGTGATAGTGTTGGACAGGCTTAGTTTTTAAGGTGTGAAGAGCAACCATCAAATAAGAAATCAAATTGATTAAACTCAATCAATTTAAGTGTTATTGACCTCTCCAAAGAGTACTTTTTATTTGAATATGCTGGAGAAAGAAACATAATAATGGGCTTTTCACTCCAGCAAATGCCACTTTGAAATAGTTTAGTGAGTTCCTCCTCCCTAGATTAACTCCATTATTCATTCAGCTTTTGTTTAAGAATCCCATAAAGGCTTGCCAAACAGAGTAACAATTTAGTGGTCAGGCATTGATTCATATTTGTCTAAAAGTATTTAGTATTGTGTGTTGGTGACAAAATGCCTTCTCCTGCATTCCCCCCACACTCACACCTCCTCTTCCTTTCAATTTTCTCTAATGGGCAATATGATTTGTCCTAACATAGAAGTACCACGTGTAGCTTACAGGGGTGACTCAGGATGATCACGTGATGGAAGCATTTCAGAGATGAAGGAGCTGTGGTGATTGTGATGGGTTTTGGTGCACACTGGCCTGCAAGAGGGTATAAAATGCTGCTGGACACTGCGCCGACTGGTCTCCTGGGGTTGCAGGCAGCTTCCAGATGGATCTGCCCCCATCCCCTTCACTCCCCCCGCTTCTTTCTCCCCCATCTCCAGCCAGGAATGTCTGCCAGGTACATCCAGCCATAACACTGGAAAGTCTCACTTTTGAATGGATAAGTAAAAGTGTTAAGATCCTGATTACCTACAGAGATAAAATCTTAAAGTAATTCTATGGGTACTATGTTGCTTTGCAGCTGTGCATTCTGCAAGGCCAAAGCCTGCACATTTCTGGGGCAATCTGTTCATGTTTTATCTCTTTAGACCTATTTATACTATATAGCGCATTGAGAATATTTAGATATTTTTTTAGCAACAAATCTAAAAATAATTATCCACATAACCTAGTGGAGAGGCTTTTCTCTATTGCTTTGTTATGTTAAAATTGAGAAGAGCCTGGGCCTATCTCTTTGACCTATCCTTATTTTTATGTATTAATAAGATTGCCTCTTCATCTTCTTGAGCTTGGAGGAAGAAATGCCTAAGTAATAACCAGCTTTCTTAGGCCAATCTTCCCTCCAAGGCTTTATCCCAAGGCATGTTGCCAAACAGATCCCTGAAGATGCCAAGTCAATCCTCCTGAGTTCCAGGGTAACAAGCTTTCTGTGCACACTTTTTGCTGCCCCAAAGATCTTGGACTCCATTTCATGGTCGCTGCAGCCAAGGTTGACCTTGTGCTTCACATCCCCACCATCCTCGCCTTGTTAGTGTGAACAAAATCCAGCGTAACACCTCCCTTTTTAACTCCTCTATCCCTTGGAGAAGGAAGTTACCAAGATAAGAATCCTTCTAGTGCAGTTAACTTTCTTCATAGCATTTTCCCACATCTTCTTTTTCTTACTTCTTTCCTTTGCTTTAAAATTGTCTTAACACGTTTATGTTCCTCCAATTCTCTTCCTTTTCTTGCTCTAGGTTTAAGTGAGTGAAGAGTGAGGTGAGGACTTACCTACCTGCAAGGGCCAACCCAGCACAGTTTATTGGTAAGTATGAATGCTCTTTTGAGAGTTGAAAAAACACTAAACTTCTGTTCTTACTAACTGTTACATTGTTTACTATACTATTCGGAACTTAACCAAATTTCACATCACTTCATCAGATGCACATACCACTGACAATTTTAATTTTGGGGTTTTTTAAGTGTCAATTTATTTGTCAAGGGAATACCAGAAATGCAAAACTCTATAACTTATCTGGCAAAGCATTTATACACATATTTCACTCCAAACTTAGCCAACACTTTCAAAAATAAGATGGGACTTAATGTTTAATTCAATGAGAATCAGATTACACATGAAGTTAAGAATGCATTTTAATATTTTTCTGGACTAGCACCATGCAGCACATGTTCTTTCCAATTTGTAGATCTACAAATAAGGAGACCACTTTGAAGTCCACATACTTCCAGGAGTGAAAGGAGGATTTTAAAGAAACTGGGTGTATTTAACTTCAATTTGATTAAAAGCATAGCAAGGAAAAAAAAATCTCTGTGCAGTAACATCCAGTTGGCTGGATTGCAAATGGCTGTCTGGCTGAGCTCCAGATCTCTTCTCATTACAATTTTAGCACTGTGGGATAGTTAAAGAGTAGAGGAGAAACAGCCCGTGTTTAAAGTAATGTTGCTTATATTGCTGCTTAGCCAAGGAATTAATAGCTGGCCTCTGGGGAATGTGGCTGGCATCTGGTTCATGGCATGATTGAGGGCGCTGCTACAGAAGCTAGAATACTAGTTATCTTATTAATAAGTTGCCCTCATGTACATGTTTATTACATACTCTGTCTTCTGTCAGAACTATTCTTTGTTCACAGAGTCTTTATTTATGGTTCTAATTCCCTTTCCATTATTTATCTACAGTGACCAAATATAAACACTGAAAGGTAGATGTACTATATAAAAAAATGTTTGGCTGATTGACTGTGTGAATCAATATTCATATTTATATTGTATATATCACGCAAGGCCGCCTCAGGGCTTTCCTGTAATTACGAGAAGTAATAAAATATTGCCTTAAAGAGCCAACATAAATACTAAATCCTGAATTTATTAGCCTGAGAACTCTGCATCAGCACTCTCCAATTTTAAAAGTGCCAAAGCAAAAACTATTCATGTATCACAAGGTTAGAAGTAGCCAACAGGGATTTTTAAAAATCTGGTGGAAAGATAGTTTGGAAAAGATAGATTTACAGACAGAAAGTAGTAATATGATTCAGCATCAGATTTTATTTGCCGCAAAAGGAGTATTTTTATGGCTTCATCTTTATCACAATTCCAACTCCTGCCCGTGCTGTCACATCAAGTCAAGGGATGTTGTTCCCATAGTGACAGCAATTCGGGGGGAAAATTTGCTTTTTGAAAAATTAAGCTTGCATTGACAAGGATAATGTCAAAATCATTGGTTTAACTCTAATATAACTCCACCATTTGTAAATGAAGTTCAGTTTCCCTGAAGCTAGTGAAGTCGGGCTGCTCAAAAATTAGTCAAAATCAGATCACGTTCAGAAGCAAAAATGAGATGATTGTAAGGAGTAGAAGTAGACCTAGAAAAAGCATGTATAATGGTTGAGTAGGTTTTAGCAATGAAAATGGATGTCAAATGATATCTTGAGTTAGAAGTTCAGGTTCAGATGCAGAATTTTCAGCAGATCACATTTTCTTCAGTCTGCTCGATCTGGACACTGTCAGTCCCTATGGCTGAGTTACTTCTCTAGGGCAATACCTGGCCTTGAGTCTGTGTCTCAAGTACCGACTTTTTTAGAAGAACAGTGTATAAAAAGTCAGAAACTGAGACATTTTTCTGGAGTAAGAATTGAAGATGAGGTTTTAAACAACATACTTCAGACAGGTTAATATGTGTGTAACAAGTTATTTCAGTGACTGGCTGGAGAGCTTTTTGTATTATCAACAAGTATTTGCTGATCTACTCTAACTGTAGATTTTTTTTCAGTGTAGTTGCCATTTCTTTTCTCAGCTCAGAATCTTGGAATCTTCTTTACATTAAACTTTACTATCCTTACTCCAGACTTTTATCCTGCCCAATACTGATTTCATGATGTTCATTCTAGCTTTTTGTGCTGTGGAAAGTTGAGTACAGCTTTCAGCACATTGCTTTGTGTTGCAGAAGCAGTGAGAGGAGTGTTTGACAAGAGTGACTAACCAGAAGTAGGAACGTACTGTAGTCTGGCTCTCGTAAACTTTTTTGCACATTCATACCATCCCTTGAAATAGCCAAGCTATGTCTAATGTGCCCACTGGGGCTTATGCAGCCCGATGGCCATGGCACTTCTACCCAACAAATCACTCTGAAATCCAACTGTCAAGTTGTATTCAAACAATTTCAGAGGAGCAGGAATCAATTAGGCCAAAGATCATCTCAAACATCTCAAATGTTGGCAGCAAAGGTTATAGACTCAAGGTCCAGTTTGCAAAGTAATGAGCTAATGAACATGAACACTCAGTACTGATTACAAAAGCTATTTGGTGGTCTGGGTTTTGCTGTGGGCTTGAGCACCTTTCAGGAAAACTCAGTTTTAACCACATTCTAGCAGTGCGAAGTACATTCCAATTGGGCATTCTACACCATACTTCATTTCTTATTGTTAGGTAAGAAGATAAGAAATCCTTGTAAATTTTCTTGTCTATGGTGGACTGTTAGCTATTCCCACACATCATGTGACACCTAAAGCTGGATATTAAGCTCCTGTATGTCTTGTGTCATTCATGTCAGAGGTGTCATTCGTGGCATGTGTTGCACTAATAATTAATGGTAAATTCACAAGGGCCAGCTGGTTGCCATACACATTTATTTTGAGACCATTATAAATAGACTTGAGAAAATCCAGATATTACAAATGATCTGCAACAAAGATCATTAGCATATTTCCAGACTGTATGCACTATTATAATCCTTGTGTGAAGACCTTGAAGATATTGTTTTATAAAGTCAAGACTTCAAGTGTTATAGAACATATGCACAATGGCAGAGAAGAGTGGTATAAATGAGGAGTAGTGTAATAGTGAAACTTCAAGTAATTTCATGCATGTGGGAGAATAAATGAATAATCATTTGCTGATGGTAAGTATGTCACAGTTACAATGATTTCTTGGCCAGGAAATGGCTAGTAGGGACATTACTTTTCTGTAACATTACTTCAAGTAACATCTGTAATTTTTTCAAAAGACATTTATGCCTAAATGAATTGTCAGCAGTCTTTCATTAAGTATTAATTATTTTTAAATAATTTCTCTTGTGTAACCTGAGAAACACTGTAAAGGTTTGATGCCACTTTATTTGAAGACTTGGTCCCTCTAAAGTAACTGTAATTTTTGCCATTAATTTCACTATAACCAGAATCCTCTAAGTCTTCCTGTTGTAGACACAGAACTGTATATAATCTGGTCTAGGAGAATTTTTTTCTCCTTTTTCTGTGATCAATAACCTCCGGCTTATTATTATTCAGAAGAAAGGAACAATAACAGTAAAATATCTTACAGCAAAATAAAAGATGAGCCAATTAATATCTAGAAAAAGGAGAAAATACAATCGCTATTTATTGTTTTCTACCCTCTGGTAGAAGGTAGTCTTTTAATAATCAGGATACCTTTCTTATTGCAATACTTCAGCTTAAAATAGTTTTCCCAGTTTTGATTTAGGAGAACAAAAATGTAAAGCAAAATGTTTATCTGACTATATTACTTTAAATGATTTTGTGTCCACATGCTGTTTTGACAGCTATAAGGAAAGCTTAAGAGTTACAGAGGGGAAAAATGCAGTTTTCAAAAATATCAAAACCTTATTTACTTCAGTTATGATAATATTTTTAATAAAGAGATTCTGGAATGGTTTATTAAAAGATAGTTTTAGCATTATTTGTATTTCAAATAATATTTTGTATTATTTGTGTAGCGAGATAATGTATTTCAGAGCACTTAGCAAAAGCATAGAGACATTTCTGTATTGTTGTTTGTAAGGCTTGAGTGATTTCTTAAAATTGCCTATGATATATTCCAGAACTTCCCTGAGGTCAACTGTAATTCTGCTTTTGACTTCAACGTAAAAAAAAAAAAAAAAAAATTTACATGTAAGTCTTGAGAACTGAAGTTTCTAAACATTTGATCTGAAAACTGAAAATATAGTTACTTATGCTCATATCTCAATTTTGAAAAGAAAATGGGCTTGGTAATTTTTTGTAGACTTGCACTTAAGAGCTTGAAAGTTATAATTTTTATCAATATCAAGACCATGAAAAAATAATTCGAGATTAATATCTTGATATTATGAACTCTTAAAGCAAGGAGATTAATTATTTAAAAAGTAGAAAGAGAAGTGCTAATGGAGTACATTTTTGTGACCTTATGCTTTAGGAGAATAGATCTTGTAAAATGGAAATGGAATATTTCTTTGCTTTAAAATGTACTGTACTAATACTCTCTGACCTTGTTCAAAATTATGGCTCAATGATTATAAATATACTTCCCAGATTAACCTGTAAGAATTTTTTTAAGAATGAATATGTAATCCCTATTGTGAAGAATCACAATAACTGTAGCATGAGCTTAGTAATATAATGTATAGATACAACTAGTTTTTCTGTTATTTCTGTAATTCCTGTTTTATCTTGAATTGGACATCGATTTACTTGAAATTAGACCAAAAATTTGAAGCAAAATAGACCTTCTGAAAATTAGAAGGACTTAAGTGAGATGAAATTAAGTAAATTGAAATTCATATTACAATATAGAAGTGGTTCAAAGGACTGATGCCTCAGAAGATAAGCCAAATACTATTCATAAAATTTCAGTTTCTAATATTAGACAAGAGAAATGGACAGAGTGTGGGCTCAAATGCAGAATACCATCATGGTACTCTTATGATTAAAATAGGTAAACCTCATCTTTTCTTTTTAGCAGTGACAATATTTTGTGGAGGAATATGGATATCATAATTCATTAAAAATTTAAATTCATACTTACACATTAAGTTTTAAAAAAATTACTTTATATTTTAATTGCTTCCTTTACCCCAGATAATTATTGTGTGCAAGAAGTATTGCTAATACACTAGTACTAATAGAAGCAATGTATGATCATGTTGAGCCCCATTGCTCTGTCACTACAATATTTGCAACATTTTGATGGGTCTTGTCCTAATTATAACTCCACAAAGTACATTCAAAATAGTGTTTATCTCGAATCTGAAGTTCACTGCCCTATTCATCCCTATCTATTTTTAATTATCTCAAAGTGAATTTCAGAAGTATGAAAAGTCTTGACATGTGTTATGGAATATTTCAGAAGAAGTTGCAGTTACATACTTAGTACCTGCATCCTGCTGGGTGTCATTGCATGGATGTATATGGAATGTTTGAGAGAGGAATTGACAAATACTTCAATTCTTGTTAATAGGAATAGGCAGAACTTTTCACATTTAAACTTCAACTGTTCACTGCCTCGAGCATCAGCTAATTCGTGTTTCTGAACCACAGAATTATACAGAATAATTTAGCATCTAATGCTCCTGGTTGTGCCAATCGAGCTCAATTTTTGTCTTCTTTAATCAAATGTTAAACTTCCGATAAATGTCACTGCTGTCTTTGAATGTCCTTGATCTTTAGCAGCTTTGTTGTAGCTGCACAGAGTTGATCATGAAGTATTCTACTCACATTTGTAGGGACAACACCGAGGGGGCATCTGAGCTGACAGTTTACACAGTAACAATTCCCTCTGACACATGATAGGAGCTGGAAAAGAATTTGTTTGTCCAGTGCCCTCGGCTCGTTTCCATTCACATAAATGACTAGGCTGCATCAGTGTGTCCAGAGCAGCTTTCTCAATAAACTAAACATAAACTTCCTAAAATCAAATTAAAAGCCCCAATAAATGCTTGTGTTATGCATCTGCTGCAGCCTCTTTTCCCACCTGTGCACATGCTGTTCCTGGAATGGCCCAGCACCTACAGAGTTGATAGGGATGCTCCACCCTCCTCCAGCTTAGGTGCTAGAGCAGTCAAAGACAATTTAGTGTGCTCCTCTGCTGTGGTGCAGTGGTACACCAAGAATCAGATTACCTTAAATCCGTATGTGCTGAACTCCTGTCCTCTGCCACTTTTATACAGGTATAATTCCCCTCATTTTGCCCTTGTTCTTCATATATGTATAAATGAGAATAAAATGAGTCCCAGTGTCTTTGTAGCATACCTTTCTTTTCTATCTGTCATACTTTCTGCTCCTAATTTTAAACATTTCAAGTGCTGGAAAAAGATTAATATGGGGCATATAAATTGGTACATAACATTATTTTATTACTTTATTTAAAGAGAACTGTATCAGTGCCAACTCACGCTGGTTTGGAACAGGGACATAATAATCCTTTTATTTTGAATGATGAGATACAATGAATCATGTTGTTTCACATATTTCTAAGATCTAGAAGAGTGATAGAGTAAAAAAATCTTTCATTAGAACTACTGAGTTTATGTCTGTTCCAGAGTAAGAATTTCCAGTATCTTAGTTTTTTATAAGAGGAACCACAAAAACATACTGTTTATGGTATATTAGAGGTATTTTGTTTCAGTAATGTACCCATTATAAGCTGATGGGATTTTGAATCATCTCTGTAGAAGCAGTCATCTGGTTGATGGGGGAACACTAAGGTGTGAAAAACCTCTGATGCCTATTCTCATGTGGGTGAGGTTGAAGATTTTTATTGCATTAATAAGATGGACATTAGAAAGCCATACCAAAAATGAGCATTGATTAGTCTTAAAACATTATTTGTCTGGGGCGAGGGAATGAGGTTATGTTTCTTTCTAGTTTTTTCTAAATGGACAATGATAGGAGGATTTCCTGAAGTTTTCCAGAAAATGTAACTATTTATCTAAATTATTGCAATTAAAAAACTCTAAACCAATATTTATTTGAATATTAATCATCTGCAGACTAATGACCACTGAGTGGATCCAAACTTTCCCTCTTTTCATTGTATGGAAAATAGCATCTGGCTTCCCCAAGTTAAAAGGCTTCTGTTTGAGTTCTGTATTAGCATAGGGGGGGTTCTGAAAAATGAGAGTCAAAAATGAAAGATTAAATTTTAATTTATTCCCATCACTCCATATATTCTCTGGTGTATGGCATGAGGAATTGCATGTGGTACAGTGCTAATCCCATGTTGGCAGCACTTCCAGTTACTTAAACATATTTAGAAATGTTTCCTGGTGACTAAATTTGAACTTTTCAAACTCTTTTCCATTAATGGAAAATTATAGCTTGTAGCCTCATTTTGCTTTATCTAGCATTGTTTCTCCACAGATATTTTAAATATGATGGGAAGAGACTTTTCTACTTATTAAAAAGTGACCATGGTGGTGGGGAATTCACTGTCTTTTAGGAATCAGCATAGAGAAAAAATTGTACCTGTAAACCCCAGTGTTTTGTCTTTGTGTATTCCTACAGTAGTTAGGTTTGATATTTCTCTCTGGCATAGCCATTTGCAATCTGATATTCCATACTGCTGAATTTAAGTGCTCTATCTATTAATTATAGGCAATATGACCTTAAAACTGATTTAAATCTCTTTAAGGTAGTAAATTAGATTGGACTTTAATTTAGGTCAAGTCATGGAAGTCAGTCAAGAAAGGATGCAAAGATGAGTAGCAACCCCCATCAATAAAAAAATAAAACAAACTCTCTTCACCCACAAACCCCATAATTTTTTATTTAAGTAGAAGCATGGAAATGGAATAAGAGTAACAATACTTCAAAAGGTAGAACATGCCTTTCAACACTGAACATTTTGATGTATGGTCTCTTAAGTGGAATGGACCAGCATTGTGTGCCTGCTCTGCCTGTACTATCTGCAGCTGCAAATTAAGGGAGGTCTGAAGCCCTGTAACCTGCTGAGCAAATGCACCCAGAGAGTCAGCCAGTGACGTAAGAGAGACATTTGTCTTAAATTTCTCCATTGGATGACTCTGCAAAACAGCATCACAGGCCCTGAACTTTCTCATTAAGCTGTTTTTTCTGAGAGCTGAACAAGATTCATCCCGAGGCAATCACCTCCTATAGCAGCCATGTTCCTTTAAAGCGTGTGATTATCAGCACCTGTATCAATGCCCTGTTATAAGGTGCCTCTGTGTTTGCTTGGGAAAAAACCTGCCATGCTGGTCTGCACAGGACTGAAATACAATGCACACTTAAATCCACAGCCTTCCTAGCTATTCTGTCTTTCCACTCTTTATTTGATCAGCATTCACCTGTCTGTGGGTTGTAATGAACAGATTAGGCAGCTGAAATTTTGGAATATTTGTACCTAATTTCCAGTACCTAAGTCTGGTACTTAGGTGCCATTCTGGGCCTCTAGATACTTTCCAGATCCATGTTTGCTCCTCTTTGCACTGCAGAAGAGGAGCATATATTGATGCTCTTTGTCATTGTCTGATTTCTAAAGAAGACACTGTAATCTTTTAGATCAGCTGTTTTTCAGGCAGTTCATAAATTCTTAGTTACTGTGATCATCATCAGCTTCGTAGATTCTGCAATCAAGAAGGGAGATAAAGTTATTAATTAAATATCTTTACTTCTTCAGATGTCTGAGCAATCAGTGCAGTCTGTATCAGTTCGACTAGCTTCATCTTTCTCTTCTCTGCAATATAATCTATTTTGCATTATAGATATGATTCACTTTTTGATCCCTGCCCCTCTGACAAAGGGTGAGAGATAAAAGGCCTGTCTTTCTGTATGAACTCTGTTTTCAAATTTGAGCTGTTGACTTCTTTCAGAGGCTCTCCTTTCTACCAACAGTCTTTATTTATTGATTCTTTTCCTCTGTGGCCATTCACTTCATATAATGAATGAAAAAGGGATCCATAATTCCTACTAACTTTTGGGTTCCTGTTCCTTTTTCTTATTTTATCCAGCAAGCAAAGTACTAGAAAGGTGAAATATTACCATAATTATGAGAGATGCAAGCAAGATGTATACTTTATAAATGAAGACAGTATTTCAGTGCATGAGCTCTTTATATATAACACCAAGAAAACCATATGCTTATTTTTACCAATGAACTCAGAGGCATTGTCAGTCTCATACTGAATAAGTCCAGAGCCAGCAAAGGAGATGGATTTGGGTGTGACAGCAGCCACCAGGGCAGAGGACTCACAAATCCAAGGAAGGTGGGCACAGGTCAGAATGGGGCTCACTACCCTGAGGCAGGGCTGACACCTGGCCAGGCAGGCAGCCTGCAGGGAAGTCCAGGTGGATAGCTGTGCACAAGCAGGACTAGTCTAGACTATCAGACTACAGTCTGTTTATTTCAGACTACATGCTATGTGTTTCAGACAGTCCTGGCATGTATGCATCATGCTGGCATCAGAACCTTTGTTAGTTCTTGTCAATACTTCATATAAATGTGATAAACGATGTTTCCTGTTTATTATTTTTTATTTTTCTGAATAAATTCTTTACAAAGGCATTGTAACTCAGAGTTCACACTGTAAATTGCAATTCTTGTTTATTCTTCTACATTAAATTAGTTCTCTGTAGAGGCTTCTGCATTTTGTGTATGCTAAGGTCTTCTACCAGCATAGCTACATTTCCTATTATATCTGCAATAGATACAAAATATTCATGGTGGATGGAAGTTTTTCCCACTTTCTTTGTCATTGATCCTCTTTGTTAAACTGCATGGTATTGTTCATTAATTGTTTTTTTAAAAATAACTTTAATACATTTTCCTGGTCACCTAATTTTGTTTCTTCATTCCACTTCTGGATATGAGGTTTTTAATTGTGATAGGCAGCATTTGTTTACCAGCATTTTTTAAACATGCTGTTTAAAAGAAGTAGAACTACTTGATTTTGTTCATTTTCAGGAAACAAAAGGTAGGTTTTCAGGAAACCTCTTCCCTACACAGAAGCTTGTGCAAATTTTTTTCAACCACTTCAATGACTCATCAGTGTTTTGAGGGTCTCCAGTGGAGGAAGAGAAGTATTTGACTAGTTAGAAGGGCCCACATTGCTGCTGTTTATTGAGTATTTTTTTTAAGTAATCACTTTTATTGTTTCATGTTACTACTTGTTTGCAAAGGTTTTATTTATCTGTTTTGCTCCTTTTTTACATAGAATCCACAAAGTTTTCATGTTAAAGCCCAATGAGACACCTGAAGACTCAGAAACAAGAAAACTCTCTGGTTCAACATGGAAAAGTGGTATATGAATATGTTTTCTGTCTTCTGGAGCTCTTAGTGTGCTGATTTCAAACACATACATAATACACAGCCATAATGGGAAGACTGGTGTGTACTAGCATGGATTATGCAAATCACTTCATTCTGATTTTTTATTTTGCTCAGAGCATTGATGAGAACCCTGTAAATGAATAAAAAATAGCCAGAAATTGCTTATGCAGATCAAGTTCTCTAAATCACTAGATTACAGAAGAGTAAGTTTGCTTCTACAAATGCAAAGCATTTCTTTTCTTTCTGAGGTAATTTCATTTAGATATAATATAAAATTATTTTATTTGAAACCTTCTGATTATATGGAATACATTTGCAAAAAATATTAAACATTAATCACTTGTTGAAATATTAATCACTGCAGTAAACCAGAACCAGACTGAACAATAAAATACTGCAGAATGTTTTCAGAATATAGTTTTTAAGACCCTGAAAAAGTACTGGTTTGTGTTTTGGTGTGGTTGTTTTGAAGGAATCTTATATGAGAAATTTTGCATGGCGTTTATACTGCATATATCTGTAAAAGGAATCCATTAGGATATGGTGAATCAATTTACAGCAAATCACTTAGGATATATATGTGTTGGCAAATGACTAAGAAAATATCAAAGGTCCACATTGTATTGTCTCTATTCACACATACTTTTCCATACCAACATGCAAGAGACTTCACAGAATTTTCTTGTATGATACTGATCTCTTCTCCAAGCTCAAAAGATCTTCTTTGTATCAGAACCTCTCATATTTCTCAATTACTTTCTGCTTTTGTCTTTTGAAGTGACCTTGGTGAGGTGTTCAGCCCATTAGTTTTCATCTGTTACTCCAAGGTGCAAGTTCCTAGGGATGAACAGACCTATGAGTATTTAAAAAATCCTAGTGACAGTGTTTTAGTGCTTATAATTAGTTGCAGGAGGTAAAATGGAATAATAGCAGAGACTATGAGAAACCTTGTGGTAGCAAAGAAAAGATAAGGAGCAAGATCTGCCTAGAATACTATGAAATAGGTCTAGTAATAAATTATTTTTTCCATAATGGATAAATTGAATGCATAGCAAAGCATATTTCATCAACATATTTCATATTTCTACAGCTAGTAAACATGGTTCCTTGACCGTAGCAAATTTTCATCTGGGTCGAAGTGGCACACGGACAGCGTTTGAATGTTTTTGGTCAACACACTTCCCCTGGTTTTAGGCTTTAGCAAAGCAAGTGATCATCTAAATGATAAATAATGGTTTTAGTGTCCAGAATACTGTTATGTTAAATCTTTTCCTACCATGCTCCAATCCTTCATTCTAAGGGCTTTTGCTCAGTGTTTTCCAGATGGGCAGATGATGCATTTTGCCAACACTATGCTTTACTGTAACTGTGCAGAAATTAAAAACAATTATTTTCCAACAAGCTGTACCATGCTCCCATAAAGGAAATTTAAGTGTTTTTGAACTCTCTTTTGGACTTTAAATTCCCTCCTGCATTGGCATTCTTTCTCTTAAATGACAAAAAGCTGTATCAAAGCTGTGCTGGGTGCCCTAGAGCTTCCGTCACCATTAGTTTCTTGTCAGAAGCTGGTGAGAGTGACTATTGTCACGTTGTTGACATGTGTAAGAAGCTGATTCCATCATTTCAGTGATACTCTACAAACACTGAGTCTTCTCTATTGATTAACGTGGTTGCAAAGACCTCACTCATGTCTCTCCATGCCACTTAAGCCTAGTGATATGGATTTAAAAGAGTCTTAAGATGAGGGCACTCGAAAAGCAGACTACAGTATTGTGGTGCAGAAAATAAAGTGGGGATTCTATTCATTGCCATATTCCCCTTTTCTTCAGACAATGAACAAGATACAAGGAGGTAGAGAAGCACAGTTATAAGAGGAGTGAATGAAGCAGCAGTGCCAGGTTCACTTCTGTGTGTGCAATAGGACTAAGGCTCTCAGACTGCTGTTAAACAAAATTGGGGACTAGCAGAGCCCTTGCTAAAGTAGGCTGTTGAAAGCCTACTCTTCCATTTTGCAAGAAAATTTCCAGAAAAGAGGAGTATGCAATAAATTTTTACCTCTCATGCCTACCTCATGGAGACCATAGCTGCAGCTGTTGAGTACTGTGGATAGAGAGAAGCCAAAAGGAAATATCGAAGATCCAGTCTGCTGTATTATGGCAAGCAGTGGCGGAAAGAAGGTTTTGGGGCTACTTTCACCTGAAAGAGTTTTAAAAATTGGATTATATAAGATCCTCTGTAAAAAGTTTGAAATTACTTAGATTTTCTGTAAAGGCATAGAAATTCTCACCTATGAAGGGTAATGTAATGCATTATTCATTGTTTTCCTGAACCAGAAATTATTTATCAGTTTCTACTGACTGTGTTGTCTTAAAAGCATTCTGGGATCCGTTATTATAACTGCAGTCAGTGAGTGGATAAAATCCATTCAGTGGGTATTTAAAAGGATTTCCTACTGTATTTTCTAGATTGTAATTAGTCTGCACAGATTCACATAAGGAAGGAACTTCTCTGTGTTCCTGGCTATATTAATATGTATACTAACTTTTTTATATAGATTTTTCAGCAAATGCAGTATCCATGCTATCTTGCTATGAATAGGATATGGGTGCACTACTAAACGCCCAGCTCTCCAGCCTGTTGAGATCCTTCTGAATGGCTTCCCAGCATTCTGGGAGATCAGCTATTCCTCCTTGGTCTCTTGGGAGATTCCTGAGGGCTGTCCTTGTCACTGGCAATCTGTGCTAAGAAGCCATTCACTACCTCTGCCTTCTCTGCATCCTCTGTCACCAGGGCTTCCGCTCCATTTAGTAATGGACCCACATTCTCCTTAGTTTTCCTTTTGTTATTGATGTATTTAAAGAAGCCCTTCTTGCTGTCTTTGACATCCTTGACCAAATTTAATCCCAGATGGACCTTGGCTTTCCTCATCTCATTTCTTCATAATCTGACACCATCTCAATATTCATTCCAAGTGATTTTTCTGTAATTCCAACTTCCGTGTGTCTTTGGATTTTGGCAGAAGTGCATTGTTCGCCCACACAGGTGAACTGTCACCCCCTTTGCCCAATTTCTTGCTTATTGAGATTAATTGTTCTTAAGATGTCACTGCATTGTCTTATAACTGCTTTGTCTAATGACTTTTTCCCTTCTTCAGCAAATTAAACATTCAATTTGCTGTCACAATGTCAGAAGCTGGAGAATGGCAAAGTTATAGCACAGTCGAAACCCTCTCCTACTGTTCATTTGTCTTGAGAAAAACTTGATTCTATCATTACCATACTATTCTCTTTCACAGTTTTTGGTTCACTCAAAACAAAGGACAGATGGTGCTCACATGAAAAGCAAATTTTTGAAATTGCACTTTATCTTTGTTGTTCAGCAGGTATCAGAAAAAAGAATAATTCATTTCCTGAGGCTTTTCTGTATTGATTATGACTATAATATCAAACATCAATTACATGATCCAACACCACAGGAATCTGAGCATTCATTGCCATTTCAGAAGCACATGATTTACAGTTTTCTCATTAACACACATGAAGGTCAGAAATTGCATAGACCTTCCCAGTTCCTCATTTTAAATGACTAGACATGATTTAGATTTTTTTAAAGAAGCTACTACAGTTTTCAGTTGCAGCTGTTCATCCACTCTTAGTTCAGAACAAGCAATTCACATGCCAAAAGAAAGATCTTACCTGATAACTTTTTTTTTGAGGTGATTTGTACAACAATACATAGGAAATTGAAAGAGACATCTCCAATCCTCCAGGACAGTATTGGCATAGATGTATAAAATTAATAATTTCCTACTTAGCTAGTTCATTAAAAGTCTTTTAAGTTTATGTGAAAATGAAATCAATAAAACCTAGTTTTTATATCCTCTTCACTCCATAGCACGATTAATTCTAAAAGCACTACCAATGCAAACATTAACTGTCAGTATGAAGTCATAATAAGGTCAAACAACTTTTGCAGATAAATACTTTGCTCTTGAACTCTTGATTTGTGATTGCTAATTTATTATTAAAGAAGGAGAAAGAAATTCTGTGGCACACTGTCACATTGACATCAGCGTTATGTGGTAGAAGAATGAGAATGGACTCCATCCCTTGGGTTAACAAAATTAACTGGTCTCCACTGTACTTCACCATTTGAATGTGGAGCAGCTGCAAAGACACCTTCAGGGTATTTTGCCAATGATTCCACAAATGTATCTGGATATTAGAGGAACAGTGAGGAGTAAGAGTCCTGCTGTCCCTTCGGACTCTGGACAATGTCACAGGTCAGTGCACTTTCATGTGTCAGCTGCCACCCAGCTTGTGAACTCTCCCCATCTGACCCTGTCTTCTTTCTTGCTGCAGATGCATTCATAAAAAGGACTGGTCCTGCCCAGCTGCACGACGCAGCACAGTCCATTTATCATTAGGAGACAGAATCAGGAAATAGACAATAGATAGTAGAATAGATAATAGATGATAGAAGAAGTTAAATCTGGACTCAGAATGCACAAAGTTATCTCTTCTTCTCCAAAGAGGACTATTTGGGACAGTCTTTGACAGCCCCAGAAAGAGCCAATGCAAACAAAAATGTTCACAAACTGCAAAGTTGTCAACAATGGGATTATGATGATTTTGCAATGGAACCCTTGGGAAAACCAAAACCAGAAAATGCTACATGTCCACTTATGAGTGTGCAAAGAGTGGAAGGATTAAGCTGTTTACAGAAAAGCCAAAACAGCAGCATAATTGTCATTTTTGGAATGCCCATTGGAAATTTTTGAAGTGAACCACTTTAACTCTTATTTTAAGATCTAGTTTTGGAAACTGTAATGACAAGCTAATCAGTGGTTGCACTTCTTTCTTCCATTGTAGAGGAAAAGTGAAACAGAAAGCATTTTATTCTGGAATGAAAATAGAAAGAGCTTTTTCAAATAAAATTTTACTTTTTTTTCCTCTGGAAATAATTCTCATTACGTGTTGATCTCATTACATGTTGATCTCATTACCTGTTGAATGTTTTGTCCATATTTTTGTTTGGCCAGCCAAGTGAAGCATCTATAAGTGTTTTGCTGTCTTTCCAGAAACATGACTTTTTGCACCTCATCCCAAGTTTAATTTCTTCTGGCTGTGAAATGAGGTAAATTAAAATGCCAGCAAGGTTTGAGGTAACCTTGTGAAGCAACACTTTTTTTACATTAGTGTGTGTTTAGTAAGCATGCATCAGAGCACGGAATTAAAAATTGTATAAAGGAGATATATTCAGTTTAATTGGCTCTAGTCACTTTTCTGTGTTTTCTGCCATTTCTCTCTACTTCTGGCAATTTGAACTGCACTAAATAACATTGTAGAACCACTATTTACTTCAGAATAGCCTTTACTCCAGTGCACTTAGGTTCTAATCCCTGTTGAAAGAACTGCAATTATTATGCATTTAGATCTATAATAATACATCTATTTACTTTTTTTTCCTGGTTTCCAAAACAATCCAATTGATTGTACTGATTGATTCCTTACCCAGTTTGACATCATCAACAGATAAAATATCCCAGTGTTACCTCTTGGTTGCTGTTTTAAGCATATTCATTAAAGATCTGATCTAACCTTATGAAAATATAATATCAAACTATATGGCTTCTAAAAATAATCCAGGCCTAAATAATAAACCTGTAAGGGAAAGAAAGAAAGAAAAAAAATACTACTAATCATTTTTTTTGTAATATTACCGAAAGCAACAGAGCACACTGGACTCAATTCACTTGTATCACCAAATATCCAGTTATTTTATTACATAATAAATATCAGTTGATTTGTTGGTATTTGTAGAAGATGAAATGCAGCAAGCAGCACAAATCTATGGACATAGAAGTTGTAAGTATTGATTCCTCTTTGTTTAAGATTTTTTTATGCCTTCTGGTTTACAGTCTTGATCGATCTTTGTTTTAGCCAGAAGTAACAGCAGAGAATGCAAGGGAAGGGTTCCAAGAGAGCTACTCTCTAAAATACACAAGCTATAGGGCTGTTGAAGAGCATTTTGGAAGAATATTTGTTAGAAGGTTTATCCTCTGCACAAATTTTAATGGGTGGTAAATGGATCAATTGATCTTATTTCCTTTGTAATTTCTAATATTTCGTGTGAATTGCTTTCAGAACTATTACAGAGAGGTTTCATGGGCCTGTTCAAGAAGTGTATATATACCTTGCTTATGGCAGGTAATTACAGCACTGGGACACTGAAATACTTTTTCAAGTTCTTTGTGTTTCCCTGTGGAGTGAAGAGAGCAAAAAAGGCAGCTTACACAGAAATTAAGTTCAATAAGCTATACACTACCCTGTTCTGGACTTTGTAGTTGTTCCAAACATCTATATTGCTGATAGTAAGCTTTACATAATTTCAAATTGATTTTGCACTATTCTAACTTTATGTTGACTATACAGTCTCTCGAAGCAGTCTGTTCCACTGATTCACTGTCTTCACTGTGAAAATTTGTCATGTAGAAAGAAAATTCACATATCTTGATGCACTAATCCAATACAGAATTGAAATAGCTCAAGACCTCCTTTTTGGCACCTGTGAGTTAGTATATCTCATATTCTCTGCAATATTTCTAGATGGTCCCTGCCAGGGAAATCAACCTGGAGGAATTCAAATTAAATAAAATCAAATTAGACAATTTTCAAATGCCTGCAACTTTAAATGGCAAAGAATGGGATCATTAACCATAGATGTATAAAAATGAAGAATATGAAAATCCTGAAACTTTCCCACACTTTCTTCTTAGCCTATATTTCTTAATTTCCCAGTTGTCTGAAATAGATAGCATTATGAATAATGCTTTGCAAGCACCATAGATCATGGAAGACATTTGGATTTAATGATTGAGTAGAAGGAAAAAGAATGAAGAAGGACAACAGGATTTTTAGTACTGAAGAACAACAAGAGATTCAAAGCTAGCATTTACTTTCCAATGAACACAAGACCAGTCCAAGGGGGCAAAGGTGTCCAAAACGGACCATGAAGGTACATTGTAGTGGATTAGATAATTAGTTTTCTATTTATGGGGTTATTGTACATATTGTATAGCATACTTAAGAGCTTAATACCTTTGATGTCTTCCTAACACCATTTAAAGTGTGAATTAGGAAAAGTATTTAAGAATAACTAATCCTTCTTCATGTAGGTACATCTTCTTTCACATTCAATGATTTAGCTCTCCACAAGCAGATTTGGAAAGGAGTCATGATGCATATAAAAGGGAGATTTGCTGTGACTGTAAGCATTGGATTAATAAAAAGTAATCCTGTTGCTTCTAGCACTAGGACCCTTTGTTGCCTGTTGCAACAAAACCCAATTAGGCGAGTTATCCACAAGATGGTGTACTAACACAAACTACTGGCATTCATTTTTCAAGGAATAAGAAAGAATCCTTTCTACTGACAGTGAAAAAAAATTCTTATGCACAATTTTTTGCTGGTGTCTCTCATGAAATGTTCATTCCCAGTCATTTCCATTCATCTATGTAGCTGCTTTCTGACTTTTCAATAGCTACAGTAAATATTAGAAATGTTTTTTTTAATCCTGGAGCACTTTCTTATCTGAAAAGATGGAAAGATGGTTAATGGCCCAAGGTGCCACGGAGAAAGACCATTTTGTAACTGGTGAAAAAATCTGTCAGTAATGAAGACATGATAGCCAGTTTTTCTGAAATTCTTTTTCCTGTATACCATATAGGGGATGTCAGTACAAGATAGTGACAAAAAGCTGGTCATATCCTAGGTCTTTTAATAATCCACAAGTGGATTGTAATAATTCTACAGCAGGGTATGATAGTCCTAGACACTCACTTTTCTGTTCTTGTCTTTCAGAGTTTTGTTCTGATAATAGGTTGTGTCCGAGATTTCTTAACTCTTGCAGATAAAGACACCATATTAGATACTGGATGTCTTTAGAATATTAGTTTTTAAAAATCAATGGAAGCATCAGTCCATCAAGGAATTTTAAATGGGATATGGACCTGTATTTCTTTGTACATGCTTTTTATTTAACATCTCCAGAGAGGCTAAATACAAAAATTTTCTATACATGAAAAAAGATACATGCATTCAAACCTGAAAGCTCATAATAAATATAGATAAGTAACTATTAGTAAGTAATAACTTATTGTAAGTAACTCTTTTCCTTATTTATGCTGTAGGTAACATCTGCATTCATCTGACTATGTGTATAGTCTAACATAAAAATAAATGTATACAAAATATCAGATTCTGATCTAGCAAAAGCTTGATTAATATGTGTAGTTTTTAGGCCTGAATTTGATGCATAGTGTTGAATTAAGTTGAGACCATTTTGTGTTTTAAGACTTTAAAGCTTTTTAAAAGAATTTCCACTTTCACCTGTTCATTAATTTTTCCTTAGAGTGTGACACAAAGTGAAATTAAAGACAAGCAGATCTAGAGAAAGTGAGTTTCAGGACAGACTCTCGATGTATTTTTTCCTCCACTTAGAATACTGTTTCCCATTAGTACAGCTCAGTGATTTGACTATTCCTGGAAACAGTTTGGAACAGTTTTCTGTGATTCTGGAAATGAAGTTAAAACCTTAGGGTCAAAAAGGTTCAGTTCCTTTTCAAATAATTTAGTGCTTTAAGAATACCATTTCCTTTCAGATTTAAGCATCAGCTGTACATCCCGTTACCTGTTTCTAAAGACATGTTGATGGATTGCCATTTTATTTAACCTAATAGCAGTAGTTGTCAAATGCTGCCCCCCTCAAAGAATCTTATAAACTGGGGAGTAAATGCCCTCACTTAAGCCTATACAAGGCTTTAGTACAGAAGGGAAAATGCAAATCTGAGTACATTCTTTTTAATAAAGTATAGTGAAGTACAGGAGAAGTAAAAATGTAAAACTGCTGAAGTGTATATAGTGAAATATATGAGGACATTCTGTAAAACCTCCAGGTATGACAAATGTACAGGACAGAGAACTTTTTAGGGAAGTACATCTCCTTCTGGTGATGTTCCAGAGCATGGACACCTGGGTGAAAGAGTGAACTGTACAGCTATCTTTTTTTCCCCCCAATTTTATTTTTTTCCTTAAACATATTAATATTTTTAAGCTCAGATTTCAAAATTCTATGGTAACTACAGATTTCAATGTTCTTCTGGGGTAGAGATGTGAGATTTTTGCTATGCCTCTGCAGTCTTTCAGTCATGGAAGGATCTAAACTCACAGAAAGAAACCTATACATTAGAAATCAAGCTCCTTAATAATGCGATGGTTAAGTCAACTTAGATTAATTGCAGAATAAAGAACTGGTATTGACCTGGCACAAGTCATCAGATTCAGCTGTCCAATTAAAAAAATTATGCTGGTTGCGCAGCTAGTTTGTTCAAGCTACTAAATTTTTTTTGAGTGGGGAAAATATATTTAAAATGGTAATAAGGACATTATTTGAATATTTTTATTACTTTCCTTGCATAGTAAAGCAGGATTGTTAGGTCAATCTAATTATTATTTCAAATAGGGACTGTTTTTCACCTTAATGAGGTCACTTGCTGATGTTTCACTGGTGTGTCCTCCCTTGTATCCAGTGATAAAACATGTGGAAATATTTCAAAGCTGTACCAGGGAAGATTTTGACTGGACATTTCTTTACCAATAAGGTGGTCAAAAATTATAACACAGTTCCTAGAGAGATGTTTGATGGCCCAAGCCTGGCAGTGTTTCACAGGCATTTGGTCAATGTTCTTAATAATTTGTTTAAAATTTTGCTCAGCCCAGAAATGGCCAGACAGATGGACTAGATTATTCTAGTAGGTCCCTTACAGAAGAACTATTCTATTCTATTCTATTCTATTCTATTCTATTCTATTCTATTCTATTCTATTCTATTCTATTCTATTCTATTCTATTCTATTCTATTCTAGCAACAGCTGTAAATAATTTAATTTATTTCAGGGGAATAGTTCTTCATGTTCACAGAAACAGAATAATACTTTTGGGGTTAAAAATTGTCAGAATTTCAAATTGAAGCTGCATTGATTGAATCCTTCAATCTACATGCTATGTCAGTTTTTTGTCCTTCAGGGCAATGTCTTGAAAATGAATTCTTGGCATTTAAGCATCTTCCATTGACCTTAGAAGGAATAAGTCAAATTCTTTTGCTTCAATAGGTCAGCTGCAGGTCCCAATCTGTAAGAAAACTAGCTAGAAAACTAAGCTCCAAATTTCCTTACATGAATGCTAAAAGTCCTAACAAAACCAGACCATGAAAACAAGTGTAGAAGCATACATGATGACAAGATTGCATGATGGGAGTGTCTTGGGAAGATATTAGAAGCTTTAATTGTTATGATCCCATTGAACTCTTACCTCATTTATGTCTCCTTTGATGAAAGACTTTAAAAAAGCCTAGTTTGGAAGAGTTGCTTTGTCTGAGGTTGTACTTTAAAGGAAGAGGTATAATGAGCTTTGAATCAATGCCTTGCCTCTGGGGTGAGCTGTTGTTACAGTATTGCACAACACATCTCTACTCTTGATTGCTGTTAATGATAATTCTGAGTCAATTACTCCGTGAGCATTGATTTCATTGCAAGCAAGGAGCTATAAATGTATAAATGTATAAGGAGCTATAAATGTATAAATGCATAGGTTAACAATAGTTAACTCTCTGCTGGCTGAAGGGCTCCTTTCCTTTTCAAGCTGGAAGTGAAGAAAAGAGTTTCCAGATTTCCACAGGAAGAAGGAACATCATCTGGAATGGAATTCCCTCTTGCAATACTCTTAATGGCTTTTATACCTTCCTAATTCTTCTTTTATTAGGATCTGCTGACTACCTACCCATCCCATTAAATAATGCTATTGCTATGACTATGATTTACAGTTATTGTTTCTACTTTTACAGGGGACTTGAAAAAATTAATGAAGACATTGAAATTGGTTAATTTACTGCTCATGCTCATTGCAAATCAGAAATGAACAGAAAAATTAGCAAAGAAGGAAAGATGGTGGTAGGTTATTTCAAAAGTAGGACTGCTAGCCAATTTTAAGTGTTTTCTATTAGGTAGCTTTAATTACTATTGTAGAAATTAATACTGCCAGTAGCTGGGATTGTTACATTTTGCATTTGATAACAATGCTTTAAATTCAAGCATTAAACAAGATTAATTTTAATTTGGTGTTTCAATTTTTTAGCTCAGACATATGATTAATTTCCCAGATCTTGGCTATCTACTCAGTCATGTTGATTCTGCTTGTACAATCCAGACATTTTAGTGAAATCAGACATCTTTCAAGGTATCCTGCTTCTAACATTTCTGTGTAGTTATCTTTCACTTTTTATGCCCTATGCTAGAAGGCATGTAAATTCAAGTGCTAGGCAATAAAATGTCCTAAATAGAAGACATTATGTTTTGCTATCTCATAATATTTGCTTCAGGAAAGATTATTTCTACTTATCAGTCATACTGGAGTAGATAATACAGAAATCATAGGGCCAGTATTTGGTGAACAAACTTTTGTGAATGACAGAGGTTTTTTAGAATGGATTTGCCTTATCCTCTGCTGAATTGTTGCCAGCTTGGGAGAAATTCATGTGTCTTAATCTTTTGCATATGCATCTATAATAACTTGATTTTTACTATTGAACATTAAGTGTTAAGTTGTATTGAACATTCAGTGTGTTAAGTTGTAACACACTGAAAAGTGGAAGAAGCTTCTTGAGCAATGCATCTCTTGAGTGGACATGGATTTTGGTCTCCTGACCCAGGAAATTAACCTCCACTTAATGATCAAAGCTTCCCCTTCAGCTAATGCATTGACTATGCCCTCTTTGATGTAGTACTCATTTCTCTATCTGAAGAAATATCTGGAAATAGAAACGATTAATTAATCTGAATTGCAATAAAAATAAATTAAGATTGGTTTGAAAATAAAATGTCAAATATTTCTTCTCCTGTTTTCTCACTTTGTCTGTCTTTCCATTTATGCACCCATTAACCCAAAAAATTATTGGGGACCTATTCCCGGAATTTCTTTTCAGGAAAATTAATAACCCATTTGAAATAATACCTGCTGGGATTTCCTGTGCCTCTTTGTCTGAGGGGAAGAGGGTGCAAGGACCCTCCCTGGGGCCCTCCTGACTTTGCTCAGCAGATGGATTTCAGCTTGGGCACTCATCCTTTGCCTGTTTGTTCCCAGCCTCGTGCCTTACCACTCCATTCACTGGGGTGTGGTGAGAACACCTATGTTCTGACACCCTCAGCTTCAGCTTCCACAGCTGGTCCCTCTGGTCGCTGCCAGGGTCTTCCCATGCAAGGTGGAACCACCCTGCTTTTTTTCCAGACCTCCTTCATCGCTACAAGGGGCAGTCTGCAAGGTGCATGCGAGTGGTAAAAGCTCAGCATTGACAACTCATCTCCCGTTTTCATTATTCCTCCTTTATTGGAAATTTCCCTTCAGCCTGGGGTGGAATACATTCAGTTGTTCCTCTGAAAAATTAGCAGATTTACTTTCAAATGTCCTTGAATTTGTAAAATTGCATGTACTTGCTTGACTTTGAAATGTTACTATTAAGTTTTAAGAGATAAGTTTTTAAAAAACATTAATTCTATGAGATCTACCATGAACAGATTAGGTGCTTCTCCAAGGGACTGCTGCTCTTTCAACTGAACTTCAGAAGCTCAGATTAAGCAGTGGATACTAAGGAAAGTACTCAAAAGCTAAGGTTGATATTTTCTTTTTCTCCTTTCTCCCAGTTACTTTAGGCTGAACATTTCTCCATTTGTCAGGATAAATCTACAGTGTTGTGAAAAAAACAGCAGTTTCCTCAGAGCTGTAAGTTATAAAGAGCTTCTTTGCTTTGTGTTGGTAGAATTGTTTCTAAAAGTTTCTTTGTGTGACTTTAGAAAATGTCCTGTCGTTTATTAGACAATTTTTTCCTTCCCAGCTGCTGAGTGCAGACATGCTTCTTTGTGTGTGGGGAGCAGATTTCCTTCTAGTGGTTTAAGGCTGATAGGCCAGGAACAAGATACTTTCTTGTAAAAGACATTTTCTGCAGTGCACTTTATTATTACAGAAACTACTAACTTGTGATTTTTGTATGTGGCTGTAATGTATTCTCAACTGATCTTTGTCTGCCCTTTAAAATGTTTACAAAACTTCAAAGTAAATCTCCTCAAAATGCTGTTTGGTTGTTTTTTTTTTAAATTACAACCTGTGTCATAAAATATGCCCCAAAAGATGTCTCTGTTACGAAAAGGATGGAATTCATAGATCATTGCTTTCTTAAACAACTCCAAACAATAAACATGGAAGCCCAGTGACCTTTGTAATGATTGTTGCTACTTTTGCGCATAAGTGTGTGTCTGTCAGAAAATATGCATTTAGAATTTTTTATAATTCTATTTATTTCTTTCAATCTACCAAATCTATTAGTGGATTATTATTTATTGACATTTATTCTAAAAAGTAGAAATAAATAGGATTAGAAAAATGCAGAAATTAAACTGCATTTAAAATATTTTAGTAATTTAATTAATAGGTTTAAGTGAATTGGTTTTTTCCCCCAGGGGTCTGATTTTGTGAGCTGTTGATAGCCTCTTATATCCTCAAATTAAATTTGTAGCAGCAGGTATTTTTTTGAATGCAGATTGGGAATAAATGTTCTGAAAAATGTGTCTTGGCTGTGAAACATTCTGGCTGTTCAGAAGGACTGAAGTACCCATGTGAGAACTACATTGTGGTAATCAGTCCCCAGTGTTCTGGGAAATCTGGCAACTGGATCATTTTTGAAACTTTTGGCTAAAACATCTTGCTCCTTCTGCTTGCTCTTTTTCATATATATAAATATTTATAATAATTAAATTCCCTAGAAATAAAAACCAGCAACAATAACTAATGTAAAAGTTTTCAGCTACTCCTGCTTTAAGACCCACAAACTCAGTGCTAAATATGGATTAAAAACTATTGTCACCATGTTCAGGAAATGCTATGGGTAAAGAACAAAATTTCTGCTCTGACTGCTTTGAAAAATGTAAAGAAAGGGTGTTTAGAGCTCTGCACATACCAGTGCCAGGGAAGGGAACTGCTTTGGACTGATGTACAAGCAAGAGAGCAAACAAATGTGCACATTGAGAGAGGTTGCTGCCTGTGGAACACAAGCCACTATGAGATCTCCTGTGCACATAGCAGGAGATCAGGAATGTTTTGCTGTACATGAAGAATAATATCCATAGCTCAGGGGATATGAGGAAAAGAGTAACAAGAGTGAATCCTTAACAATGTCTGTGACTGTGGGGACAAGCGCGTGGCTGGGGAATACAGAATCAGAAGAGAAATGTTGAAGGGGATGGAAAAGTTGAAGAAGCCTTCAAGAGGAAAAGGATAAAAGAGAAAAAAAAAAGTAATTAGACCAGCATGGATATTTTTTTAATGTAAAGCTAAAGAATGTTGCCTGTACTGCTTTAGAGAATGCCAGGCATTTGATTAACATACTTTCTTTGCTTGGATTATGAAATGCAGTCTTCAAAACAAAGGCTTTTACCATTGTATTCTAAGGCCTACTAAAATCCATTAAGAAAAAAATTAAAATTAAGAGAAGCAGTTCTTGTAAGGATTAAGTTCTCTGAACATTCAGTTTTAGGATGGTGAAATAAAAATATGGACAACATGGAGCAACTGATCAAATTAAGCTTTAATGTTTCATTATGTGCTTTTGGTAAGAAGCTAGAGGTGTTTTGGATTAAATTTTGGCTGTATAGCCCTCAAAACCACATTTCTAATCTGAAATTTGGTTTACAGTGTAGGTACATATTAGAAGCAAGAGATAAGAAAGTAACACAGCAGCTCAGAGGCTCTGCAAGTAGAATATTCCTGTTATTGCCCTTCAGCAAAGAAATATGCAATTACCCCCGGGCTGTTTTCATTTGATTTATGCAGTTTATGTTAATGTAATTTTTTCTGGACTGTCATGGAAATTACAATACTGCCTTTAGACAGAGGTCTTGTGCATTTCATTGCACAATTCATGTGCTACTCAGTGTTCAGTGTTGAAGTACTGAACTCTGAAACTACTCCAAGGCATTGCTGGCAAAGAGAGAGCTGTGACTGAGGGTACAGGTTTGGAAACCTATATTAGTTGTTGAATACACTTTAAAGGCATTTTAAAATGGGAAACAAGAGCATCCAATTATTTATGAGACAGTTGAGCCATTTTTCTCTGCAAGTGTTGAATATTACAATTTCTATTAATTTTAATTGCTGTAAAATGCTCAGTACCTTTAAAAATGAGACTTTTGGAGACAAACAGCAGACTGATAGTTCTGTTATCCTCTCCTTTGTCTCCTTTAGTTCATGTTCCCTCTGTGCTCTGCTACTTCTTGTCTGCTTTTATTTATGAACTTTCTTCAGTGCCTTTAAATCTGTATAGCCTAGATGTTAAGGGCAAATGCCTGGTAAATTGGATTTAAATTTTAAGTTCTTCAGCTTTCCTGAAGAGGTGTTATATGATAAATATGGTAATTTGCGATTGAAGGCTTTCTAATGCACATTTACAAAAACAAACAAAACCAAAGCTCTCAATGGATCTTTCCACAATTTTAGAATATACTGTTCTTAAATTGTGAGCAGTATGGACATGCAGTCAGATACCTGTAATGTCTTGTCCTGCTCGTTTGACAGCAGACTCAGAATCCTACCTCATTTACCTTTTTTCAGTATCAAGTGACCTGTTGTGATACCAGAAACTGCTTGGTTTTGTAAAATTGGTAACAATGATGACATATTTTTTTTTTCCTTGGGGTATGCATCACAATAAAGTGTTATCTCTTCAGTTTAATTCTGTATACTCAAATTTCTTTAACAGTACCAAATAGAAAAAAAGAAGGAGTGTATGTCACGCTAACTACAAACCTTAATTCTGGCTTGGGGATGCTCTTGGGGTTTTTCTGGTTCATCAGCCAAGGCTGAGTCACTGAAGCATGTTATTTGTTCTGTTGAATTCTTGGCACATGCTCATGATGGATGTGAAAAGTTATCTTCCTCTTTTTAAATAAATAGGAAAACACTGCAAGGAGCAAGTGAGCAGGTTATAGATATATAGCAGGGTTTTATGTTTGTTTGTGGGAATAACAACATAGAATCACAATCAGTCCTAATTTTTTCCCTCACTCTCTCACAACCAGATTTTGGCATTATGCAATCCAGGAAAAGAGGGAATGGAATTATCCTCCAATGTGCACAAGGGTAGGAGACAAAATTAGCCTAGGAGATGAAAAATAAACCACCAGGCTATCAAAAGAACCAAACTCCAGTTTATGCCTGTCAGGGAAGCGAGTTGCGAGATGATTGTCAACAGTCCCAGCCCATCTCAACCCCACTTTATTCAAGAAAGCATATGCAGAACTTTCTCCTGAATTTGAAGTAAAACAAATTATTGTGGGTAAGGGAGTTATTAATGATGAAGTACATTTTTTAGTACAGAAAACCAGGAAAGAACTTGAATATTTTATCTCTTTCTTCTTGTCTTTACTTGGTGAACTCTGAAACAAACAAAAGAACCCCATGAAAATATTACATGGTATTAATGATGTCAAACACTCGAGTGAAAAAGAAGGCAAATGAATTCTTGAAAGAATATTTTTCTGCGACATTATAGTCCACATACATGCATATTTTAAAGTTTCTGGAAAGCAGTGAAATGAAAGTGGTGAGAATGATTATAATAAAGTGACAAGGAGCATAGATGTTGAATGAGACAGTATATCTGATGCCAATTAATATGGGCATTGGTATAATCCTACTTTCTTCCCTCACCTAATATGAAGGATTAAAAATATTTCCCTTTCTTTGGAGCACAAAAGTGGTTAGGTTGTGCCTGCCTAATCAAAAGTTGTGCCTGAATTCAACACAGAGAATGTCTACAGGACCAGAAAATATTTTTTTAAGACTATGATGTAGACATACTAAAGGAGGATCCTCATCCTGGCAAGACATGAGCTCTATGAAATTTTTCTTGCTTCCTATAGTGGTTTAAGAGAGTGATGAAAGTGCTGATTTTGTTTACCCATGCAGTGGTCAGCATGATAGGAGAATGTCATTAGTATCTCCTAAGATGGCAGTCAAAGTTAGACCATGTGAAGTACAAAAAATTATTTTTATTCTTATTTTGCTGACCAGTGAATTATAAAAAAATAGATATGTCGCCTCAATTCCTGCATACAACGCTTATGAGTCTCTCAAAAAAATTTTGTATAAATATTTTGGGGCTCATGAGCAGGGTAGTAGAGCGTTGAATTATCCCTTTACTGACCCCAGTGTACAACTATGACATAGACTGCAAGCTGCTTTTTCACCTGTGAGATACAGGTAATTACAGGTATTTTACAGATATTTACAACTGCTTGGGAAATAAAATGCAACTTTTAAGTGGGATCCTTTTCTGCTGTTCAGAGCCATTACATTAAAGAAATACTCAAAGCATCAGCTAAGTATAAAAACATAAATCAAGTTGACATCAATGAGACATAAAAACATAAATCAAACTGACATGACTTAAATTACAGTACATATACATGAAGGCTTAGACGCATTGTAATTCTGAAAAGTGTTTTTTTTCTAAATAAAAGGAATTAAGGAGACATGATGATATATAAAATTTCAGTAAGCAGGAGACAGACACAGAATGTGTACCGATATCTATTTTCTCTTCACAGATACCTTTCTTTTTCTGTTGGCTCATGGCAGCTCCAAATCTTTGAACCATAGAATGGTTTGAATTGGAAGGGATCTTTAGATGTCTAGTCCAGCCCCCCCTGCAATGAGCAGGGACATCTTCAACTTGACCAGGTTGCTCAGAGCCCTGTCCAACCTGTCCATGAATACTTCCAGGGATGGGGCATCCACCACCTCTCTGGCAACCTGTGCCAGTATTCCACCATCCTCATTGTAAGAAAACCCACTTCTTTACATACAGTCTGCATCTATCCTCCTTTGGTTCAAAGCTGTTACCCCTTGTCCTATCACAACAGGTCCTGAAAGCTTTCTCCCCATCCTCTGTAAGTACTGAAGGCCACAATAAGATCCCCCTGGAACCTTCTCATCCCCTGTGAGAAGGCTAGCCAATCCCAGCTTTGTTGCCCTTTCCACAGAGGTGTTTCACCCCTCTAATTATTTTTATGGAAATAGTGCAACAGGTCTGTGTATTCCCTATGCTGAGGGCTCCTGAGACAAATACTCCATTTAGGGTCTTGCCAATGAAGAGAAGAGGGCTCCTTTGTCCGGATGATAAACGCATCAGTAGGTGCATGGTTTTGATAGATTTTTAAAAGAGAGCATGTCACTCACAGTTTATAGCATAAGAATCCTTTTTAGTTCCCCAGAGTAAGATTTAGTTGTACTTTACCTCTCATTTAAAAAGGGAAAACCCTGTCTATATCACTAAAGTTTTATCTACTTATAACAGTGATACTAGCTCAAGGAAAAAATTCTCAAAAAATCCCCCCAAAATAAAATCCCCACTCAATAAAATCCCCTTGTGACAATTTGTGCTTTTCAGTGGCATAATTTTTATTTGATGATTCAACCTAGATGAAACATTGTAAGGAAGCATTGAAATATCTAAAATTGCAGAGATACATGGGGTCTTATTAATGCCTCATCATTGGAGTTTTAAAAGATTTTCTCTTGTATTGTATCACTTTAATATTGGAAGACCTAGTACTTAAAATTATTTTAGACAGTCCAGTGGGTAAGTCCAAAGGTGAGAGTGATCAGAAGGCTTGGGTTTCAGTGTCATCTCTGCTTCTCTTCAGAGGTAATTAATTTCTTCTCATTTCATAGTGTTGCTGCCCTGCATAGTTATATTATAAAATCTCTGGTGTGAAGATTGTCTTTTAGTAGGCCTAATTTTCTTTAAAGTTATAAAATTATATGACAAAATCAGTTTTTTGGCCAGGATATCAATGGTCCAATTCAAAAGGATGGTGTGTGAGTACTAGTTAAAATGAGATTTTAGGAGACTCATGTGTGCAATGGGACTGTGGCCTCATTAAATTTGTATGTTTGTGTAGAAGACATAATCATGCAGGTGTTCTTTTGCTGCAGCCTGTCTCTTGTGAAATTTTCTAAATTCCACTAAGGGTTCATTCACTTTACCAGGCAATGTTTTTGTTCTCAAACACATATTTGAAAGTGGTGTGGATGAATATTTTTGCCAGAATTTGCTTTGTGAACAAGACTATGTATCTTGAAACAAGTTTATCTACAACAGAGGCAGTTTTACTAGATTTATGACTATGTATGCTCTTATTCTTTCATTAAAATTAACATCTATTCTCCCCAAAATGCTTTGGCTTTGGGCAGCTTTCTAAGCTCCAATATCTATGCAAGGCACATATTTCTGAGAACTGAGAGAAACTTATAAAATACAGGTAAAACCATATCTCAGATTGGTTTTTTTGATGTCAAGGAATTCTCACACTAAACAATGCCTTCCATTTTAAAACTCAGAGTTGGGAAAGAAGTATGTACAATAAGGAAGTAATATGACCTAGATAAAGATCCACTGCAAGTGTATTTTGTATTATTTTTGTAATGTGGAAATTATACTACAGAAAAGTTACAAAAACAATCAAAAAGAACATCTGTCACATACAAAATGTGAATTATTTTGTGTTGTAGATAACTCATGTACATAATAAATGTGAGGCTTATCCTAATGCTGTGCCATCTGGAATCCAGCCTTTTCTATCAGAATGTTTATTTTCACGTGCTTTTAGCTTTGCTTCACTTTGCACTCTCCTTCCTGAAAGAAATGAATGAAAATTGCACTCTCTAAACCTCAGAATCTCAGCTGAAAATCTCTCATGTCTTGCAGTATTTGATTGCCACCTAAATCTAGCCTGTAACCTAGGTTAAAGTGTCCTGGGGTTTGGTAGAATATTTGCTGGGATATGGGTGTGTGGCTGCTGAGAAAAAGTAGCAGGTACAATATTAAAAGATGCAGCTTACTATGTCTTCAGGTTGGTACTTACATGAAGTATCAGCCTGCACATGTCCTTAGGGATTTCTATAAGCTTTGAGTTTTCCGGCGCAGAAATTCAGTTTAGCTGGTAACAGTTGTTGTGGTCTGTTCTTATTTCCTTGTAGAAATGAGTACTCACATAAAACCCAAGGCCTAAATGGCATGTTTTTGAAGTGGAAAGGGTGAGAATGTACTTTAATGATGAAAGTATCTTTATGCTAAGTTCATCTCTGTCAAATTCAGTTTACCACGCTGCAGTTTTTCTGTACATTAATATGACACTGGATGTATGATAAATATAAATCAAATTTAAATGTATAACCTTGTGTGAGGAGAGGAAGGAATGTCTGAATACTTATTAAAAGTCCCTGCTGGAAGACTTCTGATCATTTTGAGAGTTGGAATCACAGAATATTATTGTTAATTCATGTTATTTATATAAATTCTGTCCAGATTTTACAGCAAAGGAGAGCCATGCATTGCTTGCCCTTCCTTCTTAACTTTTTATCTATTCTTTCTAAAACCTACTCCTTCCTTCTTTGAGAAGAAAGCTATTCATATGGTAAGAATATAGGTGGATCTCACCTTGTAATAATAGCTGTATTACTTTTGCTGGCCAGATAATAGTTGGGCAAAAGTTTTTGTTTTTCCGGAAATTTTCAAACCATGATCACTTTTAATATTTGATGCCTTGGTATCTTATATCTAGATTTTATTCTGTTGTCTGGCAATAAAAATATAGAAGAGGAAGAGAATAATTTTTAAATGTGTCTTCAATTGAAATCAAGATCATAATTCTATAAATCTGTAAGACTATCATAAGACTATAAGTCATCTGGACTTGTTTATCTGTGTTCTGCTCTTCTTTTTAGATGTGTCATGTTTCTGACAAATTAACATCTACTTTGAGTTTAATTGATTTGCAAATGAGTGAAAATCCAGCTTTAGAATTCACCTTATAAGGGCTATAAAAGTCTCTCCATTTTTTTTCCTAAATTACATTACATTTTCACTTCATACACTTATATTTTTAGTTCACTGACTCTTATCCCTTTCAGTTTGGACAAGATGCCAGCCAGCAAAATGCCAATTCTTGTTTAACCCTTAATGTATTGTCTTTCATGTCGATAATTAGCATGATTGAACTCTACCCTCTTCCATAGCTTCTTAGTAACTGCTTTCTGATTAGGCTGGTAGCTGTTCTATCAATTCATAAAACGCAAGTGCTGGGTAAAGAGGGGTCACTTTTCCATTTTGCACCATTTCTTAATTCCTCCAAATTTCTCCACAAGTAACATTATTATTTTCACTCTCTGGTGGCACAGACTGGCTTTAGACAGTCCATTCAACTGTGTATCGCTCACAGTTGTGGCCAAATCACCTCATATGTGATGTTTCATCACTTACATGCACTTTAAATCCTAATCCTTGCTCTTGAATTCAGCTAAAGTCTCCATACAATTTCTCCACAACACTGTTACCTAGTTTGTCTGTCCCTGAGCGAGAAAGGGGCCTCAGCTGATTCCACAATGTGCTCCATCTGCTCTCCTGGAGAAAGCAAATGACTTCAAACTTGAAGCTCAGCTGTGGTCCAGCTGTCATCTTCTCCTGCTTGCGGTGCTGCTGCACAGGAGGATACTGGCAGATCCATCAGTGTTTGCAGTGGCCTCTGTTGCTCCCCCATGAATACCAAAATCAACGTGCAACGTGGCCTTATTTAGTAAGCCATTAGAAGGTCAAGCACAAAACTAACAACAATTTGATTTCCAGTGCTGCAGTGCTTCAGACATCTGAGTAATTAAGCTTTCTGTTGCCATCACTAATTAAGTACTGCCAAAATTCACTTATACAGCCTCAGTACCAAGAGGTTTTCCTCGCAGGAGTAACCAAATACATGAGTACAATCTTAGCAGCACTCAGGAACCCGTATACCTGGAACACATAGCTGGGATAAATCCAATCTTTGAAAATTACTGAAGTTCTGTTATGGCACTGTGATTTCTCCTTTCCTAGACAAATACTTGAAGGAATACTACAGTTCCATTCATGGTTATAGTTGACATTCACTCTTGACTTTCAGCATATGTCAAGCTTCCTTCTGTCAATGTTAAAATAATTTTTATTAAAATTATTATTCTGTGACTGTGGGATTAACTGCAATTATTTCAGTAGCACAGGGTTCAGCTCTAAATGGCTAAATGAGTTATTTTGCTAACTCTTTGTTTAATTTCATCTATTTTCGTTACAATCAAGTGATAATGCTTTACACTTCAACATTAATCACTTTCCGTTAACTGACATCTTTGTTATTGCTTGGGCTAATTATTTGCCCTTTAATTTTTTTTTTTTAAATTTTATTCTTCCAGTATAAGGACTGGAAACTGAACAAGAAGTGGTGGTAAATGCAAAATTACCTGCAGGAGATAATCCTTTACAGAAAACATCACCAAGCTGTGAAATCTCCAGAGTTAACATCTCTTCTGTTATTGGCAAAGCAGCCTAAAGTCTGGCAACCTGTTTGACTCACTCCCTTGGCCCTCCTCTGAACAGCTCTTCTTCTGGTTTCCAGTCCCCCAAAGAACAGGTCCTAGAAGGCAGCATGTGATGCTGCAATCTTTACTTAGCTTTTGAGGGGTAGTTCACTGTAAGTGAGGGCACTTGGTGAGAAGGTAGACTTTCTTGGCTGAGATAGTGGCAAGGATAGAGACATGGATGAGACACTTGACAGGAAAAGGTACTGCTGTGCTGTATGCATATGTCATCTTAGGGATAAGCTCTGCACCCCAATCAGCTTTTCAATTTTTTTCCCTGTTTTTAATAGTTGCCTAGCTGTGTTCAGTGTAACTTTTCATTTCTGTGTGCTTTGCACACCTGTATTCAGTCACTGGTAGATTCACTTGTCTCTGTTAGAGAAAATAAACTCATGAATTTTTATACAAGCCCATTCCATTCTGGCCAATCTATGTGAAAGAATATGAGGTTCTGTGTCCCTTATATGTAAAAAAATTAATTAATTGCTCTCCTTTTCTATCTGTTGCTTTTGAAAATATGTTACTAAGAGAATGAAACCAGGTAAATTGCTTAAATTGCTTTCCATACACCTTTTTTTTTTTTTTTTTTCTGGGATGGAAACTTGGAGTATTTCAAAATAAGTTTTTTTAGACTCCAAGCTCTGTACAGATAAATATGTTTCATAAGCAGTGCCTGCCTTCACTTCAGAGGAGCTTGGGCACCTGAGAATGGTCTGAGCACAGACTACCCAATTCACCATGGTAAGTATCTAGCTGTGGCTGCAAAAGAGCAGGTCATCACTGACCATCAGCAGTGGGGCTTTGAAAGGGCAAGATCAGTGCAGGGGCACTGGGGCTTGTGTTGCTCTTGCCTTGCTGCTTTTGTGTATCTATGGGGGTAAAACCCAGAGACCTCTAATAAATGTGTAAAGCCATGCAGATTATTTGGTGCTACCAAAATTATTGTACTAATAACTCTCAAACTTTAGGAGGAAATATTTTTCCTATAGTACTGCTGCTTAGCTGCTATTTTTTAAGGCCTTTATGCATGATTTTCCCCATTCTCAAATATACACACAGGTTTCTAAACCTTCTCATCCTGACCAAAGCCTTTCCTTTCTCTTAATGGAAATATTCAACAATGATAAAAATGTTCATAACACAAGCTAAGCAATTTTGGTCATAACTTCCTCTCAGGAAAGGCATGTCTCTATATCAACAATATTAACTGCTGACTCATTAAATGTAGAAGTAAACTAAACCATTGATTGGAAATGACTGCTTTGTGGAAGTGGTTTTAACAGTCGTCTAAATAAAACAGCATTGCTCTGAGAGCTGTTAATAAATACTATAATGTTTTTATGTGGTTTTTTGTACAGTTATGTTCATCTTTCTGAGTAGTGCACTTTTGACTTCTGCCCCTAATATTTTGTTCTTTTCCAATTTCTGGACTTTTAATGCTTAGTTTGGAAGTTCTATATTTTTTATGGGAAATAGGCAATTTAATTTCTTGCCATTTAAAAGTGTCATTTATTACTGATCTGTTTGCTGCATTGCTAAGCTGAATCTTGAAAACAAAATCATGCAGCAGAAAGCTAAAGATTTTTAAGTGGTTTGGATTCAAATTACATTTATATAAGTAAGTATAATGAAATGATAGAGTTTTCAGTTCTTGATAGAGTAAGGAAGGAGGTCTAGGTTGGATTTCAGGAGTGTGGACTTTGTCCTGTTCATGACATTGGTTCAGACAGAGCTCTCAGAAAGAGTCTTTGATAACAAAGGGGTCCAGAAAGGCTGGACATTGAGAAGGCAATCCTACAGACATGGGAACAGGTGTCCTCATGTGCCAAAAGAGGTGCCACTGGGGAGGAAGGCTGGCCTGGCTGAACAGGGAGCCTTCACACGAACTCACAGGGAAAAAAGAGAGTTTTAGGCCTTGTCCTAGTTCTGGGCAGAATAAGGTGAACATTTGCAGCAGCTGGGAGGGGGAAGGCCATGACCCAGGGGGTATTCTATACCCCTCACGCCTTTCTTCTGACCTGCCAGTATGTGCAGTTGGGTGACACTAATTTCCACACAATGAGCCCACTCAGGTGAATTGTTTGCTTGTCTCATGCACTTTGGTTTTAATATTATTGTCACTGTTGTTATTTCATTGCTGTTCCCAGTAAACTGTTATTTCAACCTGCGAACTTTACCTTTTTGTGCCTCCAGTTCTTGTTTCCATCTCACCACAAGGGGAGGGGAAGAGTGAGACAGTGGTCTGGGATGTTTTCATGGGAACACTAAATTGGGGAGTACCATTCCTAAACCATGGCAGAACTTTGGAACAAGGGCAGTCAGCTCAGGAATAGTATAAGGATCTTGTTTGGTCATGGAAAGAGAACTCAACTTGTCCACTGATAATGAAAGGTAATAAAAGGTGCTTTTATAAATAGAATAACAACAAAAGGAGGACCACAGGAAATCGCCATCCTTTGCTGGACCTGGACAAGCTCTTAAGTAGGAAAGTGCACATATATATATTTAAAGTAAATATTTTATTGCTTAATATAGGTTTCTTTCGCCTAAACATATTCTGTCCAACATGAGTTAAAACATTTTTGCAAGAGAGATCAAATAAAATTTTTGAGCTGTTTCCAGAAATTTGAATCCTTCACCAAATATATTATATTGTGCTACTATTTTTTTTTAACCTAATACTTCTGGTGTCTGTAGTGTATATGTGGTTTTGCTGTGACAGCAGGCAGAAGCATTTCCTGGAACAAACCAAAATGCTTGCTCTGATCTCTGCCTTCTCCGTCTCTCTTGTACCTCTTTTCTTTCTCCCCCTCTCCTTTATAAGTGGCCAAAGTTCACGAGAAGCAGAGTAGGCTGGAAGAAACCATGTTTCCTCGCAGTTCCCTCATGTCAGCCGCCAGGAATCTCTAAGGATTCTGCAGTGGTTTTGGGGTCTCATTCCCCCTCTGAGACTATGTCTTGTTCCCTGGGCCCAAAGACTAATCATTAGGTATTTGAAAACATGGACAGCCTGGAAAATGAAGACATAGTTACTAAATTATAAACAGTATTTCTCCACCAGCAGTAGCAAGTAACTTCCTAGCTACTATTTGTAGTGTAAGACTGCATGGAAAGTAAAAACCAAAGGAACCTTTATTTCTGGAAGATTATGGATAGAGAGATTTTCAAAGAGACTAGAACCTGTGTATTTAGTTGTCTGACTTCTGATAATTCACAAAGACTGACTTTTAGTCCGTGTATATTTTATTGTAAAGCCTAATTACGCAGAATATAGCCTTGACTGCCTTAATGGTTAAAATGGCTGATGTCTGCAGTAACTCTGTCTCAAACCTGTCTTCCATTGTGTACTTTTGTGGAATAAAAGTACTTTACTTTTGTAAGTTGGTCCCATTTTTTTCTGCTGGTATTTGAAAGACCAGTGGCAAGTTCCTCATGTCCAAGTTTGTTGCACCGACTTGATAAAAGTGGAGTGTTTTGATTTATTTGGTAAAAGATGTAAGGTGTGCTCTGGATTTCAAGACCATTAACCCTCTAACATTTCTAACTATATTGTATACAGAGGATGTTTCTCATGAGGAGTGTAATGTCTCTCACAAGCCCAAGACTGTACAAGACAGTATTTCTTACCTCCAGAGGAATACGACTGATCCCTCTAAATTACAAGTGGAGATAATGGGCTCACTATTGGCAAAAAATGCCTCTGATTTTCTGCAGGACTCTTTGTGACTCTCTGTGCTTCAACTGCACATTTTGGGTAACCTGAAGGTGCTCCTAATAAGATGGAGACAGTGTATTACCATTCTCCTCCCCTGAAAGCCTTGATAGTAAATAGTCCTCTGTTTTAACTTGGATGGATGAGTTCATTGAGTGTACAGAAATAAGGAAGGAGGGAAAGTTACCAGGACAGAAGCAAATTTAAAATTGTATACATTAATGAATTTCTGAAAATTAATAGCATGAAATACATTAGGATTTCTTTGTTATCCTTACTGTAATGAAAAGACCAGTAACCATTGAAAGTGAGATTGTCGAGTTTCCTCGGTAAGTACTGTCTATTGTAGCTTAGATTTGGCATTTGAAAATTTTTGCTCACAGCAATTGTGCTGACTATAGGATAAATGGCCTTTTACTCTTTTTTTTTTTTAACCTTACATTTACTGAATCCCCAGAAAAGCCTAAGTGGTATGTATTCTCCCTCTTCTCCAAATAGGTACATCACAGTTAAGTCACCTAAGAAAATATTTGGAATTGTTCTCAGGCACACAGCCCTGTAAACTGATTTGAATCTGTTCATATGATTTCCAGCTGATCCTGGGCAAGGCTTTTGTGGCTCAAGTGTGATAAAGAATGAAGTTATTCCTTTATATGAAAAGAAAATTTTATGAAGGCAAATCTTCATCACTTAGAAGGTCAACAAATTAAGTCAAAATAAAAATGTAATTATTGTTTAATTAACAAGTAGGTAAAGTGTGCTAATGAATTAAAATAACAGCTTTTCATATTGACATATACAGAACAGTTTGTAACTTGTTCCTCTATTTCCTGTAAGAATCACATAAAAAAATATAGATTTTGATAATTATTTTGCTGAGTGCTAAAATGTAATCTAAAAAGTTAAATTTATAAAATTTATATATATGTTATACAAATTTTGTATCAGTTAAGAACATTAAGTATTTGTGTCATTAAGAACATTATGAGTTAAGAACTGTGAAATAGGATACCATTAGATGTGATATGATAAGTAGGAAACTTTTCTTGTGTTAAAAATTCATCAGACTGAAGCAGTGGCTTTTGAATTGGTCTGTTAGGTTAGATACATACTGAGAATGAGCACGGTCCAGAAACCTGGAAGCATCAGGAATGGCTTTTTTAAAATTTGAATATTATTTGGAATCTGAAAGTCATTTACACCCTTATCTTTAAATTATTGTACTTTGTGTTTTAAGCTTTCTGGTTTTTAAATAATTTAAATGAAGCAATTGTTATGTTTGGGAGAATATACTGAAATTTTCTGTAAAATCTGGATCAACACGTAACACAGCATGGTTCTGCTCTGGAACTTATTTTTTTGACTTTTCTTGTCCTCTTGAATTCAGCTACATAGGAAAAAGAAAAAAAAATCATTTTCACCTATATCAGTTAAGTATCTAGTCACAAAAATGGTTGTGTAAGAAAAAGAAGTGGGAATGAGTGACAGAAGCAGGAGGTGCTATGTGCTGGTTTGAAAAGCTCATCAACCTGTGGCCTGAGCTGCAATACTGCAGTTCAAAATAAAATTTATTCAGTTTCACTTATATTTTGGCACAACTATTGCTGTGGAGGTCTGTGAAGACCTTTTGGAAGACTAGAACAAAATTTTTTCTGGAGAATTGATATTAGGAAGCTATCTCATAAATTGTAAACTATTTTTTACTATATTAAAAAAATTTTAATCACATAATGAGGGAGAATGTCATCATGTGATGAATATGCAGAGGTTTTTTTCTTGTCTAGTGGCCATTAATGCACTAGTGGCCACCATTAAATATAAAACTAAAGAGCTCACAAAGCAGATTTTTAACATTTTCATAAATGAAAAATTATCTTTCAAAATATTGTGTACTTTGTGTGCATGTCAGTTTATTTTTACTTTTAGAATAGGTTGGAAGAATAGATCTGCAAAGTGGTGGATGCTGTGCCTGAATGCCTGTCCATCTATTGTGCCTTTCCAACAACGAGATTCGTATTTCATTTAAGCTTTACCAGCTACCTTTATTTGCTCAGGGCTTTCTATGTGGCATTTTCAGCAGTGTCTTCTGTCAATGATAAATTATTATATAATATCTGGATACATTCACTATAGCGGAATTCAGCTCCTAATTTTAACACAGAAATAACAAATTCCTTCAGGAGCAATTCCATAAAGAAAATACTATTTCTACCCTCTCCTCCCCTTCAGTTTGTGATCATTTTCAATGTTTACTTTGACTTGAAAATGGTACAGAGTCTGTCTTCTCAGTTGTGTTTCTAATGACAATGCAATCTGTTGGAAAACAGAGAAGTGTTTCCAAGCAAGTGTCTGTTGGGAAAAAATCCCATTGATATTAAATAATAATTTACAGATCAGCTCGATTGTTGAAATTGGAGGAAAGAATTGGATACTTATTCAAGAGTAAAATTTTCTTGTGAAAAGACATCTCAGTAAGTGGGAAAGATTTCAGCAAGGGCCATGTGGTTTGGTGTAAGATTGTAATGAGTGTCTTAGAGGAACAATATGGAGCCTCTGTCAGCTACAAATGTAGACTGTGGTAGGAGCTGGGAGTTACAAAGGAGTGCATGAAGAGAGTTGAAATCTCAAGAAGAATCATTAAACAAAGTTTTACAAATGATTGATAGGCAGCTAGTCATGGGATGGCTTCTGTCTGATATCTGCACAGATTATTGGAGCACTTGGAAAAGCAGTTCTGATTTAAAGACAAATTTAAATAACTTTCTTAGAACTTTTTACTTTTGTTGTGAGATCTGGTTAAATCATGATCTGCCTTACACCAGAATAACAAATTAAAAATAAATTTTAAAAAAAGTAAGCGGAGAGTCAGCTTTAACAAACAGTAAGAATTATTTGTCAGGTACCTTGATGAAATGGTCTCAAGTTGTTTCAGTAAAAGTTATTATCCAACTAGTGAACTTTTCAAAAGTTGTGGTTTGACCCATATTTGTTAATTTAAATTTTATAATGTACTGTGGGTAAAATTCACCATTTAAATTAGAAGGTTTGCATGAGTTCTTCCAAGGATGGAAACAAAACAGAATCTCAGTGGAATGCTGCTTTGGGCAGCACACATTAAAACATTTTTATGAATAAAATTGCAACTTTCTGTTAAGAAAGAATTAAAATAATCTTTCGTTTTCAGTGTAAGAGGGTAATGATTTGTTTTTAAAACACTTGGTTTTGATCAAAAATATGCACTCTCTGGAGATAATATACTTATTGTTGTCCTGTCACATGTGAAAATGCTTAATGAGATCAACAGCATTCTATACTTTTAATGATACAGTGGGAGTAACATTGTACATGTATCTCAATGAAATTATGACTTGATAATTAAACCAGGAGAGGAAGCAAAATTAATTTTCTTCCAAAATTATGTCCAAGGACAGCTGTTTAGTACCTTGGAAAGACTTGTGACTGTAATGTCACTCCAAGCTTAAGGGTTCTTCATGGAGGGGAGGGGTGAACACGGGAATGCTCTGAAGCTTCTTCCCTTTCAAACAGAAAACCTGTGGCTTTCCTCTCTGTGAAGAGAGAAGACTCCCGATGGCTTTTAAGAGCTTGTTAAGGTTAAGTGATGACCCTAAAGTTCTGCAGATAATACAAGTTGAATGCTGTGATATTATCCTGAAACACCCTCTGGCAACTTGCTCCGTGCTTGAGTTCTTGCTTTATCCCAGTGCAGACAGAGCTGCACAGGGATTATGATGTTACATGGACTGGTTTTGTGCCAAAGAGAGCCCTTGAATTTATGTATGTGGGTAAGGCAAAAAAACCCCAGCTTTACAGGAAATTTTATAGACAGCTTTGTTGTTTGTTTTGGATGTTTTTTGAAGGCCAGGTGAAGAAGTTTAAAATAAGATATGAGAATTTGTGTGTCTCTGACTCAATGGAATTTTATTTATGGTTCTGACATAGTCAGTATTTGCTTTTGTACACAGAAACCCTCTTTATTATTTAGTTTGAATCTCCTGATAATAAAAAAAACAATAGAACTGGCTATTAGGCTAGATGACTGAAAGTAAGTGCTTTGCAAATGTCAATATTCAACTCACTAGATGGGTACATGGAAACAAATATTGTTTCCTTAGGGGTCTCAATTTTCCAAATAAGAGATCTCTTTCAGAAAAGTAAACCAACAACCAAAAATGAATGCAATTTATCTGGGTAAACACTTTAAAAACTGTAAAATTATTGCTTCAACATTCTGAATCTCTTCTGATTTTATTCATGGAATAAATTAGATTTTTTTTTCTCAATGTAAATAATCCATTAAAATATCCTAAATCATTACCTGAGGAAAAATACCTAGTCCTGATATATTATTTAATACAGCAATAAAGAAGACAATTCTCCAATGATTAATTTAGTCTATGCATCAGATTTTCTAACTATTTTTGTTTTGTTTTTACAGTTGTTCATTAAAAACTATTAAATGAATATTGATCATCTTTAACATCTTCGTTTTCATTCTTGAATTTAGACTGTGGGACAAATCTGGTTCATTTTATAGATATAAAAGTCTCTCTCTCTATATATATATATATAAAATATGTAATATATATATATTTTATATATATATAATGTATTTAATTCTTACAAGAAGGCAAACACAACCTTGCCTCAGAACTCTAATTTATTCTCACCCTTCTCACCTCTTGATGCCTGTATGTCACCAATAGAAATAGATTTCAAAATACATGGAACACCTAGGACAGCACAACTGGATAACATATATACATACAGATATATTTAAACAAACAAACAAACAAACATATTAAAAGTATACATAAATAAATAAACAAACATATGCATAAATAGTGGGGTATACTGCAGCTGCAATGGGTCACATGACTTCTGTGTTATTGTATTTTTGTGTTAGTGGAAAAGTCTGTGAAATAATGTGTTAAAGACTTTTGTGTCTTTTACACACGAGACTCCTGATACCTTTCTTTGCCCACAACTCTTGGATCAGATCTCTGCTCTAAAGATCAGGCTCTGATTGATAAAGGTTTACACAATGCATGTATAAAATTGAAACTTTGCTTAGATCTGAGGAAAAAACCTAAAGATATGATATCTGGAAAATTTAATGTGTTTGAATTGTAATATTGATATATACTGATGTATATATTCTAGAAGACAGGCAGAGAACACAGTTTGTTATTACTGAGGTGGAGAGCTTTTCCTCTTTAATTTTGCCTCTACTCTGTGTAACAAATCTATTTATTTGCTATTTCTTGCTCCTTGTTCAGTGCTGAAATGAACTGCTATATTTTCTTCTCTGTGTTATGACTGATCCTTGCTCTTCATCTAATCCCTGGTTTTTCAATTTTGAAAATCCCTGGTGTTAAGAATAAAATCTGCTTCTTTACTCATTAATGTTACCTTTAGTTTGGCAGAGAGGTCAAATTAGTTATATAAATTATAATTAATTATAAATTGTAATATAAATTACACATTTATATAAATATAGCTAGAAAATATCTCCTTACCATGTATTAAGCATCCTTTGCAAGCACATTTTGGCAGATGTTATTTTAAATATGTCCTCTGGCTCAAACAGATGTTTTAAAAGCCACCTATTAAAATGAGTTAACAAAGAAAATGGAGTCTGGATTCCTTGTTGGAAGTACACTGTCCAGCAGAGTTATCAGGACTGAATTGCATAGGGTGGATCTCTGGCAAGGAAACTTCTGCAAAAGGTAAGAGAAAACAGAAGTCAGGGAATTGCAGAAGATTTTCCAGGTAGTGCAAAAGGGGGGATGGTATGTCTCTTGTACGCTTTTATGTGCCTCTGTTCCAGATTCATTGCTTCACCTGACATTAAACCTTTGGGACCTGGGCTGTTCATATTTAGTGATAATGCAATATGTTACCCAGTGTGGTGTACTCTGTATAAAGCTATTAGTTTTCTATATTTTTGGTATGCAATGGTTTAATCTGTTTTGAGGTATGTGATTAATTGGGTATAAAAATGTTTAAAGATTATTTCAGTTGGAACCATTTGAGACAAAATTTCAGTATTAATGCTGCCACATTTACAGAATTGTAACAAAACTGGTTTAGAAAACTTAATGACAAAACAAAAAGAAAAAAATTCCACATTTTAGCATTTGTGATATTGATCAAAGTCTGGTGGAAAGTGATACTCCTCAGGAGTTGGTGGCAACCAATGTTGTTAGACATCTTTGTCAGTGGCATGAAACTGAAGGCACTCTTAGAAAGTTTGCAGGTGACATCCAGTTGGATTGTGCAGGTGACATCCTGGAGGGAAAGGATGGCCATGACAGCCTGGAGGGGTGGGGCCATAGAAGATCACCAAGTACAGGCTGGGTGGAGAATGGATCGAGCGGACTTTTGGGAGTTTGGAATTTGAGAGGCTGGACATAGACCTGCAACACGTGCTCACATCCCAGAAAGCCAAACATGTCAGGGTTGCATCCAAAGCAGCGTCGCCAGCAGGGGAGGAGATTTTGCAACTCTGTTCTGCTGTGTTCCCAGTGCAGGAAAGACATCATCCTGCTGGAGTGAGTCCAGAGAATGGTCACGAAGATGAGCAGCGCTGGAGCACCTCCACTCATGGAGAGGCGGAACAGAGGTTGAGTAAGTTAGGGTTTTCAGCCTGGAGAAGTCCATGGGAAAAACACACAGCCCTTTAGTACCTAACAGGGCCCTAGAAGAGTGCTTTTAGAGAAGGACATGTAGAGATAGGACAAGGAGGAATGACTTCAAACAGAAGGAGAATAAGTTTAAATAAAGCATAAGAAATGAGTACTTCACTGATGGCGATGGTGGTGAGACCTTGGAACAGGTTGCCCAGAGAAGTTGTGGATGTCCCATCCCTGGAAATGTTTGAGACCAGTCTAGATGTGGCTTCAATCAACCTGATTTCAAGTTGATTAAAGCCCCATCCAGGAGTTCCTGCCCATGGGAGGTGGGTTGGACAGGATGGCCGGACAGAGGTCCTTCCAACCGAAGCCATTCTGTGACTATGATATCTGAGATTGTGACATCTATCTGTGCCAAGACTTAATGACTATTTATTGGAAAATGTCCAGTTGCTTTCAGAGGTCATATTCCTCAAATAATCTGGGTTAGGTCTTTACTTGAGAAATAACAGTTTTGGTTTTAGAGGTTTTTGAAACATATACTTCTCCTTGAAGTCAGTGAGCATTGTTTGTCTGCATCTCAGAATGATTTGTCAACCTGGTCACAGTGTCTCAATCCACTGAAATATGATCCATGATTTACTTTGATTTTAAAATAATTTTTTCTTGAATGGCAGGATTTTTAAATTTTCAAAATGATTTGTAAATTATTTTCCAAATTATTTTCAAGTAATTCTCCAACTTTTGGAGAAACACATGATTAGGAACTCCATTTATTGCATTCCATAATTCTTTTGCAGTCTCTAAAGGGTAATCTGTAGTATGGTCACAGAACTTTTGGCAGAGAAAATTATCTTGCATTGAATGAGATGCAGCAGTTGTAGGAATTTTGGCATATTTATCCTTTCTTAAGATGTGTTTTCTAAGTTATTAAATTTAATATATTATATACGAATAGTATATAAATTAAAATATGAATATAATTTTGAGTCCTTAATCTAGTAAACTCCTTGTAACACTTGATTCTTTTTCAGTCAAACAGCTTGCTCAGAAAAATTAGTATTTCTTTTGTCTTTAAAAAATTCCCAACTAGACAGCACTATTGTTAACTGTGTTATTGTGTTGATTTTTTGAGGCAGTGACTCCGGAATACATATGTAGTCTCTCCCAGGGACAGATTTTGGAAGGGTGAAAAAGGACCATTGTTAACTCATGGCTGTGTGAAACAGTGAGTTGAATGCATCAGCCATCAAAGATGTCAGACCAAATAAAATCAGATTGATTGTGGAAGCTACAGTTCACTTCAGGAATACGGTTGGAGAAATAGATGCTTATGGTGGTTGCTGACTAGGGATAGTTTATAATTTGAAGTCAGAGAAATAAAATGTGATAGCAAATAAAGCTCTTACACTGCCTCAAAATGGGGGAAGCTGCCTCTTTCTATGCTCTCTTCTGTTTAGAAGAAATGGTGGTTTGGAAAAAGTTTGGGATTAATGAGTATAGATTTGAACTCCTTTGATGTTGGGGGAATGAGTCACTCATATGAACAGATGGAAAGAATGAAAGGGAAAAAAGGATCCTCTGGGAAGGCATGACAACAATTAAATGCTGTGTGATGGACTGGAAACGTTCTTGATTTTGGTGTAGTTATTAATATATTTTGGTTGATGAAGCTGTATCTTAATCAAATCTCATGAAATTCTTAAAAGCAAGCATAAAAATAAGAGAATATGGTCTCTGCTGTTTAAGTAAGAAGTTGAATTAGACTCATAACTACAGGGCAAACTTGGGTAGAAACATAAGCTACTCAGATTTCTCTAGAACTTATAGCTCTTTGATGGCTTGGTGAACTACTTGTTGGTGGCTGTTTTGTACAGCTTTGCTGCTGTAGGGCTTTGCTTCTCCTCAGAACTTTATTCTTTATTACAGAAGTATGAACTGAAAGGTGCAGTAAGTGCAGTACAATTGAACAGAAAGACTCAGATACTGCTTTGTGTTTGGGGGAAAAAAAAAGGCTGCTTGAAGGCAGAGGTAGAAAGGTGTTCAGAAAACTAAAATTAACTCCTATAAGTGCTCTTTTTCCAGTGAGATGAATGAAAATTAAGTAGCTTCAGAGATTATCTTTCCCCTCCGGCTCTCCCTCCTGCTTCTCTCTCAAGTACTACAAGCTGAGATGCTGGCGCAGCAGCTGCTGAAGCTTGACATATCAATAATAAAGACATTTCTGCCTTGCAGGGTGGAAAAGGGTGCAGGAGAGACACACTAGCAGCTTCTTCTCTTCTTGTGACGGCGAGGAGGGGCAGCTGCAGCTGGTCTTTCTTCTGTTTGCTTCTCTTTGTGAATCAGAGTGTTGGTTGGCCTGAGTGATATTTGGTGTTGCATCGCAATTAAGCTCATGAACCCGAGTTTGTCCACTCCTTTGGTCAGAAAATGGTTTTTTTCTGGTTAACATCTAATGTTTATAAATGTATCAACGTTCTTAGAACATGGTGTTATCTAAATTTCAACTCCAAAATGGCTCTAAATTTCATTCAAGATATGTGTAATCTAATATAATATCATGTAAGATAAAGTAAAAGATCAACTCTCACGTCCTATTTCTTTATATATTTTTAGGCCAATTTAGTTCTTTAGGATTAGGTAGTCTCTCAGGTGTTTTGAGATGTGACTGCAGTAACAAAGTGAAACAGTATATCTCTTTGGGTCTAACGTTTGCATTATTCCAGTCACAACTGAACAGCTTAAAAATAACCAGTTCACTGCTCTTTTGATAGGTGAGATAGTGGGTTATGCTTTTAAACCAGCATGGCTGCGAGTCTATGCTGTCCCTAGACTGTATTTCACAGTTTAAGCTAGCATGCTGTCCTCTGCACTTGTTATCTGCTGAACTGAAGCTGCTGGGCATAGACCTGTGTTCCCCTGTGCCAGTGTGGCCTCGGGCAAGCAATAACCTGGTGAGGCAGACAGCTGAGAACTGTGCATTGTAGTACCAGAATTTGCTATTAGTCCACAAAATGCTGCTTCTAAATTATTTTACTGTAATGTGATGCTCTTCTAACAGTGAGAATCTTCCCTTGGGTTGCTGCAGGTCTTCCTGGATCCTGCAAAGAGCTGTGATCCCTCGCCAAGGAATGAGTCTGAGAAGCTCTGAGAACCTCTGTGATGGAGCCTGGCTGTATCTAGGTATATAAAGCATACCTATATATCACTGCTGTGATGTGCAGAAGCTCTGAGAACCTCTGTGATGGAGCCTGGCTGTATCTAGGTATATAAAGCATGCCTATATATCACTGCTGTGATGTGCAGAGGGCTTTTCTCACAAACTTGGTAAAAGTCATGATCTTTAGGAAAGGGTTCATTTCACAGAACAAGCTTGTGTACAGCCTTAGATCTAAGAAGTAGAGTAAAGAAGAGCTACTCATTAAGGTGATAAGCTCTGCTTCAAATATAATACCAATGGCACACAGGAATTAAGTTAGACTGTGAGAGTGATTGGCAGATGGCAAGACTAAAAAGATCTCTTTTAGCTGTTCCACCTGAAGCCTTTGTCCAGTTTCCAAGAAAATATTCAGTAAACCCACCAAGAGATGGTTCTATAATCAAGTTTGATATTTGGGTAGGTTCTGTGGCTAGTATATTTTGCTCAACATAAACCATGAATTTACATAGTTGATCTTTATCAATCCATTCAAAGGTTGCTGCTGGAATTGCCATGGATAAGAACAAAAGCGAGCTATCATTCCAAGGTAAAGATGTAGATGTGATATATTAAAAAAGTGATGATTGAGCTTGTCGTGCAGTTTGGTAATATTTGCAAGTCTATAGACAGTTAGGAAGACTTTCATAAATAACTATATTGTCAACAACATCCTGTGTTTTTTGTCATTTGTGCCTTTCCACTGAACGGTCAGTCTAGCCAATGTTTCATCCTCTATGTTGATAAATATATAACCATTTTGGCGTGATAGATATCTTTGCATGTTGCTGGTATATATATGCTCATCCACTCCTTTTAGGAGGTGTTCAACACCCAACTCGTTAAGCCAATGAACTCAATTAGTCACATACTGTGTCAAAGGAACACTTGACCAGTAATGCCAGAAAAAAATATTGGACCTCAGTACTATGACCATGTTTCTGCATGCCAAAAGTATTTGGAATGAAAATATGCAGTACTAAAGGCTTCATTCAAAAGCTCTTGGAAGACAGATAAACCATTTTGCCTTCAATGCCTATCGCTAGATATGCAGAGAAGATGTAAATTTGGCAGTCATTGGTATTCTTGACTAGTTAGGAGACCAAGCTAGGGACTTTTCCAAATATGCAGATATGGGATAATGGTTGTGGTGGCTTGACCTTGCCTGGTACAATACCTCCCTTTTATTAGTCACCTGGACTTCACCTGGCTGCCATGGCTTTTCAAATCTCATGGAGAGTGTCTTGGCCACTACCCTCAGCCAGTTCCCTCCAGACTCTGGGATGCATCTCATCAGTTCTTATGGATCTGTTTGCATCTATGATTGTCCTTTTGGGCTGCAAGCAGACATTGCTAGCTCATGTCCATTTCTTCAGCCTCTAATGTCTCCATGTAGGGCTGTTCTCAGCATGCTCACCCTGCAGTCTGTATTGAAACTGGGGATTGACCTGACTAAGATGTAGGACACTGCAAATGTTCTTGTTGAACATCTTGAGGTCTTCAGGGAGCCACTCATCAAGTCTATGAAGATCCTTCTGGGACTGTGGGATATCTTTATGCTCAATATAAATTTTATACTTTTTTTTAATTGGCAAATGAAATTTATTTTTGTGGGTTGTGGATTATTTAGTAATGTAGAATGCAACTGAGTGCATAACTTCCTGTAAAAAACAAATAAAGATGAGATATTAATTTTGCACAGTATCTGAGACAAAAACACTGAAACAATTGATAGTGGTGTTTGAAGTTAGAAATTAAATGTGTTATTTTGGAAAAATTGTGGAAGAAGTACTAATTATATTACTAGGAAACGCCTGGGAAAAGCATGTCAATGTACAAGAAACACTGGGGAACTCCTGAAAAAGTCCATGGTTGACAGATACGTACAGCCCAAAAAAATCCCTGCCCCAATGCAACTTGGAAAACTCTGATGCTTTTTAAGAAGTTGTAGCTCAAGGTTAGGGCAATAAATGTGAAGAGAAAGCCATGGAAGAGCCCTTTCCAGCATAGTTGCTGTTATACCAAAACACCCAGCTGTAGCACAAGAAGAGGGCAGGGGTAGTAAAGATTGCCAAATACAATATGGTCTGGAAATTCTGGGGTAGCTATGATGCTCTGATTAACTCAGTTTGCTCTGAAACTCCTTAAACATATAATAACACCCAAGCCAATGCTATTGGGCAATCCTAATCTTGCCCTGATGGTTGAAGGATTTTAAGGATGCCTACAGAAAATCTGTGAAGGGATACAGGACATGCAAAAGGCCTAAAAGGGTCCTTTTAGCTCATAACTAAGGTCTGCCTGCCTTCCTCTTCCAGGACAATTTATGGCACCTGGAGAGAAAGCTTGTAATTAGAAATTGTAACTGTAAATTTATATTACACTGCAATATGAAGGTATTACATTTTGGGACAGCTATGATACTAATTTAATATCTTTACAAACACTGTATCTTTAGTGTCATCCCACTCTAATACGACTTCAATTATAATTCTCCTATCTCATTCTTGACAAATAATATCCTCAGTATAAAACTACAGCTTCTACAGTAAGAAACAGTCTTTTGATAATAGAAGTATAGAAGGAACACAGAGACTTTGTTGCAGTAATTTGTTTTTGTTTTGATCTCTTTGTTTTTTTCCTGTAACTTTTAATTAATCTTGTTATTACCTCTTTTGACCCGTCTACTTTTAAATCCGCTCTGGGGGTGGGCAGAAAAGTCATGCATCAAACATGGCTTGGCAGTATAAAGATGGCTTTTATAAACTGGTAATTGGGAATCAATGTACTTTAAGCTGTGGGCAGAAAATGTAATAAACAATCTAGTCTAGAAGAACAAAGGATTATTTGTTAATAGTATAAAAAGGTCACTGCTACAGTAATTAAATTAAACCTGCAAGGCATTCCAAGCCATACTTCCGAATTATAATATACCAAAAAGAAAGAAAGAAGGTGCTTGACAACTATTTTCTGTTGAATTTACCATGGGTCATATCCTAAATAAATGAACATGCTTAAACAGCTTTCTGCTTTAACATTTGATTTTAAACCTGCAATAATTTACATTATATTACCCAATGCTGTAAAGGCCCAAGAGCTCAGAAGTGAAGAAGAGTATGAGGCCCTGCACAGACCCAGGTTCAGGGCAGCCCATATTTCTGTAGCACGCATTGCATCTACCTGCACCTATGAAGTCTTGCAGGAGCTGTTCCTGTGAAGTATTGCACCAGAAGCTTGGTCTTTTGCACATGAAAAAGTGAGGATCATCCTTCTGGTTGAACTGGTGAGTATCAACAGTTGCACCCAGTTGATTTTCAGCATTGTTTCTGTGGGAATTAAGCTCTGTTTGTTTTGTTGTTAAAACCAGAAAATTCGATATGAAGTACTACTTAAGCACTTGAAACGACTCTGTTCCTTGGATTTTGTGTTAACTACAGATCTAAATGTAACTTAATGGACTGCAGCATTGATAGTCATGAATGACTGATTTTTTCTTCCTTTGTCCATTTAATGTAAAGTTTTAGATTTCTGCAGTTTATCTGTAGCAGTATTTAACTGTAGATCTTCTGGTTTTTTGAATCTTAAAAGAGCACCTCAGGAAACAGATATAATTAACCTTGGGATAAGGACTGTGTGAGAACACTAATTTACTGTTAATTAGTAATATTTTCTTAGTTGACTTAATTACTGCAGACAACTAGTTTGCAGTAATGAAGGCATTGATCAGAAAAATAAAATGGGGATGTGTTATTTGGCCAGCTGGCCCCAAAAGATGGAAGGTTACTGAGGCATGGATTTTTTTTTCTGATGACAGTAGGACAGCCCAGTTCTTGGCTATATCATGGCTAGGTATATTCTCTAGATTACTCCATATTTCTGAGAACCTCCTTGATCCAACACCTGTAAAATAACACCAGTTTCTGGTTTCTTTCCTAGCACACCTGGATTCGTTGGTAGGGGGAAAAGTCTGAGGGTAAGTCATATTTAGGCTTCGTGAGTTGTCTGAGACTTAGTGGTGAAAGGTCCTCTCAAGTTTCACACTTAAGATCTGTCATCTCAAGTGATTTGGTTTGGTTTTCTTTGTGAGCAATAGGGGTAAAAAATACTGCCTGACTTCTTATTAAAGATCAGTGGATAGAGAACAGTGTGATGAAAAAGTGCTACGTGAAAAGCAGGTAGTTCAGCTATCAAACCTGAGTTCTAATTGTTTAATTTGTTTAGTTTCCATCAAAACAATGACATCTCAGCTGGTTGCATATCATCTGTGAGTTTTGCAGTATGTTTTTGCACACAATTCAGAAGTTCCCAGGGCCTGGATTTTAAAGGGGGAAGCTAAAATCAAAGCAACTGGCCATTATAATGGTGTTGGGAGCTTTGGAATAAATAGCCAGTCTGCTCAGCACGAACTGTCTGTAACTAGGGAGTAAAGAAATCCTGAGGACGTTGTATATGAAATGTTTATAAGCATACCAGTCAAGGACAGATTCATAATTGTGGAGAAATCTCTTAGGAAACAGATAATGGACTTTGAATTTTTGAAAGCAGACAGGTCTTCTGACCGCTGAGTAAGGTTTTTTTTCATTTTTTTCCCCCCTATTTCTCTAGCTGTGTTTATTTGATATGCTTCTTATGATAAAGCCTCAACATATTTCTCTGATAAAAGAGCTGTCTATATTCAAATCCATAGACTTCTGAGGGACAGGTGTCCCTGAAGTGTAAGGAGAATAATAACTGAAAACACATTGAAATCTTTTCACCTTTAAGTAAAGTAGTTTTAAGTCCACAAGCACAAAAAGAAATGTGTAAGTTTAGAATATCAGAAATGTTCCACTTTGAAGCTTTTCCTTTTTTCTTGATTCATAATAATACATTAGTTTTTGAATGTCAAAGCACCATGTAAATATTGTAATCAAACGGGTTCAGTGCTTAGTTCAACTTCAGTTCATTTCTATTTTTCTTTGTATAAGGGGAATGTTTGTAGATACAGGATTTCTGTGCCCTTCTGTCAGTCCTTGGAGGAAAACCATTAAAATTATGGGATTGTATGTTTTCCATTGTTCTTAACACTGTGTGAGAACAGCAGGCATGACAGAATTGTCTGATGCAAGAATAATATTTTGAACTCAGTACATAGCATGGGTAAAAGCAACAGAAGACCAAAATGATAACTAAGTTGGTGAATCTTACACAGCAGTTAGAGCAGCTGAAACTGGGGATGCAAAGAAATCTGTCCAGTTTAAAGTGTGAGGTACCTGACCTAAAAATTGCAATGGGCTGGTTTGCTTGGACAGTGTTTTGGGAGATTGCGGAAAAGAGGTTTCAGAACAATGTTCTGTTTACAATATGTCTGAAATGTCATTAAGTAGACTGAAGTGGGAGATATTGACAGCACCAACCAAAAGAGTGTGAGCTCAGGTCTGCAGTGGCATGTGCTTTCGTGGGAACAGGTGTATGGGCTGGCAAATGTGGAAATCCATTTATACTCTGGTGTGAAAAGAAATTAAGCATGACCTGCAGATTGAAGGAGGTGATTTTACCCCCCTTCTCTGCTCCTGTGAGATCCCACCTGGAGTTCTGCATCCAGCTTTGGTGCCTCTAGAACAAGAAAAACAGGGACCTGCTGAAGTAGGCCCAGGGGAGGGACATGAAAATCATTAGAGGGATAAAACCACGTATTAAGGCAGGCTTAGATACTTGGGGTTTTTAATGCCCAGTGAATAGAATGCTCCGGAGAGACCTTTTTACAGACTTGTGTTAAACAAAGTGGGTTTATTTATTGATGTTATCGATGCCTGCAATGGCAGGCAAGAGGCAATGGCTTTAAACCCAAGCAGAATAGGTTTGGGTTGGGCATATAGAACATATTTTTTACACTGTGAGATTGCCCAGGTGGTATCCCCAGGGACAAGGATATTTAGTGTGCAAAAATATTTGATGATCTGGATACTGCTTAGCTTCAGAAAAAATGAAAAGTACAGGCAATATGATTGTGGTTAAGAACACTTCACTGCAGGCACTGTTACAGCAGTCTCTGACATGTAATTATTAGAAGAAATCAGCAAGTTAAACTCATAAGGAATTAATTCTTGAGTGAATTGTTTTCTCTGATTATTTTACCAAGACACTGAATAATGTGATGCATCTATTGAAACTTGATTTTTCATAGGAAGAAATGGAAAGGTCATTGCAAATATTGCTAGAAATCATTGTGCAAACTTTTGAACATAAGAAATTGATTTCTAGCCTTATTAGATTTCAATCCTACTTTAGATCTTGTATTTTAGATTTGTTTTTAACAACCTACCAGCTCATTACTAGTTAAAAGACATGAGGTTTGTCTTGAAAAATCAGCTGTTTTATCAAAATCAGCTGTTATATCATTGTTGGTTCTATCTTTTTTGTATGAAAATATGCCTTAGGAAGTAGGCTAAGTAAAAATGCTTTTTAAGCCATTTTCAGGTTTTTGAGAACTTCGGTTGTAGATTAGTGACTGTCTCTAGAAGGTTTTGCTAGGGAGCAGAAGCTGCTTCCTTTCTCAGATCCTCAATAAATATGTTTTTCTCTTGTCTCTGAATGCTTGCTTGCAGGTACTCATTCCCTTTTTTTTTTTTGGCCTCCATTTTCTCATCCTGTCCCAACTCTACAGAGGTAAATAATGTGCCATGAATGAAAAATATTCTTGTCCTGTGGCTGTGATGAAGTTGAAAGAGTGTATTATGCTGCATCCAAAGCTCCCTGCTGATCACTTCTTATGTGCCAACACTGCACCAGAAGCCACATGCATGTACATGCTGTTAAGATTCAAATTTACTTAACTCAAATGTATTCTAAAAAGAAAAAAGAAAGTTTTTTCTTCTAATCCTTTACTTAAAGTGGCAATGTGATTCTTATGGTAAATTAAACACAGCGTCCTGTCTCCGTGGAAGGTGAGGAGGAACTTACAATCCTTAAATGTGAAGAGAATGCTGGACCAAGCTCTACTTTTTTTTGTCTTTGTGTTTTTTTGTAGAGCTTGTTTTGCATATTTTGGGAATGCCCTTCTGGTGATTGTTAATGATTGTTGTGACTTTCTTGTGTTCTTGAAGGGACTCATAGGAAGCCTTCTGCTACCACCCCAAATTCTTTGAGGCCCTACTTCATTAACAGAGTCTTGAAATATGCAGATGACCCTTGAAATTTCCCAAGCACATTTGTCTTTGTTGACAGTACATCATATACTATTACCTATTGCCCCAAATTTCTGTTCCTGTTTAATTATATGAACTATTCTGGACACTGGCTTCTTTAATATGGGCCTAGGGTTTGCCATTACAAAGCAGAAGTTCTCTCTTAAATAAAAATAGGATTTTGCTAGTATTGACTCGCAGAAATTCATAGATTTTTATGCCTGGAAAACCAGGAAACAGCAGGTGTACCCCCCAGGCAGTCCTAAGCAATAAATATACTGTTACTTATTCTCTGGAGACCTGAGGGAGAACTTCTGACTCTTGACTTCAATTTCACATTTAAATATCCAGGTGTTGGATACAGTGAAGACCAAGAGAATTGCAAGCTAGTAGTTTGCAACAACAAACTAGTAAAAACCCCAAAACCCCCCAAAAAAACAGAAAGAAACTTCCACTAGAATATAACTTGTGAGAGTTAATGTACCATCTGTAGAGAGCTGGGAAGAGGCCTGAAGCAAGGAAACTTTTAATACTTACACTTTGGCTTATCCATGTATTTGTAGAGAGTCTGAAAATTTTAATTCAGAGGAAAATTCAAGCTTTTGAGCTCAAATAATATCTAATTTTTTCTTTTATTCAACTGTTATTAATCTTCAACCTAAAAAATATTTTTTTTTGAAGGGAATGAGAATACTACAGCCATCCTTACAGGAATTGAAGGTGGATAAATCTCTATTTTAAGTGTGTATTTGTGTATTCAGTAGTGACAATTGTTTGTTATTGAAACAGATATCTAGGACATCATTTTTCAAATTACTGAGGTTAGCATAAAGCAAAACAAATTGCTTCAAGGGGCTTTGAAATTGTAGATGTATTAAGACTGCCTCTTGATTTTGTGAAGCTCCACATTGTTCAATGATATCATTACTGACCGACTGCTGTTCTGCCTTTTATCTTCACAAGATGTTCTCAAAGGTAAAATAGAATTCAAGGTTGCCAGTAATCACTAGGCAGAGATCAGAGCAGTATAGAATATTAATTTGACCAAAGAGTTAGGCCAAGCATTGTTTCAATTTTTCTGATGGTGAGGCTTCTTGGACACATGTTTGTAAAGATGTGTGATGCCAGGTTTGTGTTTTGTCCAATATCACCCAGCTGAGTTGCATCACATCAAAAGCTACAAAACATCCCGGCCAAGGCTTGCCTCAAGAAAAAAGTGAATATCAAAAGTACTAGACTAGAGAGATGAATTTAGAATACCTGTTAGGCTGAGGAGTTAAAAGAAACCCATGTTCAAAGATCTCTCTGGTCCTGTGTTTATTTTTTTTTAGTTCTTGATTAAATTTAAAGTCCATTCTTACCCAATTCCTCTGTTATCACTTGAGTTTGCAGCTTGATAGTGAAAGTCATTTACAAGATATTCCACCCTTCACCTTTTCTGGTTTTGGGTGCTGCAAATGAAAAAACTGAATGCTGGGGCCAGTAACTTAAACTTTGAAGTTAAGGCAGTCATTCTTCTTTTCTTCTTTTTTTTTTAAATTTTTTTTTTTTATTTTTCAAATTACTGATACAATTATTCTCAAACTGATCTGACTTTTGAAATTCCTCTCTAAGTTTGACAAGACACTATGACAGCTGGTTTAGTGAAGGGATAATTATTTTATGGAGTTGTAATATGAATTACATGTTCAATCTTTTCTGAGAAGACAACATGACAGATAGATATAATAGAAGAACCATTAATATGCAGTTATTTAAGTAGTGGCAAATGTGTAACAGCTTTGAAGCAATTTTTCTAGGCTGTTCAGAGAGTGTGAAATTTGCTCTTAAATGCATCAACATACTGTAGTTATGTTACCAATGTAAGCTTCTACCATTTATCAAATTCCACGAAGATCACCCATGGTGTTTGTTTCTAGACTGAAAGTCTCACTTTTAGTTAAAATTAACGTGAAACTTTTTGGTATTTTATTACTGCATTGTAAGATGTTAGAACAATTTAATCTCCTCAGACTTTAAAATGCAATGTACACTTGATTTAGATATGACAGATTAAATTTCATCAGGTCAGAGCTAGACTTTGACAAGAGTAAGTCTATTTGCATCCTAGATGAAAGTATTAACAATTTAAAATTAAATCCAATATGCCTAAAAATTATTTGAAGTTCTGGCCTTGTGCCATTTTAAAATTTACATCCAAGCAGAAAGCTGCATTTGATGGCAAAAATTATGAGTAATGCAGGCTTCTTTGAAACATATTTGCTCTGATGTTTGAGGCCAGGTAGCTGTCTTGTATAATATATACTATACTACTTGGTAGAGCTGCATGATATAAAGTCCAAATACAAAGCTTCACCTCAAGAAAAGAGGAGTTTATTCAGCATTTGAGGTAAACAGCTTGCTGTACCATAAATAACTTCTCTCAAAATTGGCTAACAACCCCTTTAATTTACAGCATCTGAGACTAAGTAGTTTCTTCCCCATCATATTCTTTAGCTGATTCAATTTGCTTGCATGGAGCACTGATTCTTGGCAAGCAAACTCATTTACCAGCAGACATTTAGACAGAAATGCGTGGACTGAGTTTTTCAGCTACCGTTTTCTTTTTGTGTATGCAGCAGCACTCCAGCAGGAATCACCTCAAACTTATGCTGCATCATGACATTGCAATATCCTCCACAAGCAGATGTGGAGAGCAATAGTGGGGAATGAACAGTGAAGAAGTGGAGGTCTGGGCTTCTGGCAGTGCATCATCTTTTACTGAAGCATTCTTACACTCACTTCAAGTGCTGGCAAAATATATGGCCTGTGGAAGGCATTTCACTCATGACACATAGGCGAAAAGGGTTTTTTGTAAAATTCCATTATCTGAAGAGCTGATGGGGTACACTTACCTAAACTAGCCCTTCACTGCTGGAAATGAAAGCCATTCTTGGCCAAAGTATGTATGGCTTGTAAAGATCTCTGAAGTACTGAGGGTGGCAAGATAGTAAAGAAAAGGGAGCTCTTAGAGGAATTGTGCTAAACAGCGGGCATGAAAACTCTTCAGCATTTTGGAGAGCTCTCAATTTCTTCACCTCTCTTTTTCATTTATCGGTTCTTCCTAAAACATTCTACATTTAATAGCGACATGGACATGAACAGACAAGACAGATTGAATCCTGGGGCAGATATAATTTTCACGCAGACAACTACATTCAAAACTGGAAATATTTACATGAAATTCTTTCAACCTTCACTGGTGCAAGTGCTACTCAGTGGCCAGTCCTCTCTATTTTGCAACCTAAAACTAGTGGAGGAGTTAGCTTCTCAGTGAGAATTACACTGTAGGCTCCTACTACTCTCTCAGTACTGAAAGAAATTTTCAAATAAATATTGAGTGTAAGTGATCCTGTGTTAAAAATTAAGTTTACCTTTGTACAAATTGAGGAATAGTTCTCTTTCAAGTTATACTACAGGAAAACTTAAAGAAAGTTGTATATAAGTTGTATATACGTAACTTGACCATCAAGTAAAAAATCTCATAGCCATATTAAACTTTGATTGTGTTTGAAAAGCAAAGTTTATAAATATTGGAATATAGTCTGAAAACCATTACATTTTGTGTCTGGTTGGGCAAGGGAAATGTATTTAAAGTGCAAGTGGCAGATTTCATTATTTATGGTTTGGGATTTTTTTTAAAGCACCCTCTCAGACCCTCCTTGCATTTAATAAGGACATTAATTGATAAACTGCCACAAAGTTTTAGGAACAGTTAGCAATTTTGTGGGTTGGAGCCAACATCCCCAAGTGAACTGGGCCAGTCCAGACTGCACAACTCTGAGAAATAACGGGTCTTCTCTCTGAAATATTGCTTAATAACTGAGCAGCTGCACTTGTATGTCACCAAACTATGCAAGAAGAGGCCATGACACTAGAATTTGCCCTATATCAAATTAAACACACCATTTATCTTTATGTTTAACAACATTTGGGAGAGTTTAAAAGAATAATATTAGTTTTCATTTAAAACTTTTAGATTCAGGTGTTGTTAACATATGTGGAATCTAATCCGTAAAAACTCATTTGATTGCAGGAAAACACTGCAGGCCCACAACATGTTGATAATATAAATGTACATCAGAATTCAACCATAAAGGTTGATGTGATCAAGCTATTTAATCACAGATGGCTGAGGAATACCCATAAAACTTCACTCATAAAAGTTATTCCTTTATGCAAATTGCTTGCCTCACTTAACCGCACTTTGGTAGCATTGCTTTTCTTACAATTGCTTTTCTTGCAATGTATTTCTTACTTAAAAGATGATTTCATTGCATTGGATCGCATCACAGTGTTTTTGTAACCATCCTGAATGTACAGAAAAATTTCAACAAAATTTATTGATAAAGATGTATGATAACTAGATGTCTACAGAAATAACACAAATTAGTGAGAGTAATAAATCAGTTATGGAATGATGTACTTGTGAATAAGAAGTAATATTTATCCTGGGTTACTGTCTAAACATTGACACTTTCTGGCAGGTGATTTGAAGCTTAGTTGAACTTGATTTAGGAAATTATTTTTACAAATATTTTAGGAAATGTATTACAAATATGCTGGACTGACCTTGGCAAGCCACCAGGTGCCCAAGAAGCCACTCTATCACTCCTGCTTCTTGTCAGGAAAGCGATAAAAATAAGACAAAATGGTCCTGTGTTGAGGTGGAGGTGGTTGAAAGAAAAGCAAAAGCTGCACATGGAAGCAAATCAAAGCAAGAAGACTAATTCCCTACATCAACAGGTGAAGTCCAATCATTTCCTGGGAAGTAGAGTCCCAGAATGCATCGCAGTTGCTCCAGAAAACAAAGAATAAGTTCTGTCCCTCACTGCCTTGGGTCAGGATTATGGCTCACCAAATGCCACATGGTATGGAACATCCCTTTGGTCAGTTTGGTTCAGATGTCCTGGTATGTTGTCTCCCAAATTCCTGTTCATCCCCCACACACAGGCTTTGAGGAAGTTGAAGAGTAGCGGGTGACAAAAGAGCCCTGATGCTACGGGAGCATTGCTTAACTGATGTGTTATCAGCATTGTTCTGGTCACAAATTCACAGCAGCACTCTGTGGGGGCTGCTATGGGAGAAGTTACTATTCCAGACAGACCAAATAATTTCTAAAAATATGTGGAGGTAGATTTTCTAAAAATTCTGGACTACATCCGGTCTCAGACTCAAGTATTCTCTTGATTTTATTTACTAGGGTTTTTTTTAATGTATAACAGATTCTTTATATATTGCAGATTTTCCAAGTTTAGTTTTGGATTTTAAAAGGCTGTGCATAGAATTTTTTAAAAAATTAATTTCTTGTTTATGTATTGTCAGAGTTTAAAATACAAGTAGTTTTTTTGTTCAGAGGTTTTCAGGAATCCATTCAATGATATGTTTTAAAATACAAGTCCTAATTGAGCTATTTTAGTGTGATTGACTTGTTAATTTTGTTGAAGGAAAATTGAAAAACTTGAGCTAAAAATTGGAAGAATTTCCTTGAACTTCATAATTTTTTTAAAAGAAAGTTTTTTCCTCAAGGGATTGACACTCAGTAAGCCCAATGAAAATAATTTTACAAGAAAGACTGTTTTTGCAGCAAAACCACTTGAACTTTTTACTTCTGTCTATTTTGCAGAGGTTGCATAGAGAATTGGTCGCAGCTGTAAACTTACTGTGTAACTTTGATAGCGGTTTACTGACTCTTCCTGGACCACTTAACAATGTGTACATTTGTGACCCTCTCATCTAGGTCCAATTATTTTTATACTTTTATATATATATATATATATATATATATATATAAAGCATATATACATATATATACACTTTTATATATATATATAAAATATATATAAATATATAAATAAATAAATAAATAAATAAATAAATATATATATATATATAAAAAAATATAAGTGTGTATATATATATATATATATATATATATATATATATATATATATATATATAAATATATATATAAGTGTGTGTGTGTGTATATATATATGTATATATACACGGAAGGTGAAAACAGCAGAATGAAATCTCCTTAACATTGGCATGTAGAAAATATTTACAAAACCACAGTGTTAGTAAATTTTGGTGCAAAAAAATTGGTGCTCATGCTGCAGCATTACAGACATAAGAAAGACTGTGTTTGTGGTGCCACACTTGTGATGTGAGAGTGTGTGTGGCCCAGGTTTGGAATCCTGAAGTTTTTTCTGGTTTAATGCTGTACAGCAAAAGTGCCAAAATGAATCCTATTTTACTTTTTGTGTGTCTATATATCTGTGAGTGATTATATATGCAGCTTAATATAAACAAAAATGCTATTATAAATAAAAAATTATAAAACATAAGTAGCTATTAGCTTTAAGTCATTTGATGTTTTCAAGGTTTACGTAATAATCCCTGTGCTGAAAGCAAGTGACCTCAACAATTAAATGCATCACTTGACCACTAAGTAAACAGCTGCTTTCTTCTCAGAGCTAAAGCTTTTATCTTTCTGACAGTACTCTGGGCTCTATGTAGAACTGCTTCCATATTCTTTCTTCCACATCACTTCAGTTACTTACAAAGTAAACATAACAATATTGTCTAATATACCTTGGTTTTTTAGACATACTTGCTTAAATCACTTCCCTTTTCCAAAATGTGTCTTCTGTTTTTGTATCTGTAATTGGGAGATTGTATTTCAGTCAGCAATTGCTGACTCAAAAGTCTTATTTTTGTATCCATGGTTCATTACATACATGTAAATCATACAAGAAAAAAAATAATTTACCTTTGCAGTAAGAAAGGAAAATAGCAAGCCTTTAAAAAAAAATTACAAATTCGTACTTATCCTTACATTTGAAACCAAAAACTGCATACCAAATCAAATTAAATACTAAAATGTAAAATTTCAAGTCAACATATAAAAAAAGAAGACAAGACCCCGTTACTATATGTCATGAGTTGTGAAAATTGTGCTACTTTGTTTTAAGAAAACCACACAGACTAATAAAAACATACCAAGAGAAGTATGAAGCTATTTTTTTCAGTTTATTTATTTCTTCTCAAGTTCTCTCACTGCCAGAGCCACATCTGAGTTATAATAAATTATCTATTAACTCTATAATCTTAACTTTCAATTAGTTTGCTATTGAAAATTAGCAGGTACAATACCTGCTGCAACACTTTGTGATGTGATGTGGGCTTCCTATTGTTACAGTTTTGAGCTGAAGCACACATAATATCCTTGCAGCTGCAAAGAAGCAGTTCTCCTCTCACTAGGACATAATTTGAAATAAGTAGCAATACAAATCCTGGAGATGTTGGGAGTCAGTTTGGGAACAACAGTGGCAGCCAGTAACAAAATGGAACGGGTTAAGGTGTGTAGGACAGTAAAGTAATATTTAACAGAAGCAGAAGGTCTGTTTTACATATTGACTGGGCAGGTTAAACTTAATAAACCGGGCTCTAGCTCAGCTTTTTATGTTTAACCTTGGCTGATTATTTTCTTTTTGGAAGTCAAATGAGCTCAGTAAACAGATGAACTAGTGGGACAGGAGGAGCAGCCTCAATGCAGATAGAGAGAAGAGCAAGAAAAGCACTTTTCAAAGTTTCAGATCTACTTGCCCATTCTCTGTAAAGAATAGCCTGTCCTAGTAGAAGTTCTGTCTTCCTGCATTGTGTATGCTTCAGGTAGTGTCCAGGAGCAAGAGCACTCAGAGAGGCACAAGTACCCCTTTCCCCACTGGGTCTGTCTGGATGTGCTGAAGGATCTAATGTTTCTCTCCTATTCATTTCCTCCGTATATTCCATTAGAAAGATATTGTATCTTTCCTCTTAATTGAAAATGAACCTTACTTCACTTCTCTATACATTTAAAAACCACTTTGCTCTATGAGACCATGTTTGTAAGTAAATGCAATTTCTTTTTAATAGGAATATGCCATAGCTGGAAAAGTAATGCAAAATTTTGGGCATATAGGCCCTTTTCTAACATCTAACTTAATTTTTCTGCATTTGACTTGGTATTGATATGTTTTAATCTCAACCAGCATAAAACTGTCCATATCCCACTCCCCTTTATGTTGTTTATATGTTGTTTATTTAATGTCCCTAAAAACACCATGCTGCTATGCTTTTATTCTTTGTTCACCTGTGGGTTATCGTAGAAATTCATATCTCTTATTACTTACAATTTATTAAGATAATCCCTAGGCATAAATCTGACTGGAACTATTAATTTAATGTGATGTCTTTTCTAAATTGTACTACAGGAATTAGGGGAATCTGTCTGTGCTTACCCTACTGAGCACAAAATATCTTGCTCTGCTGGTTATAGATATAGTTTCCTGCATGTCTGCCACTCCATGGATGTATTTGTCATCTATTTACATATGATTTTGTACAGGAATTGGCAAGATTCAGTTTATTTTCCACCCTGTAATGAGTACCTACCTGCCAAAATATGGAAACATAACTAATTTTCACATTCTCTAGTGGTGAGTTGTGTTTATTTGCATAATTTCCTCTTTGAACTTGCATAATTTTCTCTTTGATGCAATTGTATGAATGATTTTGCTGATCTTGTTCCGTATTCTACAAAGTGATGGGTCATCTTGCTTTTGTCTGGATTTTTTTGGGCTGGTAGTGCACCTAATGGTAGCTTTCAGAATTTGCATGCTTTGTAGGAGGGATGAAGCTGAATATATAGCCTATAGCTGAAAAGCAATGTGATACTCGTGTGGAATTTAAATAGAATTTAAATTTAAGTAGAATTCTTCTCATGAACTTTTTCTCTTGATCCTGTTGTCCTCTGGCTGTTGTATAGCAATGCACTGCCTGATGGCACTGAAAATGCTAAGGAAATACCAAAGGGAAGGTGACACTATTTGATTTTTCTGATCTTCATCTAATAGGCATTCTGTCTGCAAGAACAAGACAGAATTCTCCTTAGCCCACAGGAAACAGAAATTTAGATTGTTCAATATAGATACAAACTTTCCTGGATCTAAATCCCTGAAATGGACGTGTGACATCTCTCTGAGGGGTCGGATCACTTTTTCCACTGCTTGTGACTTTATTGCCAGACTACCTACTGGTCAATCATTCTGAAATTAATCTGATTAATATGAGATTTGCGCATTTATTTCATAAATTATGTATGTGAACAGAGTCTGTGTTATTGTTCTCAGTTCACCATATAAAGAGAAACTTATTTTTTAACTGGAGTAGTTGTGTTTCCAAGAGCCACAAAGAACAAGATGGATTATTTTTAGACTAAATAAAATAATTTTTTATTGGTTATATAAAATGGTCACAATACACAATATATGTTCATATGCTCAAACTATATGTTTAAATAAATTATATTGTGTATACAACATATATTCTTGTGCTGGGGATACATTTGAAGAGAAGTATAGAATTTACAGACATTCTACATATAGTATATACTATAAAGTGCTCCAAGGACAAATTAATTTGAGTAGGTGCAGTTATACAGACCCACAGAGTAATGTAATATTTCTAAATATCTTTTTACTGCACAATAAATGAAAACTTTATAATGAGTTATTTTATTTAAAAATTAGTATTCAAGCATTCATAGTCTTTGTTTCATAAACACCTGTGGATATAAGTCTCTAATGCTCATTCATAATGGCTAAAAAACCCTGTTGGTTTTGTATTAGTATTTTTTTCCCACAGATAAATAAAATAAATGTCATTCTGTAGATGCAAAGAGAAAGTGAAGTGTGAGGTGGATTGAATATCTGCCAAACTTACTGACAGATTACTGACTAAACTGAGCTGTAACATTCTCAATATGACTGGTTACATGAAAACAAAGCTATTTAAGCAAATGAAACATTATGGCTGATTTGACAAATATGTTGAATTTTCAAATTCATAAAAGAAAATACATGACTGAGAATGCAGTGAAAATGGATGAATTAAACTCTTTAAGCATGTCCCAGTTGTATGACAAGATTCTCTGAAGCGAACTGATAATGCCATAATCTATCAAAATGCCTAGTCTCTATTTTTGTGCAATATATAATATCAGGTGTAAAATACAGTCTGGAAATATCCTGAACAGGAAAGCAATTAAAAGCTTCATCATAGTTCAAGCTGTCTAGAAATGTGAAGAACAAACGAGAATGCCTAAATTCTACCTCTTTGTGTATGAGACAGTAATTAATACCAATATGAGAGACAGTAAAAATGTAGAGTGTCCATAAAATATTTTTGTAATAGGTAACCAAGACAGAATGCTTTAGCTCTGCAATGTGTTATGTATTTCTTACTGTGAACTGGTTTTGTAAAAAAAGCAGTAGGCGAAACATAGATTGCATTATACATGCTAAATATGAATAACACAAAAATTGATAGGGAGCTGTGGAGGCCATTCATCTGTTCTGGTCAGAGCGCACGCAGTTGAGGGTCTGGAGAAAGACCTCACCTCTTCTGATAGTCTGGAATTAAAACTGGACAGAGAAATTAGAGTTTTCTGGGTTGGGTTGCTAGATTAATTCTGGCTGTCTCTGGTTTGGAAAACTGGCTATGCATGATGAATGGTGTCTGATACTGCAGGCAATTACAGGGACACAGAGCAGACTTGAAAATCATCTAGGGAAAAAAAAAGTACTGTGGATAAAGTTGCTTGAAAACAAACTGCTATGTTGTGAAAGCTGGGTAGATGTAGAGGTGTGCATTATTTAAATTTGGGTTGAAATTGACTAAATCAAATTAAAAACATGTAGCAGCCTAGACCTGTAACTCCAGCTGTGGAGGTGTTACCCTGTCCAAGGAAGTTGTTTGCAATGAACAGCTGTAGATCGCAGCAGAGCAATGCTGAGCAGGTTTAAGTGCTCTTGCCGCTTGCATGTGAGAAAAATTCCAAAGAAAAGAACCAAAGTTTGTGGGCCAGGCAGAGGGGGAGAGAGAGAGGGAGAGAGAGAAAGAGCGGGAGGGAGGGGTGGGTTCTTTGTGCACTAAGATTCTGGAAGTTTGCAATGTTCTCACAGCCCCAGCCACTTGGGGGTGTCTGCCTGGAGCTTCTGCTGCTTTTCTTTACACTGTTTAGTGTGGTCAGCTTCCTCACTCACAAGGCTGCATTTCTTTCACATGCAGCAGTGACAATCAGCAGCTTGTCCTTGGGCCTCCATTTTCAGTCTCATTTGTATTTTCAATGCCTTTGCTACTATATGCTGAACTCCACATCATAGGAAGATGTGTCTGGTACCAAGGCACAGGTTGCCCAAGTTCTCAAGATAAGTTGGTAACAAGCAAGGAGTGGGGAGGACAAATGTAGCTGGTGGCAAATTTAGCCTAAGGCCTGTGGCAGGTTTCTACTGATGGCAACATCATTGTTAATAGGAAAAGTTACTCACGGTTCTTTAGGTTTCTAATCAAATAGAGTATTAGGTTTTTATCAATTTCCTCCTCCATAAAGGTAAAACCAAGGTATCCCAGGTCTCTAGTTCTGTAGACTAGACTACAGAATTCCTTTATTCTACTTCTATAAATTTTTCATGCGCTATTTCATATTAAAATCTTTTTTTCTTCAAGGAATTAGTTGTCAAGATGTTTTTGAGATAATGCGAAAACCTGCACTTAGTTTATGTAAAGTGTGGCTTGGAGATGTTGTACTTCTATTTTGTAGTGATGATGGTTGAATAAAAACAGAATAAAAATGCTGACAGATAAGTCAGCATTTCTTTTGACATTTAACTTTGTTGGATACATTTCAGGCTGCTCTTCTACTGAAGGCTGGGACAGCTTATTTTCACATACACATTAAAGCATTTTTTGATCTATTTACAACAACTGAATATGCATACAATAAAGTCATATTGGTAGAGGAAATAACTTTCTCCAAAGACCAAGAGATCCTGCCTTTTAAAGTGGCTAATACCGTTCTCTAAAACTTTACCTTCTTTCAGTTCTAATCAAGTAACAACCATGTATGTATGTGTGTGTGTTTATATAGTATGTATTTTGTTACAGAGACAATACAAAATGATAAATCAGTAATTTTAAGATTTAGTTTTTGGTTGGTTTATTTTGATTTATTTGGTTTCATTTTATTTCACTCTGCTTTGCTTGTTTTGTTTATTGTTCCATTGTGTTTCAATTGTTATTGTTGATCTTGTTGTGGAGTTGTAGTCCAAGTATGTTTTGTTCTGCAACATGGGGCTGTAGGAACCGTTATGTGGGTGTAGAAATTAAATTAATCAGTGTTATGATACTAAATGAGCGCAGTAATTTTTTTTGTGAGAAAACATGAAGCCTACTCATTCAGCATTTTAGTGATATCTACAACACTTAAACACATTTCTAAATAGACATGTGCAGTCTTAGTGAAGTAGAATCTCAAGCAAATAGTCCATTAGTGATAAATGACAGCACATTCCTCTGCACAAGAAACAGCATTTCCTGCTCATCTGCTTACATGGGAAATGATTACTGTCTTTGTTTAAGGAAGAAACTATTCCTATGGAAAAAATTTGCAGATGTCAAAATCATAAAAAGGAAGATACTGATTTAACAGTACTTTTATTAGTTGATAATAAATAAAAAGTGCCTCTTATGTCAGATGACACCTGTAACTTAGTATTTTGCAAAGAGATAAAACTGAATTACTCACTGCTTTGAGTATGTCAGGTCCTAACAGTTTTTTCCAGGTGTTTCTGTTGAAGATTAGTAATATAAATAGGTTGGTTCTTTCTACCTTCTACTAAAAATGTTCATCAGTCACAAAGCAAAATCAAATTAACATGAGTGTGATTGGTGTGTCCATTGAAGAATTATTAAAATTTGTCTTTTAAAACATGTTCATAAACTCATATGTCTGTTGTTGTGGAAGTATTGTGTTCTTCACTGTTTGTTAATCTGAAAAGTGGAGAGTGTGTGTCACCCCTAAATACCACAAATCAGAGGATGGGAATTTCATTCTTGATACTAAGTACCATCAAGGAAATTCTTTAAATATAATTTTACTTCTGATGAAGTGGAACAATTCCAAGGGGCTCGAGGGTGAGAACGGCTCCTTTCCGTCAAACAAGGTATTCTGCAACAGTTTTATTTTACATGTGCTGGTAGGTCTAAATAATATGAAACCAGAACTGTTCCTAATGATGACTTTACATGACAGCTGCCTTGCTTGCTAGCACAGAGTAGTAAAGTTAATGGTTGTGGCCTTCTAGCTCTAAAGCTCTTCTAAAGCATTGGCTGAAGGCAGAAGTACTCAAGGGATCTGACACAGAAAGGGTGGAGGGGTCAAGTTTCACGGTGATCTGAGAGTTGGTTGTGATTTAACACTGCGATGGAGTCTGACCTGAGCTGAATAAACACACAGAGCCACTTTACTGAGGCTGTTTTCTGTGTATCAGCAGACCTGAATATTTACTAACTGCACTATTTAAGCGTGCAGCATTTCTTGTTGTGCATCCTGACTGCATGACTGCCAACACTCTCCAGTTCCCCTGCTTCTGTTACTCTATCTTCTTTCCTAGTTCCTCCCACTATGCCGTTCTACTTAGGTTCTTATAAACATTTCCTAATTTCATCTTCACCCCCACCCTGTTCCTCTCCTCCCTTTTGTTTCAAAGTGTCAGGAACAAATTTTGTTAATACAAATGCAATTATGAACAAAGAGATATTGAAACATCAAATCTGCAGCTATTAAATGAAATTTCATTTAATAGCTGCAGAAAATTTGGAAAATTTGCAACTCAGTTGATTTGGAGCGCAGCAATCATAAGCCAGTTGGTTGACTTCACCATTAGTTTCTTCTTACTGATGATGCATGTGCACTGAATGGAAGTTTGATTTGAACTTACATAAGCTTTTGGTAACTTTGTTTCACTACACAGTGAAAATTACAGAGGGCTAGGGCAGCATCACTTTTATATGCAACCCAGAAGTAGCATGCAGTTTGCTTCTGAGGACAGCACCCCATCTATTTTAAGTTGCATTGAAAAAAAGTTATAATATTAGAGTCTCACTGTCATTTGATATCAGACATTTAAATAAATCACAAGGCAATGCAAGTTCAGTTAATCTTTTGTCATTTCCAAAATTACCTGAAGGAACTTGCATCTGGAAGAGCTTTTGTTATCTGAAAATCCAAACCCATAATTTTCTTTCCAAGCAATGAAAATGTATTTAACATGAACACATTAATGACTTGGTGAATTCATTAATGAGGCAGTCTTTCAAGGATTGAAGAAATAAAGTAACTTTGTTGCATATTTATAAAAAATTATCTGTGATAAATGTGATTATGGCTTTTGTATAGTTGCCCAAAACCACATAAAACGGACAACTATCCAGCCACTTCAAATTTAGGCAAAGCAAGGCAGCTTATCAATGGAAATCCATTTTTTTACCTTTGTTGTGGCATGATGATACGGAATTTTGTGCACTGATGAATAGTTAAACAATTTTCATTAAAACTTTACCTGAAATTCAGCTGAGATTTCAGTGGAAAACCATAACATAGAGGCTGGAGTACTAACTTAGACTAGTAATATGACTCTGAAAATAGTTTCTTCAAATAAGAAAAACTTCATAGGTTTATTGACAATTCATGTTGAAATCTTTATTGTCGATAACTCTTCACTTTTCATTGGCTTCAAAAATAGGTCTTGGAAAAAGGATCCTGCAGAGGGAGTCAGATCCCTCCTGAGCATCTCAAGTAGTTCCTAAACCATGGAGATTAGATCTGTTCCTTGAAGGGCAAAACAAAGCGGTCCACAGTCAAGAGATCAAGATAAAGTAAGATTAAATGGTATTGAAATGGTCAGACTCTACTGGCAGAAACATCTATGGATTTAGAAATAGAAGATCAACCTCCACCAAGAATATGTGCCCACTTAGGGAACGCTGCTGTAAAGAACTATTTCCACGCTTCTACCATGTTTAAGCTGTACAAAAAAGCATAAAGAAGACATTCCAAAACTTAGTTTCTACAGACCCTTCTTCCTTAAAAAGCAAATGTACTCAAAAGACGGATTTTGTGGATATAAGACATTTTCTCATTCAAAAAAATAGGTATGAAATTTTTACTTACCCTTCTGAGTATATTTTCAGCAGAATTCATAACACAAAAATGGTTTGAGAAACTGTTTTTACTTCATGCTGGACGTTTTCAAGCAATGGAAACATATCTCTCTCGAAGCATGGATTCCCAAAATATTTAAAAACTTAACGACTCTTGATACCAACTGAAGGTAACTATTTCAATACCATTAGCAATCTCTGATTCAAATGACTGTTTGCTTTAATGAAACCATAACTATTGTAGCAGAAGTGTAACTTTAAATGCACACAAAGATTACATTATACATATTACATTCAGACTAGCTGAATTCAGGTTTTTGTAATGCCTGTAGTTAAATAACATTTCTTCATATTTTCCCTTTTATTTCCCCCAAAGACATTAGAATCAATATTTAATCTCTTTGTTCAAGGTTCTTAATTTTTTGAATATAGGTAAATGAATGTAGGTAATATTTCTCAAAACAAATAAAAAAAAATGAAAGATGTGAAAGCTAAAACAATTTGACGCAAAACTAATTTAACTAATTTTGTCAGAATTTCTAAAATAATTAGGACAAAATGGATGTTTTGTGTAAATATAACAGCAATTAAAAATTATGGTATATACTATGTAGGACACCTCAGCACATACATGTAAGCTGTATTGAAGTTGTATTGCAGAAGAATGCTAACACAAGTCTTTGATCAACTAATTTCTGTGCAACACAGTGAAATTTAACAGGCAGTTGACCTTCACCTTCCACTTTTTGAAAATTTTAATGTAAATACTGACTGGTTGGTTGAGCTGGTATCTTTATGGACAATTACACAAGTCCTTTAATCATAAAACCTGGTAAGCAAGAAGTATATTAATGTAACAGAAGTAAGTTGAGTTTATTGAATGGTGTTTTGTTGTTCATTGGCTAATAGATACCAAGTCTTCCTCTTTATCAGGAAATGTAAGATGTGAATATTGGTACTGACAGGTCTTATAACAAACCTCTTTTGGAAATAGAGATAGTACTGGTAGAGCTCAGATCTGAACTACAGCAGACAGAGCGCATCTTGGATCAATGGCTAATGGCCACAACAAATAGGAAGAAGGAAAAACCTGTAAGAAAGTGGTGTCTGGCCAGAGAACCTTTCTTACCTGAACTTAGAGTTTCCAACAACTTGTTGCATTTGCTCTTCATTCCTCCCCCAGACCCATGTGCAGAATCTATCCCTGGGTTTGTTGAACTGCATGAAGGGCACACAGGCTCATTCCACAGGCCTGTCCAGGATGCTCCAGGGGGACATCCCTTTCCTGCAGCATGTCAGCTGCACCAGCCAGCTTGACACCATCTTCAGGCTCGCTGACAGTGCACTTGATCACGGAATTGCAGAATGGTTTGGGTGCAAGCAACCTTAAGATTACATTTTCAACCACGCTGCCATGGGCAGGGACACTTTTCACAAGACCAAATTTCTCAGAGCACCATCCAATTTAGCCTTGAACACTTCCAGGGATGGGGCATTCACAATTTTTCTGGACAACCTGCCCCAGTGCCTCGCTACTCACACAGCAAAGAACTTCATCCTAATATCTAATCTAAACCTACTATTCTATAGTTTTAATCCATTCTCCATTGTCTTTACATGCTCTTGTAAATATGCCCTCTCTGTCTTTCCTGAAGGTTCTCTTCAGGTACTGCAAGGATGCAATTAGGTCAGTCCAAAGCTTTCTTTTTTCCAGGCTGAGCAAAACCAATTCTCTCAGCTTTTCCTTGCATGAGAGGTGCTCCATCTCTCTAAATCCTACTAAGTCTAAATCTACATCCTGTTATGTATGCCACTGATGAAGAAATAAAATAGCAATTGTCCCACTCTTGAGAGATAGCAATTGCTACTGGTTTCCATTTGGACTTTGAGCCACTGATTTTATCTCTCAGAACATGGTCATCCAGCCGGTTCCTTATTCCTCTAACAGTCTGTCTGTAAAGCCCAAATCTCTCCAAGATAAGGCCACAAAGTTGTGGAAGACCCATAACCAAGGGCCTTGTGCAAGATGAAGTAAATGACACAGGTTCCTCTCCTCAACTGAGGCAGTCACTCCACTGCAGAAGATCGCTGAGTTGGGGGGACACACTTTGCCATTGCTGACGTCCTGTTGGCAGCCCCTAATTTCCTCCCTGTATTCCATGTTCTTCAACATAAATCTCAGGAAGATCTGCCTTGTCATTGTACCAGACACACAACTGAGCTACTGAGACTGGCCAGTAGCTCTCAGGTTCCTCTTTTTCAACTCCTTTTAAAAATGGTATGTGTGACTTTTTCCCAGTCACTAGGGACTTCTCCTGAGTGCCAAAACTCTTTAAGTATGACTGAGACTGGCCTCATAAGCACACCAGCCTATTAACAGGATTTCTCTCTATGCACCCATAAATTTTGCAGCAATCTTATAGTAATGCAATTATATGTATAGCTTTCTTACAGTGCTAAATTTGGTTAGATTTATCAAGAGACCCAAAGGTGAAGTACATTTATACAGGCACACAGAAAGGCACTAAGTGCATAAGCCTGTTTTTCATAAGATCCAGGTTAAAAATTTATTGTAAGAAGTTTATGGTGAAAATATGCACAGAGTCTTCCTGAGCCAAAAATAATAGATTTTACTGATCTATTTTTTTCCCTCACTCATTTTTACTTTGAAGCAGGAACATACATTCATTTAGACTTTTTCACCTTTCATGCAAGTATGGACAGCTTTTAAAGACTGGTATAATTTACCCAAATTCACATTAAACCTATGTGTAAAGCTGACAATAGGATCACTAAAATATGGACGGATGTAGTTCTTTCTGTTCCCCATTCAAACCAATGTTCTGGCTTGAATTTCATAAAATTAATTTTGAAAGAGCCAAATATGATCTGAATTATTTTCTCAATTGAATTGGCTAATAGGTATAAGGAGTAGAGTACTAGATCATAATTTTTGTTTAAAAAATGTATGCTCAAATTGATCCAAAATATAAAGTATACTAAAATGCGGAAGATTAATATATTTATAGTGAATTTAACTGGGTTTACCTATCAGTGAAATTGCATATGTGTCTTTTCTCTGTATTTGTGTCATTCATGTTTCATTTCACATGTATCTTCTACAAAACAGGTATCTATAAAGCAGATAATTAATGATTAGGTGCTAATAGAAATTAAATGTTATCATGGTAAGTTGACAGGAGTTTCTGATATGATTGTCTCCCAAACCATTCTGTCAATACTGTAGAATTTTGATGGACTTTAAATATGTAATTTTTTTCATTAACATTTCAAAGTTAATGAAAAAACACATGTAGTTTGGTGTGTTTTACATCATTTGTCTCTGCAAATCTGCAAGTACTTATTTATACTCTGATAGGGGTATCTGCTCAGCCTAGACACATTTAGAATGATGCTGTTTTTTTACACAGTTGCTTCACAGTGACACAATAGAAAGTCACTTGGAACAAATCTGAGACACTTTCTGAAAACTTGGCTGGTGTACAATTTTGTGGGTACAAAGTTTTGCCTCTGATGTCTGCTTGCCAAAGTGACCATGGATGAGGGGCATGCCTGCAATTTGTCAGTTTTGGCCTCAGCTGAGTGTGAACGTTAAGTACAGCAGAGTTGCTCCTCACTGACTTTTGTTTAGCTCACCTTTATGGAAATAGGGCACAATTCATTGTTTAAGGTTCCCACATGAAATATGCCTGCACCAAAATTGAGTGATCCAGCTGAGAGGACTTTATGGCAAGAGCTTATCGGTGATGTCACAGAGATGAAAAAATTGCTGTGCTTCTGGTTTTGTGCAAGCACTGAGAAGGATTTTTCCAGTGATTTTTCTACTTGGCTTCGGTGCCAATCTACTTCAGTTACTCCTCCTTGCCTGCATCTGTGTGTCTTACTCTCTTATTCCAAAACACCTGGAAAACAATGGTGTTTAATGTGTTGACACAGGCCACTAATCCATCCCATTACTATGAGCTATGTTATATTAATAACTAGGATGCCATTGCATCAATCCTGTAATCATTTTTATACCTAGTATTGTACACTTAACTACTTCTTAACACAGCTTCTCTGGCAGCCAATATTTCTTAATCATTGATTCCATACTGGAATTATCTTTGACCCCACTCTTTGCTGACGTGCTTGGCAGTGTGCACTTAACAACAAATTCCTTATTTTTGAGCTGCAATAAGCTGTATATGAGCAGTGATTCTCTGTTTTGAGCCATGCTTTCAAGTTTACCTTCTGGAGTAAAAAAACGCTGGAGGGCGACTAATAATGTCATGATTGGCAATTTATGTAGTTAATTTTTAGCTTTTCAGTCAATTTTTCAACTAGTCAATTAGTCATTTTTTTTTGGGTTTTTATAGCCAGGCTCTTCAGTAATCAAACTGTGGCCTCAGTGAAAGATCTAATACCATATTTAATTTCTCTTTTCCTCTGCAATTTATTTTCTGACTTCATTTTTATATCTTTGGATTTCTGTGTGTATTTCACCATGGCTGTAAATTTGTCCTGTGACAAACCCAGCAGGTCTGAACACACCATTAGATCCCTTTGATGAAGCTCTTTGGGTGCTGTCACCCTTCTCTGTCTATGGACTTGCAAATTCTCATGAGCCTTTATGTGGGAATTTAAAGGCCATGCCAGAGATTGTCTGCCAGTGTTTTATAAACTCTCCCTGCATACAATATTATCTGAACACCTCAAATGCGGCAAACTAATGCCCATGAGAATGGATTAATATTTTAAGAGTACATTCTCATGGGGGAAGAAGTCAGTAACATTAGAGTATGAAAACATTTACTTTTTGTTTTGACTAGTTTTTTCTTGGAAGGAAAGGTTACTGCAGACTAAATTTGTGATTGGGACTTGCATTCAGTTAACTTTGCTTAATGTGCCTGTATAAATATTGATCCCTTCTTCCTATTAATTATGCAAGCAGTGGATGACATAAATAATGGTTCTTGAAACACGGATACCTGATAACTATGCCTCACGGCTGTATGAGTAAACTTTTCAGTTAAATACAAGCAAGTACTGAAAATTAAACAACTAATTCTCATGGTAGCAGTAGTCTGGAATGGCAAAAAGTTAACCCTTTATATATATATGGTCACACTATATTTTAAAATAAATGTATACTAATAAATGACAGTGTGACAAGACAGATGATTAAAATAGTTCACAAAACTCTGCATTTCAACTGTGAATGCTGCGTAACAGTAGAAAGCTCACTCAGTTAAAGAATGAAAAGTTAATGAATGTAGACCTAATCACAAAATGTGGACTGAATGTTAGAAGCATTTCACAAAAACTGGCAGTGGCAAAATGAATGCTGCAATAGGGTAGATGTGTCCAATCAAGCAGCACATTTGTCCTACTAAGAAAAAAGGGCATGATCCCATCATCAATATGTTTGTAGTTAAGAAATGCTGATGGTGGTTTTCCTTTCCTTCATTTGATCATGGGTAATTTAAATTACAGTTAAAATCTGTCACAAGAAGTGAAGAAAATAATTTTTCAATGTTTTGTCATCAGTGGGCTTAACGGGCTTTTCAATCTGTTACATCCTTTGCTCTTGATTGTAATATGTAGTTCAAACAACACCGAATCATGACGTACCAGCTGACCAAAATTTTGCTTGGTGATTGAATTTTGCAGTGTTTTAGCACTTCAACAATAAATTCTACAATTAAATAAAGGAGACAGCTGGGGTTTTCCAATACCCTCCTCTTTCTAAATACATCCTTTGGTTATCAGGGTTGTTCTGCTTGGCATCTGACATCTGATTTCATAAATCAGACACCAAAAATCACCAAGTAATGGAGAAAGTCATGGGGGGGGACCCTGTAATTAAATACAAATAGACAGCAAGTCTGGATTTACTGCAGAAAAGAAGAGTCATTGTAAAAGTCTGCACTCCAAGAGACATGGGCAGGAAGTTTAATAATTTTAAGGTAAATAATTTTACATGTCTGTACAGCATGGGCAAGGAAGGCACATGTTACAATTAAGGAAAGAGCAGGCTGGCAGTACCAGAGAATTCCCTCTTGTTACAGCCAACCAACCAAACAAACACAAACACACACACACACACTTTTGTGTGTGTGTGTGTGTTTGTGTGTGTGTGTAGGGTTTATTTTAGAACAATTTGGTTGTGGTTTGGTTATTATCCGTAGAAATATACCAATATAAAAGCATAAAAAATACTTAAGAAGTATAAAGGAAAGAAAGAAGAAAGAAAGAAAGAACAAGACTTGATTATTACAATTTTGAGGTTCTCTGGTTGAAGTGATGGTTTCAGCCCTTGATCCCCTGGGGGCAAGGGAGGCTCATGAAACACGGAGTTTAGTGGGTCAATAATGTGCACTGAGTTCTACATGAGAATTCCCAGCTACTTCCTCTGAGAGGGGAGTGTCACACTCTGGTCTCTTGCAATACTGTGGATCATGTGCAGGTGGAAGGCACTCAGAAATGAGTCAGGGGGCACTTCAGGAGCCCCTGATGGCTTATGACCCCTCCCACAACATGACAGCTGCCTCCCACATGAGCGTGGTGGAACAGTTCTACTCTGTCAGAAGGGATGAAAGCCCGTCTGTGAATGTCCTGGTCGTTCCCTGGAGGCAAATTTTCAAACATGAGCCCGTTGTGTAAAGGAGGACATTGGCATGATATAAAGGCACTATCCCACCTCATGGGATCTGCTTCCTATTCTCCTGTTCCCTAATCTGTCTCAAACCCAACTTGTAGCCTCGGGGGATGAGTGCTCACCTCCTCTGCACCTGGTGGCTACTGTGTACATCTCCAGCAGAGCACCTGCTGCTTTTGCAGAAGACTGATTGCTTGGAGTCACTCATCATTAACATTTGGTTCCTCAAACCTCTGTAACCACGGGTTTAACACAAACTTGCCCAACACTTAGGCAACCAGTGTCACTTGAGGAGAATGGGAACGGTGCCTACCCAGACAGGAAATAGTGTTAAATAAAAATAGGCGGCATGAAAGGTTAAAAAAAAATGCGCCGTTTGTGCACTTTAACTACTTGGGAAAGAGCTGTTTGACTTTCAAGGTGCTTCCAGGTAGTTTCAGAAACAATAAGGTACCTACAGCCTTCAGGAATATCCAGTTAGGCATTATGTGTATCCTGAGGGTCCCCTCTGGTGGGCACTGCTGCCAAGTCTGCTTTGCCAGCAGACTAGAAGATACACAAAGTTTTCAGTTCTGTCACTCAAGCTCCAAGTGCTTTTCTGTGCTAGTGGTCAGACATGCCAAGTGAATGAGTCACAAACACAAAGACCATGTAGAAATTTTTTTATGGTTTGTTGGATCTCTTTGGGTACCTAAAATTAGCATTTCAATTCTGTTTTAGGCACACAAGCACATGTGCTTATTTTCAATCCTGCTGTGTTCTCATATGTTCATTTAAATTCTCTCTGTGTTAAACAGGCTTAAAAATAATCTGTAACGTGTACTTAGATAAGTAAATATATAATTTATGGGATTTTAAAATAAATATGTCACACAAATTCTCTTATTTTGCCACTAATCTTTGGAATTACTTTTGCATAATGTTTTGAGGGTTTTTTTCCCCCTCTCTTTTTGCTATATTGATTTTGGCTGGGATAGAGTTAATTTTTTTCAGAGTTGCTAGTATAGTTCTGTGTTTTGGACTTATGCTCATTTGGATTTGGAAACACTGTTAATAATTCAGAAGTGTTTTTGTTATTTTTGAGCAGTGCTTGCACAGAGCCAAGGCATTTTCTGCTTCCCAACCCACCCCCCGTGAGCAGAATGGGGATGCACAAGGGCCTGGGAGGGCAGAGCCTCCTGACCCAAAGGACATTTCAGGCCAGATGATGTCATATTCAGGACATAAAGATTGGGAAACAAGGAGGGAGGGAAGGAGGGAAGGAGGGAAGGAGGGAAGGAGGGAAGGAGGGAAGGAGGGAAGGAGGGAAGGAGGGAAGGGGGGAAGGGGGGAAGGGGGGAAGGGGGGAAGGGGGGAAGGAAGGAAGGAAGGAAGGAAGGAAGGAAGGAAGGAAGGAAGGAAGGAAGGAAGGAAGGAAGGAAGGAAGGAAGGAAGGAAGGAAGGAAGGAAGGAAGGAAGGAAGGAAGGAAGGAAGGAAGGAAGGAAGGAAGGAAGGAAGGAAGGAAGGAAGGAAGGAAGGAAGGAAGGAAGGAAGGAAGGAAGGAAGGAAGGAAGGAAGGAAGGAAGGAAGGAAGGAAGGAAGGAAGGAAGGAAGGAAGGAAGGAAGGAAGGAAGGAAGGAAGGAAGGAAGGAAGGAAGGAAGGAAGGAAGGAAGGAAGGAAGGAAGGAAGGAAGGAAGGAAGGAAGGAAGGAAGGAAGGAAGGAAGGAAGGAAGGAAGGAAGGAAGGAAGGAAGGAAGGAAGGAAGGAAGGAAGGAAGGAAGGAAGGAAGGAAGGAAGGAAGGAAGGAAGGAAGGAAGGAAGGAAGGAAGGAAGGAAGGAAGGAAGGAAGGAAGGAAGGAAGGAAGGAAGGAAGGAAGGAAGGAAGGAAGGAAGGAAGGAAGGAAGGAAGGAAGGAAGGAAGGAAGGAAGGAAGGAAGGAAGGAAGGAAGGAAGGAAGGAAGGAAGGAAGGAAGGAAGGAAGGAAGGAAGGAAGGAAGGAAGGAAGGAAGGAAGGAAGGAAGGAAGGAAGGAAGGAAGGAAGGAAGGAAGGAAGGAAGGAAGGAAGGAAGGAAGGAAGGAAGGAAGGAAGGAAGGAAGGAAGGAAGGAAGGAAGGAAGGAAGGAAGGAAGGAAGGAAGGAAGGAAGGAAGGAAGGAAGGAAGGAAGGAAGGAAGGAAGGAAGGAAGGAAGGGCTATTTGGAGTGAAGGTATTTGTTTTCTGAGTCAGCCTTACGTGTGATGAAGGCTGACTTTTGTAGACAGCTGAACACCTGCCTGCCAAAGGGAAGCAAGGAATTGATTCCTTGTTTTGCTCTGCTTCTCTGCATGGCTTTTGCTTTCCCTATTAAACTGTCTTTATGTCAATCCACAAGTTTTCTCGCTTCTATGATTCTCTACTTTTTCCCCTGGAGGGTAGTGACTGTACAGGGTTTAGCAGACAACTGGGGATAAATTTCGACAGCGTGGGTTAGGAAGGGTGTTATGACAGACAAACATTTTTTCCTCTGTAGTGTAGCATTTTGCTGATCTTGGGGAAGGGGATGGCATCTTTTGGAAGTGGTAAAGTTTGCAAACATTCAAACACAGGACAGAAATCTGCTTCTTGCCTCTTGCTGAAATCGCCCTGTGTGATTTCAGGAACAATAGCAGAGAACCATAGGCTTACTGTCAATATTTTTATGATCTCTGTCAGTTCTTGCCCCCATCCCACTGTGGCATGGGTTAGTGGCTGCGTGGGCCTGACTTGCTGGCTGCACTTAACCCAAAATGTGGTTGTGTGGCAGTATTGCACACATCATGAAGATGTCACGATATCAAAATATGACGTCATGCCAGCCTCTGCAAGATCCGCTTGCTTCAACTCATGACTGCTTGTTGTTATCTTTGGAGTGAAAGGCTAAGTACTCTGCTTAGGGAGAGTAATAAAGCTATCAGAACAGATATCTGACAGCATATATTGTTCTTAATAGATCAAGGAGAATTTTGAAATTGTGTCACCACTTAGTGTTGTGAACAAATGGAATGACAAATCCACCACGCACATGTATTTTCTTTGTGTGCTTTCTCAATGCATATTTTTTAATCTTACATGACGAAACTTATTACTAATTAGTGCATGGAAGGTAGTCTAGCTTCTTACAACACTTGGCATGGAAGCTTTACTCTTAGAAACACAAACAAAATAGAACTAATTTTATTATCATTAATGATGATTAATGCATTAATAGAGAGGGAAAAATGGTTGGTGAGGATGAAAAATGAATGAACTGAGGAAATACACTATTTGAAAATCAGTCAAAAGGTATAATTTTCTATTGTGGTGAATCAGTACTCTCTAGTCATGTAAAAGAATGAAACAGGCTTGACTAGCTGAAGAGCTCTGCTTACCAGAAGGTGAAATAATGACACTTATTATCTGAGGGATTTTTAATCCCATTTGATCCTTCTTTTTGTGCAATAACTGTAGGTCAATTAATATATTGCAAGATTTATGCAGGTATACTTGCAAATAATCTTGACAGAACATTACAAAAAACCTTTAATATTTTGATAGTAGAAAACAACAAAAATCTTTCAGCATACATAGATGGGTTGAATATATGTATGAGACAATAATAGTACTATAGATGCTTTAGTGTTTTCTTTTATTTTTTAACTCTAGGAATTAAAACTTTAAATTTTTATCTTTTTGTTTGTTTTTCTTTTTTTTATTATGTTTCAGTTTTTTCTTTTTTTTTTTTTCCATTTTATGTTTGTTATATCAGGCTTGTATATATGCACTTGGAGCTGATGAGGTGTTTGACAACCTTTGGGTAACCTTCCATTTTATTTTCTGACATCAAGCAAAAATTTTCTTTTACATTATATATTGAAGTTGTCTCCACTTCCACCTCAATATGTACTGTATCTATTGAAAAATAGTGGAGTATTTTGCATTTAAGCTCAAGTTTGACTTCCTCAAATGTTTAAGGCTTATTTAGTCCTGTTTTAGTTTATGTTATTTTCCCATTCCATCAGTCTGGTTTATGAGATAGTAATAAATTTTAGAGCTTTCCATTTACTGAATTTAACTGTTTCCTCTTATTCTAATTATTGGAAAGTTCTGCAGGTATTGACAAGTAATAAAACCTGTTGATATTGTAGCCTTCACCAATTTTAGCACACTAGTTTTCACAGCTTTCACAAACTGATGACATTTTAAATATATTTGTCTCAAATGAAGACTCATAGAAAAAGTACTGAGCAAGAACAGATAAGGAACTCATTCTCCACATTTGAAATGCCAGACTTTTGAGTATTTGAGCCTGGAAATCAACAAATGACTGTCCAGAATGTCAAGGCAGAAAGTTGACATGAACATTAATATGTTTAGATGGTCTCTGGAGAGATTTGAAAGCTGTTTTCTTGACTGACTGTTTTGTAGATAATATAAAATCATAGGGATTTTTACACAATAATAATAATAAGCCTAAAGTTACAAAACAACAGCAAATACTGGGATCATTATGAGCAGATGTAAAAGTGGAGCTTTATGGCTTATATTGAAAACAGGTGTTTTCAGTGTATAGGAAAGAGAAACTTTCAAGAAAGTGAAGATTGGAAACAGAATTTTGGGACAGCTATTGTTATCCCAAACTGCCTAAACAGATATTTGAAGGCTGAATTTCCTAAAGTTAACTTAGCAAGTGATATGCTAGTGCATGCCAGCATTAAATTAAAATTTAAAAAAAGAGATACAAAAGAGTTATATAATTTTTATAATAGGATGTTAAAATGCAGTCTCTGGAGTAAAAATGCAGTAAATGCATCTTATCATTTCAATAATCTTTTTTTAAAGAAGGGTAAATCTGTGAAAGTGTTTGAGGTAGATAGAAGAGGAAGGCCAGTAAATAGAGCTACTTTAGCCACCTACTTTGAAATTTGGAGAGCCTTCTTTAGAAATTTTATTTCTAAAATTTTCCTGAGCATCCCAGGAGTCCCAGCATCCTTCTCCCTGGTTTTTCAAGTTTCAGGGTGCTATCCCCTACTAAGAACAGTGGGACATAATTAAATAATAAATTAATTGTGGAGTTTTTTTAACTCCCAAAGCACCAGTAGTGAAAACTCAGAAAAATTTATCTGCCAGTGATACCAGAAGCAAAGGATGGCCTCTGATATGTATGCACTGTTTTCCAATTCTTTTCCCTCAAGTTCTGAGGTCTTAAGGCAGGTCAAGCCATTTATTAGTTTCCTAAAATGATCCAGTCTTAAAATTCTGTCTTTTTTTTTCTTTTTTTTTTTTTTTTTAAGATTCATGGAAGGAAAATTTAAATTTATTCCACAGAAAATAACCTAATTTAAAGGTTTAATGAAATATTATATTTACTTTTTTTTTGCTAAAATGTATGCTCTGTTTCCTGTTTTTATATTGCATGTCCAGGGGCTCCTGTAGTGAGATAGTAAGAATACCTAAACATGGAAAGATTAAAGGGCTCAATTCTTTTGTCCTCCTACAATTTCTGTGTGTCTTTAATACACTCCATAAATATGCTGTATGCCTGTAGCCCACAGGGACAGCATAAGAATACATGCCCTTCCCCCTGGGGACCTTCAGAGCAAACTGCCACAGAGACCTGGCAGGAGCTCCTTCCAGTGACCCATGTAGTTATTGGACTACATAATTTTTGAAAAAATGGATTTCTGAATACATCCTAAGTTCTGTCTGCTGTGCCATGGTATCATCATTCATGCAAACTTGGGCTGTATTTTGTTATGGTGTTACTACGTCGTCAAGACATAACAAAATTACTTCAGATTTTAATTATTTTTTGTTGATAATTTCTAAAAATATTCTGATCATTATGAATGTAGACATTCTTACGGAGTTGTATGAGAGATCTGTTGTTAGCTATCTCATGAAAGAGCTGGCATGATTTGGTAGGGCACCACTTGAATCTAACATTTCTTTTTCCATTCTGCTTGGGTGATAAAACTCAAAGCAAATGAAAGTTCAAGTACATTTTCTTGCATTTTATTTCAGGAAAGCTTGTAAAAACTGGTTGTAATGGATCCGGTCTTAAAGTTATGCCAGAAGAAATATGAAATTTGGCTTCATGAATTAGTCATACACAAAATCAAGTGAAATCAGAGCTCATGAATTACTTATAAAGGCTAGCTGAAAAATCAATAAATTGCCTGTAATGCATACATAAGCACTTTCTCTAAGTCTATGATATACTGACATCATGATTATTTTTTTTGTGAATGAGAGTTCTGCCAGTTTGAAATTACAGAATCACTTGTCCTTGGGGTTTATTTAAAAATGTCAACTAAATATCTTAATCTATTTGAAATAAAAAAATACATTGATAAATGCTGACAGATGACTATACCAAGTAATTAGGAAAGCATTGCAGAATGTGGCTAATAGCTCCAGGTACCCTTGGAGATTCAAATTATTGTTAGGTTAAAAATACTTTGTGAAAATTATTCAATGCTAAGTAAAACTTGTGAAATGAGAAAGAGGGAAAATATGAATATTTAATGTAGTAAAATTAATTTCCAAATTAAGGACTAACCATCATCCATCTGCCAGAGGGATAAGTAGTCTTTGTATACAAAATCATTTGCAAATTAAGTTGGCCTAAGGTACTGAGTTTATCTCCTTTTAAAAGAAAAAGAATAGTAAGTGAAATTCAGTTTCTTTGTGAGTATAAAACTGCTTTAATAGTATTGTGAACCATGAAAAATTTAGAGTTTCTGAAATAATCAACATTTATGCACCTAAATAGTCACCTTTATGGTGCAATATTGTGGATGCCCCTTAAATTCCGAAACAGTCGTTTTTAATAATTGATAACAACAGAATGTTGTCCCAGTGCAAGCTTTCAGCAAGACCTGTTATACTGGCAAACCAGATGATTTTAGATCTCTAACCTCTCCCTTCTCTTTTATCCCGACAGAAGGAACTGCGGAATCTGGGCAACTTGGAAGCATCTGTGATGAGGATTCTTGGATGTGCTCAGGGTCAGAGCAGACGTGCAGAGCAGGTGAATCATTTCCTCTTGGATTTTTGCCTCATAGTGCTCTCTGCAGTGTTATCAATGACCATAGTTTATCTACACATAATTTTAGTGATAAATGCCTTTAACATATCCTATATTGCCTTCATCAGCTTGGTGAGTCATGGTAAGCAATGAATCTCAATGCAATAGCTTGTGAAAATGTTCCTTTATGTGTGTTCTTGTAGAATTCATTTGGAAACTTTCATTAATAATTGTTCTGTGGAGCTCAATGATAGCAGTAACAGAACTTAGTTATATATTGAATTGAAACCCAGGATCAGTAAGTAAGAATTAATGTGAACTGTGCTTCAGCAGAACCAGTCAAAAAGTTATGTGATATTTAGGGAAGGACCTGTCTTAGAGAATATGCAGAAGGGAAGCTGAGAAAATCAAATCTAGGTAATTATATGATTGAATTTTTTTTCATATTCTCTTGGATATCCAGGGTACTTGTCTTCACAAAACTAAAGTGCAAAAATTGGATCCAGAACACTGTCTATAAACAGTAATATTCTGGTAAATACTTCTGTGCATTCTTAGCAATTCTTAGTGTTTTTAATTCCATTTACAGAAACATCACAGTGACCAGCCTGCAAATTTCTCTAACGTGGTGAGGACCATGAATGAGTTGTCTTTATTTCCATTGGAACAATAGAATCTGGAGCAAGAATTTTCACAGAGAAAAAAGCAATTCTCAGAACTGCTAAAAGCTCATTGATCAAACAGAATGACTAATAAATCTACAAAATAACCAGCTGAGTAGACTCTATTATCTTATATCTTGCAGCTTTCAAAGTCATCAGGAAACAATTAGCAATAGGATGCAGCAATAGTTTGCAGCATTATTATTCACTTCCCGCTTCAGAATATTGCATTCAGCTGCTCACACATTAACCCACAGCTGGTTTGCAGAAGATGTGCAAGTTTTTAAAATTTAAGATAAATGAGTTAATAAAAAGTTTGACTACATAAGAAAGCCGACCAAAACGAAAACAAAAAATCTTCCCCAAAGTCAAAAATGTTAATACCAAAACAAATAACAACAAAAAACCCAACCAATCAACCAACCAAAAAAACCCCACCCAAAACCAACAAAAAACAACCTCACAAAAAAAAAAATTGCAGCCAAAAAGCTGTAAATGAATGTCACTAGCCAACACAAACTGACCATATCATAAAAAGAGGAATTATGTGACTTGGTTTTAAACTCTTCCAACCATTATACACACAAGTCAATGAGTTTGACTAATATATTTTAGAAATATTTTAAGGCTTTTATTCTTTTTGTAGTATGGAAGTCGATTCTTTTGGGTTTCTAAAGCACCCAGGTGATGTGATTTCATTTTCTAGGAAATCAGGCATACCAAATGCAGGCCGAGCCAATGAATTAATTCTAAAGTTACAGTATGAGGAGGACAGGCTTGAAGTGGATCATAATTGTGGACAAGCAAGAGCAGTACACAACAGATCTGGTGTAGGGGAGTACAGTTGACAGGACCAGAGGGATTATATGAGGACCTTAAATGAGGAGGGTAAACTTTAAAAATGTTAATATGTAAAAGTTATACAAAAGTGAATGTGAGAGGAGGTGTTTTAAAAATTAGCACATTCTTGTGAACTTAATATTAATAAACATTCACATTAGTTAGAAAAATTCTAGCTTTTGAACTTCTAGAAAAATCTATACATCCTGAAAGAAACAGAACATTATATGACATTCAGAGTTTTGATACCCAGGTAAATGATGCTGGATTTCTTTCTGATGTGTTCTCTTAACAAGGAATAAGAAAACCCCTCCAGAGTACACACAAAGCTTTTCATTTATTTCCAAGGTTCTTTTACAGCACCCAGCATTTGGTAGGAATAAGTGTAGATAATAATTAGATTTTTTTTTTTTCAGAATTGACATGAAAAATATTTATATTTAACATTATTGTCAAGCAGATGTAAGAATACGTATGAATGAGGGCTGTTAGTCACAATAAATGTCAAAACCTATAAATCCTATTAAAGGAGCGAAACAACAGTGAATCACCTCTTCCCAATGGTGACAGTGACGCAAGAGCTTGGGCTGCTGGAACTCTAAACTCTTGTCTTTTCTTGTACTTGATTCAGTATTTCCAAGAAAAAAGCCTGAGAACAGTTGTCATTAAGATGTAACTTCTCTATTACAGCTTGAAGTGCAAAAGATGTGAATACTGAGATACGAAAAAACACCCCTTTTAAAATGCTTGCTTTCTCTCTTCTCACTTCTCCTTAATGTTCAAGTTAATGAGACATGGCTCAGAAGTATTTAAGATGCTCTCATTTTGCTTCTTTTGCTGACTACTTATATAACTAAATAACAACCACAAGAATACCCATAATTTGCAGGCAGCCTGGAGATAGAAATGGGGAAATAAGTTTTTGTTCATCCCTGTACCATACCTACTGTCTTTGTTATCATCTAGTGCAGTTTCTGAGTTGGCAACCCAGTTCATTGTTGTGGATGTGTTATACAAAGAAAGTCACAGAAGAAATTATTTTAAAATAGTGTGTGGAAGGATTTAAACGAGAAAAGTAGATGCTTGGGCTGATATAAGTAATTTAACCATGTTTCTAAGTGCTAGGAAATGTAAGCTTGTTTTTTGAGATGTAGAGGGATTTTTTCTTCCCAGAAAGAAATTAGCGAGTTTTAACTTTTAACAGGTTTTCATCTACTAATATTCCTGGCTATATTTTTTGGTTACTTTATCAATTTATGATGGACTCAAGTTATAGGTCACAGCAGTTGTAGATCACTTGTTGAAAATCTCTTGAATGTTGCCTGTGCCTCTCCTACATAATAGAAATCTACTTCTAAAAATGAAAGAAGTCTAGCTTGAACCAAAAGACAGCCTTCTAATTCTAATCACATCAAAAAACACTCATTAGAAATTGCAAAAAACCTCAAAGAGTGCTTATCATTCTTGTGGATTTCAGTATAATTTCTTGCCTAAGTATTCACCACATGAAAACAAATATATCTTGTTGGCTTGAAATGTACTTATATCATTAATCCTTATTATTAACTCTTACTTAAATCCATGCATATGTCTTAAATTTTAAACATTTTTTTCTAATGAATGCTAAAAAGGTGAGATTTATACTACAACATGAAGTGCAAGTTAACCTATAAAATCCCTTCTTGGTAGTGTCTTTGCATATGTAAATTAAAGTAAAACTAGGGCTATGCCAAGCAACACTGGTTTCCAGCAATTTAGTCTTGGTGAGGATTAGGAGAATTTCGTGGCGAGTAGGGGACAGCTAAAAGCTGAAATAATTTTGGATATTGTTGTAAGAGATATCCTGAGGTAGTTCTGTTAAGATGTATGCAGCTCTTTGCATCCTCTGACTTCCTAGTTGCTTTCTTCCCAGACTCTACAGAGCAGAGTCAGAATTTTTTCCCCATCTAAGCCTGACTCTGGAGGCAATGAGAATGATTGGCACAGAAAGAGAAAGAAAAAGCAGAAATGCCTTTGAAGGAATATTTGATGGCAGCATTGCAAGAGCTGAAATCTGTTCTATGTCCTGATTCAACATGCATGTGCATCACAGACTCAGTCCTGGGCAGCATTTAATATGTGGATCTCTTAGAGCTGAACATCACTCACACACCAAGGGCAAGTCCTGCCTGAACAGCCTAAAGGCATTCTGCAATGGAGTGGCAAGTAAACAGTGGAAGGGCTAGGGATGTCTTTTGTCTGACTTCTGCAAAGCTTTAGACATTGTTCCCCAAAACATCCTTCACTCCAGACTGGAGACAGATGGATTTGATGAGTGGCTTGTGGGTGGATAAAGAGTTGGTTGAATGATCACATCCAGAGGGTGGTGGACAATGTCTCAGAGTCCCAAAGGACATCAGTAACAAGTGATGTCCCTCAGGGGTCCATACTGGGGCTGCTGTTATTTAATATGTTCATGACAGACGTGAAGAGATCATGTGCACCCTCAGCAAAATCTCCAATGATACCAAGCTGAGTGGTGCAGTGACACTCTGGAAGGATGGGATGCCATCCAGAGGGACCTGGGCAAGCTTGAGGAATGGGCCTGTGGGAATCTCATGTGGTTCAACCAGGCCAAGTGCAAGGTGCTCCAACTGGGCAGGGCAACTCCCACTATCAGTCTAGGCTGGGTGATGAAGGGATTGAGAACAGTCCTGCTGGAAGGACTTGGGGGTGCTGGTGGGTGAGAGGCTGAACATGACCCAGCCATGGGTACTCACAGCCCAGAAAGCCAAATGTGTGCTGGGCTGCAACCAAAGCAGTGTGGGCAGCAGGGTGGAGGAGGGGATTCTGTCCCTCTGCTCTGCTCTGCTCTGCCCTGGTGACACACCACCTTCAGGGCTGCATCCTAGCACAGCAAGGCACCTCTTGGAGACAGTCCAGAGGAGGTAACCAAAATTATCAGAGGGATGGAGCATCTCTCCTATGAAGAAATTGGGCTGAGAGAATTAGGATTTTTCAGCTGAAGCAGAGAAGGGTTTGGGGTCACCACATTGCAGCTTTCCAGTACCTGAGGGGAATCTACAAGAAAGATGCAGCGAGATTTTTAGAAGGGCATGTAGTGACAGGACAAGGGGGAATGGCTTTAAACTGAAAGACAGGAGATTTAGATTACATCTTAGGGAGAAATTCTTTACTGTGAGGGTGGTGAGGCACTGGAACAGGTTGTCCAGGGAGGCTGTGTGTGACATGTCCCTGGAAATGTTCAAGGCCAGGTGGCCTGGAGGTCTGAGCTGCCTGCTGAGGAAGGTGTCCCTGTCTGGCACAGGAGTTGGAACCAGGTGGTCTTTAAGGTCCTTTCCAACCCAAACCATTATATGATTCTATTATATGAGATCATCTGCAATCCTGCTATGTAATTGCCACATATTGCTAGAAGTTTCTATATGTAGATCATGTTTTTAATAAATGTTACTTAATATTCACTCCAAAACTTTAAAAGTTCAAGGCAACACAAGTAGGAAGACTACTGGAAGATGAATGAAATCCCTGCTCTTGTTTTACCCATGCAGCCCTGCAGTGCTCTTGACCTGCAACACATATGTAACATGGCACTCTTTAGTCCTACTGTCCACTACTAAATCAAAGAGCCAAACCTTATGGACTGGATTTGCATATATATAAAAAGAAATTTCAGAAATTTCCACGGATGGATGTGAAGCGACAAATCTAACTAATTTGCGCAAGGAAAGTTGTAAGAATCTGTGAACTAAGGGGAAAGGTATAATACCTCATTTCTCTTAACTAAATGTGTGGACAATAAGAAGCACTGGAAGTGGTGCAGGAAGTGTCTGTTGTGGGATATTTTCTAATGAGTGTGATAATTCTTCCATTACCTAAAAACTGTTGTGGGATTTGCTTCTCAGAGGCTCTTATGCCCTTCAGCTTCACTTGCAAGCTGTTCCATATGCCAATTTCTCTAAGCATAAAACCCATCTTGCACTTCCTGGAGAGAGAGATCCAGACCTCCTGGATCTGCTGTCTTTAGGCTGGACCTTACGGACCCTCTGCAGGTGGAATCTGGAATTTTTAATCTCTTGGTCATTCTGCGGTTATTCTTTATGCAGCTTCTGTGACAGCTCATGATAATATAATATAATATGACCTGCAGCTACACTTGCTGTCTATAAACATGTTAGATGGCTAGTATTAGCTCTGGTGTGCAAACAAAAGTTCATTAGGAAAATTATTGTACATTCTATGTATAAATGAGTATTGCACCTTCCAAAGTTATGTTAGACAAATTATTTTCAGGTCACTCATCAAATTTTTAGAAAAAAGGCATTATTATTTAAATGTGTTATTTAAGTCATGTTAAGAAACAATAAATCCGAATTCTCCTAACATAAATATGATGCAAAGACAGCATTTAGATCAGTTCTTACAGAAGAACCAAGTACATGAATCTAAAAAGATAATAAATGCTACACTCAATGTTATTATTCCTGAAGGTATTCAAATTGCAGAGGTCTGATCTGTTTAGAACTCTGGAACTGGATGACCAAAATAGAACACAAGTTCTGCAAATAAATGTCTTTATGCTGTTTCAAGATAGAATGGCTGTGATACCATCGTCACTTCTTTCTCATCTGAGGTTAAAACAAGAAATATGCAAATAAAGGGCTGAGCAGTAGCTTGAGAAAATACAACACTGGTGTTCTGACAATTAATGAAAGCCTTCTAGTGCCTGCTGACTAAACCTGGCACTGGAAGTTTGCAAAAGTGACCCTTCAAATATACACCCCCAAGCATGTTTCAAATATTTAAATCAAGAGATGCTTTAAAAAATCTTTTGAAGTTCATTATTTAGGTAGCATTTTATTGCTGGAATTATACATGGAGAGTAATTTTCCTGATTAAAGCTTAAATTTATTGTACAGCTATGGAATAATTTGTTGATTTGAAACATTAGTTTGTGTTGTGTTTAGTTGTAGCCTTGCATCATTTTGAGTCATATGGACCTTGAACACATTAGAATGACTGAAGTTGTTTTCTGGACACTTCTGACATTTGGTTTGTCAAAGAGAGAATGAGAGACTAAGAGAGAAAAAAAAGTTATTCAAAATTTGGTATGAGTAATTTAATTTTTTAATAATTATTCACCAAAGATGACTCAGATGCATTTCTCACATCTCTTTTTAAATAAATTTTTATTGGAAAAGTATCTTTAACTCAGTGATCTATGGGATTACAATAACCAAACACCGTTACACATCTGATTTACATTTTTGGGATCAGATGGCTTAATGTTCTGAGACTTTTTGTCTAACATGATTTCATAATTTGCAAAGGTTAGTTTCATATACAACCAATCAGGTAAGGCGTCAGGGAAGTTTGGATGAGGAATATTCTAAGAAGACAAAAGGGGCTGAACTTCTGTTTAGGGTAAAACCTTGACTCCCTGAAGGTCATAAAAACACTTGCACCTTATGCATATCCATCTCCAGCAGATGATTTCCTTCTTTGTAAACCTTGCTGGGATATTGAGGAGAAAAAATTTAAGGACGTACTGAGATCACAGATTCTAAATTAACCAGTTCTTCTGGTTGGTTCAAAATATTGTAAATATTTTAATCATATATGAAAAATAGATTAATCTCAATTAAGGAATTACATAATTCAAGAGACAAATGTCTGATACTTTTCCTCCTTGCATCAGAAACAGTACGTGACAAGAACGTGGACAAAGGTGCAATGGTAAAACAGTGGTGTCAGGAGCATGCTTTGGTGTGCTTCAGTGGAGTAATAATTGTTGGAAGATGCATTTCAGGAATTTTCACTACCATTTGTTGTTTCACATGGGAGGAAGAATTTAAAAAACAAAGAAATTATTGTCTCACTCATGTGACTCCTCTGAAATATTAGACTTCTCTTAGTACCTTTTAATATGACAACATGTATCTTTAAGACTTGGCTTATTTCTTTCCAAACATTCTGTGAAAGACACTCAGTGCACTACTGAAGTTGTGGTTTAAAATGATTTTTGTCTTTTACTTATTAATCTATTTTCAGTTGAAAAAATAATTTTCAGTTATGTTCTTTGGGGAAGAGCTTCAGAAATACTTGCTCATGTTATATTTTTTCCCCCAGTGTTTATCCCAATTTTATTCTACTTTGCATTGTGTCAGACTGAATGTACTCACATGTAGTTTGCCAGCCTGGTTTTCATCTTTTGATTTAGAAGATGAGAATATGTGTCAGAATAGATATTAAGAAGAACTCCTCATTGCTTGAAAAACTTATATTTGACTTCTACAAAAGAAGTCTTAAAAAAGGAAAAGAAGAGATGTTCTTGAGGATAAATTTCAAGGAGTTAAATAATCTCTTCATGTAAAGAAATTTCTATTTCTGTCATGTGTACACGAAGAATTTGTATTAATTATAATTTATTATAAAATTATAGTACCCAAGGCATCATGTTTCACCCTCAGCAAAATGAAATACTTTTCCTACACAATTAACTTTTTGCTTCAGGCTTCATTAAAAATATTTCAATAAAACCTACAGTGGCAACAAAATAAAAAAATGGTGTGATTTTATAAGGTTAATTTTAGCCAACCTAAACAATGTAGCTGATTTTTGAATACCTCCAATTTCTTTTTTCTGACTTTTGTCTTAAAACTTTGTACTTCCTTTCTCCCCAGAGAAATGCATTTATGACTCTTCCCTGTAAATAACATTATTAACAACAAAAGGACTTTAACGGAACCTCTTGAATATTCAAACTTAGAGACTTCCAAATCTCTTGTCTAAGATATTTGGGAGATATCTAGAGAAAAAAATGCATCAGGCAAAACTTCAGTTTTTGTCTGGTCTGAGTAAATGGGGTACAGTGGACCATGAAAATCTGATTTGAGCTAAAGAAACAGGTGTGATGCAATCAAATTACTTATTTGTGTTTATTTAGCACCCGAATAGAAAAAAAAATTCACTCAGGCAGGAGTTTACATGTATGAAGCAACATTTGAAAATGAGATTTGGTATCCAAAGTCACTTAGGAATTTCTAAAAGAATTGCTTCATACATCCCCAGTCTATGAACCTGAGAGTGTTAGGAGTGGGCTGAGTTACCATCAGCTGCTTACACAGCCCAGAACTCAGTCTTATTCAATTTTTCCTATGAAACTACCTAAAACTGTTAAAAAATAGCAAGGAAAAAGAGGACTACTACACTTCTGCAATTTTTTAACAATGACGCTACCTGTTAAATTTTTGTACTCGATTGTGTATAAAAGCGTACATATGTTTTTAATTAACACAAAAAGTGTTGCAGTTAATACAGAGGCTGTGTTTGTCACTGAATATTTTTACAACATTTTAGAATAAAAAGGGGTGTTATACATTATTTCACTTTGTATGCCACAGATTTTCTGTTTTACATTGCTTATAAACCTGGAATGTAGTTTTGATTTAGTATGTGATCTTGCATAACATAATGCAAATATATATATGTATAGAGAGAGAGAGAGAGAAAGAGAGAGAGAGAACAGAAAATTGTTGGGAATTTTACCTCAAGGGTTGACAAATAATGGCAGACATTGTTAAGGTACATGCCAAACTCTAAGTACATCAGAAGTAACAAAAGAAATGCCAGTGAAAGAAAAAGATGGACGACACAAAAGAATAAAATTAAGTAAATGGTCCAAGAGAAAAAAAAAACCAAACAAACCAAAACGAAAACAATCCATGTTTTAATACTTTAGATCTAAATACTCTTGGACAAAGAGAAAATCTGCTGATTCCTGCTGTGAGAAGTTCCACAGTGATGCTACACAGGATTTGACAGACCAGCATTTCTCAAATTCAGAAGCATTGTTTTCTAGGTAAAATTTTTGAAATACATGAAACAAATATCTCAGTGTTATAGGAACAGTTTAAAACACCACACAACAGACTTTTCATTTTCAATTTTCATTCTTTTCTCTCTATTTTTACCTTCTAACATGCAGATACAAACTTGGTAATTAAATGGCAAAAATATAGAAAACAAACCCTAGAATCACGTTCAATGCATTGAATGTATGTATCTGTAATTGCTACCATATGTGAAAAATTAAGAAACTAGGACCTGGAAAATGAAATATTCTCCAGGAGGTATCACAGGTACTTGTCAGGTTGTATAAACATGTGTCACTTGTGAGAATTCAGAGCACAAATTTGATGCTGACATTCACATAGGGTTTTTCACAAACTGACTACGCTGATTGCTCTGCTGGGACAAAGCTCGTGTAAGATTGCATTTTTTCAGATTTCTTCTTTCATTTAAGTTATGGATTCTGAAAATTCCTGAAGAAAAATTGTATTTTGTCTGTGTAATTTCCTCCAGGAATTGAAGCCATGACCTAAGGTGGTTTCACTGAAGTGAAGAACCTGAGTACCTCTTTCACCTCTAGGCCTTTTTTCTTCCCCATATATTTGCCCATGAAAACATTTTATCCCTTTTTAAGGTGGTTTCTGTAGCTTTTCCAAAATGAATTAGGAAATTTTTTTTGTGTGTGTGTGTAATCTCACTAGGATATTATTTGATTTCAAGCTTGTATTCAGAATTCTTTTGCAGGGAATTGCTTTGTGTCCCAGAAGTTTCATCAGGTCCTTGATTTACAGCAAGCAGAGCTGCTTTTGGGAATCTGTACTGACCGTTCTAGTTATTTCTGACTAACATATATTGATTCCTTATTACCAACAGCAAATTTAGTTATGATAGGAGCAAAGCTGCCTGTATCTTAGGGCGTTTTAAATTAATGCTTTCAGCTTTTCATTTTGTCTCTGATGTACTCATCCTGTCTAGTTGTATTCTATGTTAAATTATGTAATTTATGTGTTCAGCACTCTATAATTAATAAACTGTCATTTAAACCCCTGTGTGAAACTTAAAGGTATGATGGGAGAGACCAGAACTTATATTCTTGGCAGATGGGCAGTTAAGCTGTTAAAAACATTAGGTTCAGGCATTACTCTAACCATATTTTCAGTAAGGCAATAGAACCAAGAGAAACTTAAACTTTCCTCATCTGCCAGTGCTTTTTGAATTTTTATTTTTTTACTTTCCCAGTAAACAAATCAGGAGTAATAAGTAGCTCACGCTGTTAGGGAAAAAAGTCTTTCCCAAACCCTGAGGTCATTTGTGACATTGCTTTTTAGCTTTAAGCAACAGATTACATAGTCACAATTGCTGATTCAAGCTTTCTTTGTTAATTTTGGTAGACTATAACTGCTCATTGTAATAATCTTGATACTGACTCAATTCAGAAAATTCATGCTGGCTTTTAGTTGCAGTAAAACCTTGAAGTGTAGCGCTATTACTCTGAATGAAGTGCATTTCAGAGCAAGCTGATCATAGCAACTCAGTAACTTATTTGGTTTTTGCAACAGCAAAATATCTGTGTTAATGATTCAAAATCTTCCACTGCATAATAAGCCTTTGGAAGGGAAAGCTGCTTATCAGCAGATCCTCAGCCTTCTCTTTCTAAGCTGTGCAATACTCCCAAAATTTTATTTAATCATCAGTATGTGTTGAGTTTGGTTTATTTTTTTTAATTCTTCTGTGCTTGCAGTTGTCCACAATGAAGCATGACACTCCTGGATTTTCTAACTACTATACATTTTTCTGATATTTCTTATATTAAAATATTTATTATGTCTTTTAGATATATTCTGTTTTTCTAACATAATATTTCCTATTACTGAGTTTGACTCATTTGGCGAAAGTTTTATAATTCAGTGTTATTTTTATGCATTTTTGCCCTAAGTTTTTTTGAGAACTCTATGATAATTTTCCAGGATAACGTTCTTGAGGTTATCTCCATAACATATACCTGCTATAACCATGGTAGCTAAGAACAGCAAAAGTAGATTTCTAGCAACAGAATTCACTTTTATTCAGCAGTATTTAACAGATGTATTCATCATGTCTTCTATGCAGAAAAAAAAAATAAAAATTGAAAGTATTTGCCTGTGTTATGACCAAAAGGCTTTACTCTTTGCTGCTGTTCACATTCCTCCATATTCTTGAAAAGAAATGAGCTCTCAGCAGTCAGACCATCTTACATTTGGCAGTTCTACAAACTTTTAAACTTTCACAGGGTAAATCCTCAAAAAAAATTAGAGAATTAGAAAACAAAAAGAAGTTCAGATAATCTTCAATTTGATATATGTGATTTCGCACAATATTGCGCTCTTTCAAAAATTCATGTGTTTGTTGTGAAGTCCATAATTTTCTGTATTAGTTAAGTCAATATATAATTACCTAATTTGAGTCAATTTGCCATTATTCTTCTTAGACTTTTTATGTCTAGCATATTGCCTTCATCTCTGCACTAACTTGTTAAAACTTTAAACTTCTAGCTCATGTTTTCTATTAGAAATTAGATTTTTGCCTCGCCCTGCCTCTCTGAATTTTGGGAACACATTTATTACAAGTATGGGGCTTTTTCATTCAAATTTGAGATATTAATGGAAATAATTTGAAAACATTAGACTGAAAGTAATGGCAATTACATATACTGTGAAATTTTATCTATTCAGCTGCTTAATTTAAAAAAGAAGTCTTCAATGGAAAACTGATTCTGGTCTTGATTATGATTACACATTAATAGGAAAAAAATTCAATCTAAAATTATATATTTTGAAAAAATTCTATACTTACTCCTTTTTTCATGATAGTCTACAACAATTAAACAGAAAAAAAATTACTTATAACCTCTCTGCAGACCATGCCTGATAGCGTTTATTGGTCAGAGCATGCTCTAGCCTGTAAAAGTCACATCCTAATTTATCAGTTTTCTCAGGGGTCTTTCTTTCTTCTACACAGCTTGTGCATGGTACATGCTGCAGTTTTAGTTTCTTGCACGGTATATCTATCAGTCCTTTTCCCTGCTAGCTGTGCTTCAAAGATTTTAGATATTTCAGCTAGAGCAATCTTTCCCTGTGGGTTGTAAAAGAGAGGTTAAAAATCCCAAGGGATGCCACTCTGTTAAGGAATGCCTACTCACCACCTCTATTCCCCACACTCTGTGGTGGCTGACTCTTTCATTTTATTAGTCCCTCCAGGAGAGGAACCAGCTCACAAACTGTCACAATTATTTCAGACAGAATTTACTGGAGAATGTGGTTGTAGCGTCAGAACTAGGTGAGGAGAAATAGAAAGATCTTCAGCATTAGTTAAATAAATGGTGAAAGAGCCTTTATCTCCTCTGGCACAGATGTTTGCTACTAGAGGAATACTCTTCAAATGCATAGTTAAAGCAAGACATATTCATGTCAATGTAATTTTGTCATCACAGACACAGTATGAAGGAATATGAATAGGTATTTATTCGAAGAAGTTATTTACTTGCTATTTCTACTCTGAACCCTGAACTTCCCCGAAAAATCAAATTTTTGTTAGTTTTCTTGGATTTTGCCTGGTTTCTTCTGATTTTTCTTTTTCCACAATTAACATGGGAACATAACCCAATACTGGTTCAGTATTGCATTTGTATTAGCCTAAAAAAGTTGTGCTCTAAAGAACCAATAAGCCAGACTTTGGAGCGTATTATTTCAATAGAGGATTTTGTGAGGAGGCAAGCCGCTTCAGATTAAGATTTAGATCAAACTGCATTTCAGAAGAGCAGTTTTTCAATCAGAACATTAATTTTGTGTGGGGGATATTTCACTTTATTTGATATTTTTGCAAGCAATGTATAATCTAGGTGGTCAAACAGGGATGGAATTCATAATAATATGCTCAGCTGAAGTGTGTAGCTGTAATTAGTAATAACTAGTAATTAACCTCTGCAGAGCTGTATCTCTCTGGTTTCCTCACAAATATTTCTAGAAAAGTCCTACTTTTATTTTGTTTGGAATTTCTGTTTTCCTGGTCTGAAGTGGTTTCATGTGTTTGAGTGTGACTGGTGTTTGAGTTTAATAGATTTTAGGCCACATCCCATAAAAGGAAAGAAAGGATTAATTGTTATGCTTTAAAAAGGAATGTAACCAACTATTAGTTATTTAAGTGATTTAAATAATGTGATAAAATAAATTTTTTGCGCATTTGAGTATTAATAGAAAAGCTGTCCTCATGTTCTACAGATGCATCAATGCGCCTAAAAAGAAGGTGCTAAATATGTCCTTGTGAGACAGGTGTTTTACTGAGAGTATTTCAGCTTAAAAAGACTATTGTACAAGCTACTTAAATAGATATTATTTTAATAATTGTATGTTGCCCCTTCCCTCAAGGGAGTCAACAGCTCTCACCAGTTTGATGGGGCTGGAAAAACTTAGTGAGTGTTCCTTCCAGTCCTGTGTCCAAGTCATTTATGATGAAGATGCTGAAGAGGACAGGGCTGAGGATGGAGCCCTGCAGTACCCACCAGTGACAGCTCCCCCATCTGATGTCACCCCCTCCACTGATGTCACCCTTTGTGCCTGACCCATGGGCCAGCTGCTCACCCATCACATGAGATGTTTATCCAGCTGTGTCATGGATATTTTACTCAGGAGGATCCTGGGAGGGACTGCATCAAAACCTTTGCGGAGATCAAACACCTTCTTCTCTTGATAGATAAGATGGATTACCTTGTCATAAAAGGAAATCAGATTTAACAAAGAACACTGTAATTCCATCAGAGCTTTAGGACTCCTGAGCTGGTCTCTGGCCACACAAAGCCATGTTTTTATTCTTCCAGGCTAAATAAAATGAACTTTTACTTTTCTGATCTCTCCCCAATACTCCTGGAGGTCAGTGCATGAGTGGCTGCATGATCTTTAGTTGACAACTGTAGTCAAAATATGACACCCTGGGTCAGGAAGAAGAGCTCAATGATAGATGAATATTTCTTCCTCTATAGTGTAATGTTTTGTATATCTCGGGAAAATGGAGGACCTTTTTCTTCTGATCTAGGAAGTTTTGAAATTTTTAAACATCCAACCTTGGACAGATGTTTGCTTGCTGCAGCTGATTGCCCTCTGTGTGATTTTGAGCATACAAACAGTGAATCACAAGCTTCCTGTTAAGGTCTTTAAAAGGTCTGATTCCAGTGTTGACAGGAGGCCAGACCTTAGCAGCAGCTGATGAGACAGCAGCCTAATAACATCCTCAACTTTCTTTCAAAATTGTATGAAGTGAAACATTTGTTGTATACATGTTTGTTAGCTTCTTTGTCTAAGATTTTATCTTTTATCTTTTGCTTGGGGGTGCTAATCCAGTGGGTCTAGAAACTTTTGTGATTACTTAAATCAAAATTTATGAGAAAAAAAGGCCTGAAAGGCAAATGGAAGAAATGTCCTTTGAAGTACCATTTTTTCTTTTTTTTTAAAATTTTTTATATGTGGCATTTTTTGCATTTATTATTTTTCCTACTTATAACTCAGTTACTGTCATTAATGCCTAATGAAGCTTGACAAAATAAAGCCTATGGTTAATAAAATACAGAGGTTTATGTATGGTTTTAAACACATAAATAACCCTACTGACTTCAAGAAGAGTGAGTCATAGGTAGTAAGGTTTTAATTTTGATTAGGAGTGGTCTTCTGAAAACAACTTTCTGATAGTTAATATTTTTGTTGCTGCACATTTTCACACAACCTCACATGCATAAACTTGGTTCCTGGTATAGGATATGGAATTAGAAGGCAGATTTTAGGGATACATTTAGTATATCCACAGACATACTGAAATTTTGAGAATACACTGATGCTAATTTTTATGGCAGTTTTAGTAGCTACTGGCCCCCTTACTTTTTTCTTTCCTAAACTGATCTTTGTAATTTATTTATCCTACTTATTTTTTTTATTTCAAAAATTGAATTTTCACCATATGATCCATACAAATAATGGTGTTCTGACCTAAACTTTGAAGAATTAGAGGATAAAATTATTCTGATTAGCCAAAAATTTAAATTAAAAAAAAAACAGCTTATGTTGCACCATTTTAACTGCGTTTCAATAACGTGGTTACTGCATCTCTAAGTATGTCTAGGAAAGAGAGGGGAAAAAATTTTATGCAATTTCAAACACTAGGTACACTTTAGAAAGGATAGCCTGAAAAAATGCAATACGCAATTTTTTCCCTTGTTTATTTTTTCAGCTATAATTTCTTATTTAACCGTAGAACTGAAATTGAATGAGAATTGACAAAAGAGTCAAATTTGGAAGAAATAGCTGGATCTCTTTTTTTACGCACATCAGTGTGTGTGTAAAAAAAGAACTAAAGACTGTGTCTGATATCATACAATCAATAACAGAAATGGCACATTAAACTGCTAAGAAATGGGAACATTTTACACGGCTTCAGTAATTTATTGCTTTCCAGTGATCTTTCAAGCATGCACAAAAAGACATTTTCCCAATTTCTTTTAAACTGCTAGGCCCAATGTTGAGTATTCTGCGCAGCTGTCACAATGTAATGCATACAAGAGCTCAGTTTTTTCTACCTGTATATTTAGGCTGAAGCCCTAAGCCCTTCAGCCTCTCCTGGAAGGGTCAGTGCTCCAGCCCTGACTACCACCATGCTGCTCTGTAGGGCTCATTCTGGTTTCTTGGTGCCTCTCTGGTACTGCTGGGTACAAAATTGCACCCCTTCCTCTCATCTGAAGAGAGAAAATCCTCTCCTGGTAGCCACCCCTGCTGCAACACCACGCCACTGGTTTGACAGATCACCAGGAAATTCTGCTTGTGACTGCAGAGCAGGTTTAATCTCATGAGCTAGAATAGAAAAATTCACCTCTGTCTCAAAATGTACCACGCTTTCCTTACAGAGAAGACAAACCTGGCAATCTGTGCTCTCATGCTTGAAAAACTTGCCCTGAAGGGGAACACCAGCCCTTGTTTCTGAAATGTGGGCCGTAAAAGCTAAGAACTCAACAGAGTGTAGGACCATAACTTTTAGAATGTACATATTGATTTTGAACAGTTTTCTGGCAATATTACTTCTCAAGATTGAATCTTCTGCTTGCCAAACTTCATCCATCATCAGTAATGTTAGCTGGTTTTAAAAGCCCCTGTATGGAATCTAAGTAACATTGGCCCATGCTTCTGAAAAATTTAGTGCCTTAACTACTTGGCAATGCACAATTTCAACTTTTGTTTTACCCTGAGATTTCTGAAAGGTTTACAGATATTTATGACATCACCATGGGCGGAAATGTACCATGTTCCTGGGAATGGAATGCTGTATAAAATTGACAGCTTCCTAGTGATCCCTAACTCAGACTTCATGTTTTCTAGGAAGTGGGTACTGTTTTCAGTGAACTAATTAGCCACCTCATTTCACTAAAATCTGCTCTGTAATCTGCATGCCATCTGTTCAGTATAGTCTAGGAAAAAAAACCCCTTAACTCAGCTCTGTAATTATGTCACCAATAATTTCAGTATGTTCATAGTTGTCTTTTTTTTTTGAGAAAGTGCATCAAAATAAACATCTGCTTGTGCAAAATGTGTTCTTGATGGAGTCACATGAAAGGACCTATTTAATGGGTATCCTTGACATACACTCTTCAAGACACAGTAATCTGTGTTCTCTAGGAGAATTTTGAAATACAGCTTATGGCTGTTTCTCAGTGTCTCAGTACCAGGAATAGTGATCTCATAGCATGAGGAGAGCAGGTCACTTTTATACTGTGCTAATTACCAGCCCAGTCAAGGAATCAAGTAAAGATACAGCTCTACATTAAGTATCTCAAAAAAAAATTAAAAAAAAAGGAAGTGCAGTAAGGTATCTGCTGAAACAGAAAATTATTAACACTCGACCATGAGACCCCCATCAGTAGCTGTAGCCAACCAGTTACTCCAGTTTTCAAACATTCAAAGTATTTTCTTTCACCTCCTACATAATTTTATTTCAAGTTCTGAATTTTAGCAATTTGAAATGCATTTCTATAGTTATCTGATTTATTTCTAAGTAGGGGGGCATATGACTTTTCTCATTTGAAAAGTTTATTTAAGCAATTCTTTCTGGTGTTCATATCTTTGCATTTATTGTTTTAAGTGAAACATTTATTGCATTTATTGAAAGCAACCAGTAAACTTGACTTAGCTCTACAGGGTTTGCTCTGTTAGACCACATTCCTCTAGATCACCTAGAAGATCTCTTGCCATATGAAATAATATGTTGCGGGAGAGGTTCTTTCTTTGGCATCCTGACTCAAGTCATCAGAACCCATAATGGATTGAATTTCTCCTTATTAAACAAAATATCCAGGGGGAAAATGAAGGCAAATACAATTTCAAAGGAATATGACCCGAATCATATACAATATCAAAATGGTGGTTCACTGCTGAGACATAAAAGAAGGGAAAAACTGCCTGTTTATCTAGGAGTTTGTTCTGGTACTTTGCATTCCTTTCAACATGAAACACAGTAGTAATACATTCTGTTTCAGCGGTGTAACACTTGTAAAGAGAGGCTTCAGTTAGCTGAACTCTTCTTCAAAAAGTGGCTAATTCTTTTATGACTGGAAGCTTGTCTTCTCATTTGTTTGATAGCCTCTGGGAACATGTTAGATTTAGACTAAATCATATGGCAACCATTTTGTTACTCTCAAAAAATGTGGTCATGTATTCTTTTGATACTCTGAGAACATCTCTGCCCTTACAGAAAAATTGATTGCATAGAATAGTATTTCCAGCACTTATTTTTCATAGCAGTATTTAGAGAATCAGCGTTTTGTTCTTGAGTCTCAGCTTTATGCAGCAGAATGTGGGCTAGTGGACAAATAAAGTTGCTCTTAAAATTTGTGTCATTTCAATTCCTTCATTAGTCTTTCAGTTTATGGAATGCCTCTGAAAAGACAGAATCTCAACTTTTTATAATTTTTTATATATAATATTCAAATATTTGTTTTAGAAATCTCATAAAGTAAATGACACTGTGATTCTTGTGCACATTCGAATTTAAAACTTCGAATTTTAAATAACTTCAATATGTGTGATCTATTCTCACAAGCAGCTTTAAATCTGGTCACACATATTGGGTAAGACTTCTTTCTTTACTTTGCCTAAAGAAAGAATTCTTGATGGAATTTCCCAGTGTAAAATTTGTCTGCTCCTAGTCACCTCTGACAATCTAGCTTGAAAATTTTGCTTCAGTGTTGATCTTGGCCGGCAAAATTTATGTCAGTTCAAAACACAAGGTGGCAAAAGTAAAATTGTTGTACATTCATCTTAGGCCAGTTTTGTATTGAGAGAAGTCAGTGGTAGCTGCACCTCTTGGTGATTCATAAAGATTTTAAGTAAGACTCCTACAAAGACAAGTGGATTTGACTGTAAATGTTTTTCTTTGTTGGTTGTAGGCCCGTAGCAACTGTTCTTTTCATTGTCTTGGACTATGGAAGAGAAAGGGTGAGTCAGTGTGCAGACATGGTGTCACTGATGACTTCTTGGTTGTGGTGAAGGTGTCGCTGCTCGCTGAAAGAAGGTTGTGCTAACTGACCTTGAGAGGTCCCTTCCAAACCAAACCCTTCTGTGGTTTATGATTCCAAGTCCTTTCCTTCACGTTCACAAGTGAACTTCAAGATGATCCAGCCTAGGATTCTCAGGGTGGTGGTCCCTGCCAACCCCAGGGCTTGTTATTGTGGATCCAGTGTTGTGCTAACCATAGTCGTATCACCTACTGACTCATGGTTCAGCAGCTTAAACATGAGTATTCAGAGTTCAGTTCTATCTGTACAAAAAATCGTGGTGAAATAGAGTTAATATTCTGGGTTGAGAAACTTTCAGCAAGTTTCTCAAGCTTTTTTTCCCATTTATTAATTTTTGTAGTAAAAAACAAATTGTATGAAATCTGTTTTAATTTCATGTAGGCATTTGATGCATACAGTTTTTATTTTCATGGAGCCCATCCTCATTTACCTCCACTGATCCCAGCTGTGGCTTGCTGGTACCTTTTTGTTCCCTACTTCTTGATTTCTAATTAATATTCTGGTTGAAGAAGAAGTTTTTCTGTTTTCAGGGACACTTTTACTTTAAATCACAAATGTGTACATACATGCAGAACCACATGCATTTACCAATGTAAGCATGCACATATTCAAACCCCAGACGTATTAGAAATGCTGTGTCCTTTTTTTTTTTTATTTAAAACATTTCAATATTAAGGTAACTAAAATAAGGTAACTAAAATAAGGTAACTAAATTGATTACAGGTCTCTTGTTCTTCTTTCATAGGTAACTCTTATAGCATATTTTTGAATTGCCTCTCTGATAAGACCTCAAGTGTAATCTCCCTTCAAAAGCTTCCACTACATTGGTAATAAAAGTATTGGTAATATGCAAAGGAAAGCAAAATATTTTAAAGAGATTAGGAAAGAATAATTTAAAAAATTATTTTAAAAATAATTTTTTTTAAAGAGTGATAAGTAAGACTTCTTACTAGGAAACTCCAACAAACTCATTAAATTATAGAAAAAGAGGTTGTGTCAAGCCTATATAATAATTGAAGAATTACATTCAACATAAAAATTGACGCTATACTGAGTGAGACAACTACTTCTAGCTGAAAAACATGGATGTGCCCAGAAAGGATGCACAGATTCAAAGCAAAATGTTTCACTGTCTTTTCCATAAGAAGAAGCTGCTTTCTTTATTTTCTAAGTTTTAGTGTAATTTTTTTTCAATATTTAATAAAGAACAGTAGAACCACATGTTTCATTTTGATTATGACATTAGGAAATATCATCTGGATTTTATTTGTTTTAATATTTTCTGTCATGTCATGGAAGATTATTTATTTTCAAAGAATTCTTGAGACAAGACCTTGGTAATGGCTTCTAACAAGCATGTAACAAGTACAAAATATTGGTTAGCAAATTAGTTAGTACAAAATAATGGTTAGCATGTGCTGCCAGCATGAAGTTCTGTAGAATCTGGAAGATTGAGTGCTGGGGGGAGATTTATCTCTGGACCATTTATCTAACATTTGACATTTTCGGAATAAGGATAGTATAGAATTTTGGTCTTTAACAATGATCTTGCCCTTATTTAGGATTCCTAAGAGCTTGTGCACCCTGAAAAGAGCTTAATTGCCTTTAAATTTTTATTGAATTTGCAATTATCCCACTGAGCAGTAAAAAAGGACAAATGCCTTGGGTCACAGTGACACCTTTACATTAAAAGAACAGCTGATGAGGGTTCCATACTTTAAAAAAACAGGATGAATATAAATGAACAGTTGAATTTTGTATATATTGTTTAATATACAGATTTTGTTTAATCTGTATATATCGTTTAATATACAGATTTTGAAGTGTCCCAAATGACTGACTTCATCATGCATGTCACATGTGCTCAAGACCTCACTGATCTTGCAAACCTGCATCCATCACTATAACACAAATAAAACTGCTCTGGCAATGGAACAGCAAATCAGACTTTGCAGGCCATCAGCAGAGACAAGAACACTGCTGACCTTTATCAGAGCACGTCTCAAGGAGAGACTTCAACATCAGTAAGATTTCCTGATTTCTTTCAGATACAAAAAGCATGTAAAGAAGGTTGAACAATCTGAAATTACTATCTACTTGAATCACAATTCAGCAGGTGCAGGGATGAACATGCATTTCATGTATCAGATTTTATCCCTCAACAAAGGGCAGAGAAAGACTGAAAGTAAACATACCGTATGGTTTCAGTCATATCTGACACATTGTCAACTGTTTCCTGCTTTCTCTTATGTAGAAATAAGGGAACAAAACACAAATGGTTGTACAAGACAACCAAGTGACATGAATTATATATTTATTTTGTCAATGTTTGTATCTCATAGGTTTTGGTTTTCCTGATTTGAACAGTGATTTTTGGGAATATGAAGTTTTTACCACAGGACACTTTTCCAAAACACCAGTGAATTAGTAGAGAAGCTAGAAAAGATAAATATAACCTTTTTTTTTTTTTTTTTTTTTTTTTTTTGCTTAACAAAGGCAAAGCATCATTTATATACTTCATATGGAAAATTTTCAAAAAATATTTCTTTCAGTCACATATACTGAACAGGCATTGAACATCTTGATTTTTATTTTTCACCCTGTTTTGCTGAAAGCCTGTGAAGTGGTGTGGAAAGACAAAACTCATCATGGAGGAGCACCTGTGCAGGTAATAATATTTCACCAGGGATAAACTGTGTGCACACACTAGGATGAGGAACACCGAGTTTGGTGCCCTGCCCTAAGAGAGGTATGAAACAGAGAATGGAGCAGCATGGAGGTGTTGTGGTCATGGTCGGTTTAAAACAATGTAGGTAAGAGAAATTAAGATGGATGAATTACCCAGATGGTGACTGAAGGTTGAACTTTGCATCATCCACTTGATAAATCATTCTCCTTCTCAAGCACCCATGTGGGCTAATTAAGCAAAATCTGTAAATGTTTGACATATATGAAGTCACTCAAACTCCACCTGACCATGAAATGACATGAAATGAAATCTTTTCACTACACTCAAAAAAATCAATATGAATATAAAGTAAAAGAGGAGGAAGATCAGAGGAGACTCTACTTTGTATCCTGGGACAGTCAAAGGGCTGTGCCATCTCCTCCCACAGGAACATTGGGTAAATATTATTCTGTGGAAATAAATTGCTTATGCTTTCTGACATCAGTGGATTTATCAGCAGTGACTTCCGAACCTTATTCTGTCATAATAGTCAATAAATTGCACTGTTTGTGAATCTTGAATCTTGTTGACTGCTTCAGGGCTTATAGTGCAACCCAAATTATTTGTGCACCTGGGATTGCAAGCGTGGCAAAATTTACAGTGTAAATTACCTTGTTTGTGTGTCTGGCATCTTTACAGACTTATACTGGAGAATTGCCTAATCTAAAATACTATCTGTGTAGGATCTGCTGAGACAAAAGCAAACACTTGTTCAAATTGCATGTGAAAGGATCTTATAAATACCAAGATTTGTTCTCTTTCTTGAGTTCCTGCATTTTGAATCAATTTCTACAGGAGTTATAACTCTTTTAGTAATTTCTCTTACCTGACAAAAATACTGTTCTTTTCTTCCTCCTCTTCATTTCTATCTCATTTGTCTCATCTGTTTTCAGACAGTATAACTACTAGTGAATTTTTCAGCTTTCAATTCTGCTACTGTCCAGATGGATGTCATAATAAGCTCACTTGTCTTACATTTTACTGCCACATTTGTTCACCTTTCTTTGTGTTTCTGAAGCCCTTCTCCTTAGCTTGTACTGCAGTTAGGCTTAGATCCTGGTCGTGAATTAGCCAGTTTATGCTATTACAATTTTCATCTTGCTTGATCACAGAAATGTCATTTTCATTACTGTTATGAAGATATGATAGCAATTTAGCTTGAGGAGGTGGTTGGCAATTTAGACATACTCTCGTGATTTCAGGTGGGAGGAGTTAATTTTTTCTCAGCAGCTAGTATAGTGCTGTGTTTTGGAATCCGATGCTTTTTTTTTTTTTTTTTTTTTTTTTTTTTTTTTTTTTTTTTTTTTTTTTGTGTAATGTTTATCCTAAAACAAGGACTCTTTTCTTTGTGAGGGAGCATAGCTGGTACAGATGACACAAATGGGCCAAAGGGGTATTCCACACCATAGAATACAATGCCTAGTATCTAAACTGGGGGAGGATACCCAGAATGATGGCTGATCAAGGTACATGGACTTTCCTGCAGGAGACAGTTTAAATAACTATATTTCTAGTTTTTAAAAAGTCAGTATTTTGCAGTACATATGATAACTTCTTATACCAAGTTTTCCAGATGAAAATTTTACTTGCAGTTGGGCAACATTAAGGAGCATTTACCACTTGCAGCATTGGCTGCCTTTTGTGCAAAAACAATCTGCAAATTAGTGAGAATTTCCCAAGGAAATTAATTTTGTTTCTAGATGTGTTCACTTAAGTATGAAAGATGATTAGCTTAATGACTCAAGTGCTTGTAAAGAACTTATTTTCTTGCCCCTAAAACCCATTCCTAATTCACTTAGCAGAAGATAACTATATTCTGCTTTTTGAAAATTGTTTGGATGGTTTTACAATCTCACTGCATTTTGAAAGCAAGAATAAAAAGTCAGTTATTTAAAAACATACACTCACACTTGAAGTAAACTGTGAAGAGAGCCTTTAAAAGACAGACATTTGTGTGGCCAGCAGGGCCATGGCAGTGACTGTCCCCCTGTGCTGGGCCCTGATGACGTTGCACCTTAAGTACTGTGTCCAGTTTTGGGCGCCTAAATTCAGGAAGGACATGGAGGAGATGGAACAAGTCCAGAGAAGGGCAATGGAGCTTGGGAAGGGTCTGGAGAATACGTCAGGTGAGGAGTTGCTGAGGGACTGGGAGGTGTGGGGAGAAAAGGAGGCTCAGAGATGACTTCATTGCTGTCTTCAATTGCCTCAAAGGAAGTTGTAGAAAAGCAGGAGTAGCCCTCCTTTCTCGGGAAACTCATGATGGGACAAGAGGAAATGGCTCCAAGCTGGGCTAGGGAGGTTCAGGTTGGACATCAGAAAGAAGGATTGGAACAGGCTGCCCAGGGAGGCGGTGAGGTCACTATCTCCAGGAACATCCAAGGAAAAACTGGACTTGGCACTTGTAGCCATGGTCTAGTTTACAGGATGGTTCAGTCAAAGGTTAGACTCAATCATCTTGGAGCTCTTTTTTGATCTTAATGATCCTATAATTTTATAAATTTGGTCTCACTAATTGAGAAATAATTAAAATAAACTGGCAGTTTCAGGTGCAACCCCATTAGAGTCAAAATCAAAATGCTTATTTTCATCAAAGGTCATGGAATAGGAATCTTCCTGAAGTCTAGGAAAAAGCCCAAACTTCTGGTTGCAGAAGTTATGTTGCCTGAGGCCCTCCCCTACATCATGGCTATGTTCCTACAGTGTTTTAAATACAAGCATACATATTTATATCATCAATATCTGTCTCATTTATACAATCTCTATCTAGATCTACATATCTGCCATCTCCCAGAGCCCCGACTTCCTACAAAAGTGCCCATTGTTAAAAGATTAGTTGTAAAACAGTTCAAGAGATATGAATGGTGCTGAGATTGGGACTTTAGGTCACACGTTGCAGTGCACCATGCCAGAAAGCAGATGCATACATTTTTGAATCTTTTATGTGATTTGCCCTGTAGATGTGCAAGGCATACCTCTTGTTGTTTTGGTTAACTCAGTTTAACAATGCTTTATCTTTCCCTTTGTTGTGGTTTAAACTAAGAACTAAGAACCACACAGACTCACCTTCCCTGGTTTACTGGGGGAGACAATCAGAGGAGTAAAAGTGAGAGAACTCATGGCTTGTGTTAAAGAGAGTAGAGTTTGTAAAGGAAAAAGAAAAATAAGACCAGGAATTAATTCAACACTCCCCATGGGCAGGCAGATGTTCAGCCATCTCCAAGAAATCTGGGTTCCACCATTTTTGACTTCAACTTGGGAAGACAAACACCATCACTCAGAACTTGTTACAATGTGAAAAGACTGTGCTATTTGTGTAGAATCTCACAAATACTTGGTGTGGTTTACATTGCATTCAAAAATTCAAGCATCATTTCTTCACCTTGCCTACTAAGTGTGGCCACAACTCTCAGGCCACAGAGACCAACAGGCTCAACTTTCCCAGGCATCATGCTGGGGAAGGCTGTGAGAAGATCAGAGAAAAGAATGATAATTCTTATCTTCACTTGTTGCATCTGTTGTTGTCAACATGTGGAATTTGTTATGGAGATTTGTTTACCAACGGGTGGTTTCCTAATTAGCCAATGATTAATTGACCTAATCTGGTCTGTCTGTATTGGACTGTCTGCAAGGGCGATGGGTTTCCTAATAGTATAGTATAATAAAGCTATTTATCAGCCTTATGGACTCATGGAGTCAATGCTAATTACTACGTGGCCGGGGATGCCGTGCTACGACAATGAAGCTTCCTTCTCTTTGTAGTATTTTATTACAAACTTTCCAGCTTCTTCAAAAATGAAAAGATTTTATTGTATTTTCTTATTTTGGTGCTGACTATTTTAAGGTAATACTTTAAACTCCATGATTTTATTCCCAGATATGATCATAATGATTGTGTCTGACAGCAGGACAGAACATTTTAGTTGCCGGCCATTTGAATTAGGAGAGAAATTTATAGCAATATCTGACAGCAATATTCTTCCTTGTTCTTTTGCTATAATGAAAATTGCTTTTTGCTTTAAACATGGTGTGCATAACCAAGGTGGTAATGGTTGGAGTAGTGAGAGTACAGGGAAAAATATACTCCCTGTTGTGAAGTAAATGCTGTCTTGAAGTTCAAAGTGAATGGGAAGCAAGCATTATATGGTTTGTTAAGTTTAGTCAGCTCTTAGCTAGGTGAGAAAATTTCACAGCTGCCGTGTCGCAAAAAACATTTTTGTCTATACAGACCAGGCAAATGGAGAAGCTATGAAAAAGAAACATTTTGCTGTGTGCACTGGACTTTTGCAAGGTGGCTGGCGCTATCACTCATGAGATACTGGAGAAAACTCAGCAGGTGAATACAAACTGTGATATCATTTTATAGACTTGTCATTAGGCAAGCACTGAGCACAGTTTGCATCTGCAGTGAAAACATATCACTGGTATTAAAAGAAACAAAACAACCTAAAATCTACTCCTTGTAGAGGAAAGGAGCGCTTTGTGCACAAAATGAGGTGTATGGTATTGCTTTTTCTTTGTCAGTTTATCTAGTTTCAATCCTGTATCCTTTACACAAATAAACTCCCATTAGTTGTACTTCATTAAAACTACATTACATATTCCATGCTTCATCGTGTTTCTTTTAGGTAAAGAAACAAAAAGCCTGTGGAAAAAGCCTGTTTCAAACCCTGACTAAATTTAATGATAGGGAGTCTTTGAAGCAGCTTCAGAGGTCAATGAGGATCAGTACCTTGGAAATTTAAATGTGTTCTCTTTTATAGTAAAAATGGAAATTTTTACTTTTAACCTACACTGAAATTATTTGGATTAGTTTTTTTATTTTTCTTGTTATCTTGTTAAACTAACTCCCAATTAAAAGAGTGCTAGACATAAAAAAACCTTGAAGGCCATCATTACTTGAAGTTCATTATTTCCTTAAGAGAACTTGTGGTTAAACTATGCTGTACTCTACAAGAATCTTCCATTATTATTCTGGGGTTTAGTCTATGCAGAGTATTTATTTATATTGGTGACACTCAGTTCTGAAAGGTTGTTTCCCTTGTGATGAGCTATATTGTCTAGCATTCTTCAGTGATTGTTGAAAAACTAACCAAAGCAAAAAAATAATGTAGAGGTGCAGGATTTGCCGCCTGGCAACCAAGTCAAAAACTCAAAAACCCGTTTTTTAAGAAGTACAAGTTGTTATTTCTACTGTTCAGAGAATCCTTATACCCTTCCAAAAACCAGGGCTTGCTCTTCTTGCTCTACTGTTCTTTCCAACTCTACCTGAGCTTCAACATTTCACTGAAACTAGAGTGGAAAAGTGAAAAATATTTGTAAAGCTCACAGTGCAGGCCAAAATATTTCTCATCCTGAAGTGCTTAAATGTTTTTATTCTTTAGATTAGGTGATGCTAAGAAAAAGAGTAGCTTTTGCTGGAAAACTTTGATGAACCTGTGAAGGGGGTTGCTCCAACAGTTTGGTGCTGTGTAAGGAGTGTTTTGAAAGACGTGCTGTTTTACCAGGGGCTCTGTTGGCTCATGTTGGACAATGGGGTTGGTAATTGTTTCAAGCCATACACTTTGCTCTTTGCAAAAATACATCTTTAACTGCCTGGGGTGCTCTAGCTTGTGAAATACTTGCCCTGAACAATGATGGCTCTTAGAAACAGCCGTTTGTGATTTGTGTTGAGATGTTGTTGCACCTCATGTCAGGATGCCTGAAAAGATTGCCTTGCTCTATTGGTCCTTAGCAGAGATCTGCATCCTTGTAGCAGATCAGCAGCCCTGAAAAGCAACACCCAAACAAACAACAGCATAAGTATTTTCTGATGTTGTTGTTTTTCAGGTTCTCCATAAATTAAAACAGGATCACTTTTTTTTTTAATATATCTATATTTGAATTTTTTTTTTTAAAGTTGATGCAGACTTTTTGTTGGTCGAACCCCTGGCATGCATGTCTATTAAGTTGTTCAGTTATTTATTTTTTTATTTAAAGCTACTATACAATATGATTTTATATAACTTATTACTTTTTGAATCAATTTAGTAGAATTTATTAACTTAAATTACTGTATTCATAACAAAGTTCAGGTCAGACCACTGAAGTCATCTCTTGAACTTGACTATTCTCACCACAGTAATTCATACTCATACAAAAAAAATCAGGGAGTATAAAATCCAAACAACTCCTTAATATGAATCAAGTTCTTTAAATTCTTTCTAATATTTAAATTATGGATAAATGATCATCCTGAAGCATGAATATACTACTATTCTGTCATATAAAATGTCCAACATTCGTAATTTTATATTTATTATTGAAAAGGTAAGCAGAGGCTGGTATTAGAGGGACAAGTATAAATTACTTAAGAATTCAAAATTAATTTTCAGGTGTATTTATCCTAATTCTCTGGAAAAAATTCCTTCTTTTTGAATCTCCTCAGACTAACTGTGCACTACTCTTTTGTCTGATACATTGCTATGGTCCAAGCTCTTTGTGATCTCCACTGGAAATGTTTAGACTTTGTAGAGCAATTCCAGAGAAACTGGAACTCCCAGTTCCAGAGAAAGAAGAGTTCCCCATCCCTGCAGAACTCTAAGGCCAGGCTGGATGGGGTTCTGAGCATCCTGGTCTAATGGAAGGTGTCCCTGCCCACGGCAGCAGGGCGGGAACGAGAAGATCCATTCCAACCCAAGCTGTTCTATAATTCTGTGAATAGTGTTAGCAAACAGGGCTTGTCTTCAGTCAAAAGTCTGTAGATCCTCTACAGACACACTGCTGAATTTTGAAATTTTAGTAGTCATTGATTCAAAACTCTTGAGTTAATAAATTTAAAATTTTCTGAATATACATGCTATGGAGTATCTCTCTCATCTGAAATTTATACAACTAACTGAGTATATAAAATGCAAGCTTCTTATTTTTCAATTCAAGTATCAAGAACATTACTCTTTGTGTAGTGCACAATGAAACTTATAATTGCTTTGCAACATATCAGCTTAGCATTGTTATCTGATTATTTGTATAGCAAAAGGCAGCTTGCAAATTGGTGTAGAGTTTCCCTCCAAATAGAAATGATCATATGTATCCCTATGTTTGACTTCATTAATATTTCCTTCTGACTGGTCTGGCATGTACAAAAAACCTTTTGAGAAAGCAGAATTTGTTGCTTCATCAAGATCAATTCATTCTGAAAAGAGTTCAGAGTTATCAAAGGTAGATATATTTAAAAATGGATTTGAGAGTTGAAAACAACACCCCAAAAGATCTGTTCTTAGAAAAATCAAGCAAGATTCTTCTGGAATTTTTTAGTGGGAAATTAATGAAGACACATTAGGAAAATATGATCCATAAGATATTAAGGTGTTCTAACTGTGATAAAAAGAGATAATGTGAAAGCTTACCACCACTTTGATCCACTGATGAAAATCTAAAGTAATGAAAATAATTATGTTTAATTTGTAAGGAATAGAGCTCACTGTAGAGAAGCTGTGCAAAAATATTCTGCTAGGATAGAATAATGTGCTTATGACCCACAGCTTTTTCCGTTTCAGTCTTTTAACTGTTGGGGGGGGAAAAAGAGTCTGAGCATTTTTCAGTTCTTAAATCAACTATAAAATATTATATCCATTAATTTTACATTATATTATTATTATTAGAAATATGTTAAATAATTCTTGATATTTTAGATATGAGATGCTATTACTTCGATTTAGATCTATTTTGTCATATTTGCTTTAAACATGCAAATTTTCTATAAATTGAGATCTTTTATTTCAACTCCTATGAAAAATTAATTTATATTATTTATTCTTTTCTTGTGCCTGTCGTGCTTCTGCTTCAGAAGTAACTCTGATGCCTAATATTTACACTACTCCAAGGAGCAGTATAAACCTCCAAGGATTTAGTTTCTCAGTATCACTTATGATGACAACTTTGCTGTTGCTGAAGGACATGTCCTCACAGAGAGTGCAAATCTCTTCATTTAAAACTGCAAACAAGTCTTTAAATTTAAACAGTGGTACTTGTAATAATTATGTTTTACCCAGGCACTGGTGAAAACAGAGGATTAATGAATTGGTAGAATGTAAATATTTTTAATAGAATATGCATACAATTGTATGTCTTGTGCTCAGTGCTGCTTCTAACCTGTTTCTCTGGCAGCTGACACTGTAATCTCCACTGAAGAATAAAGAGATCTCACTTGCTCAGATTTACCTTCCTTTCTTGTGTTTCAAATGAAACAGATTTGAGTCTAAAAACAAGATTACAAATTTTTGGATTTTAAACTAGTTCCTTGAGTCATAATTGTTTTCGATATTATGAAAAAATAAAAATATTTTCTGGCATAAGTGAATATGCATCTCCCTGAAAAACTGTTTCTGGATAGCTTCAATTCTCAGAATATACTTCTCAGAAATATTTTAGAATATTATTGTATCACTGCTCTTCAAGCTGGGCAGAACACATGCAGCTTGAATCATTGAGTATCAAGAAACAGGAGCCCACGGACCTGCTAAATTTTCACTTAGAAGATGTTCATGCAAAGAGCCAATTGGGTATTGCTTTGCAAATCTAGTTCTGTTAGCCAGATTACTGTGCAAAAAATTCGGAGGACCTCCACATAAGCCCATACAGTCTCGACTCCAGACCTGATGAAGACACCATTATAATTCTCCTCTTTCATCTGTCAGCATTTTTGTCTGTATTTTCTCTCAACTGCCTCTGGTCTCCTGGCTCCAACTCCCTGCATGTTATGAAACCTTACCCCAGAGGCTTTTCTCTGGGGGCCTTGAGTCTGCCACCCTTCTCTATTGCTCTGGATTTCAGTAGACATATCTTATGCTTTGCCTAGAGGAGATATTTGAAGGTCTTCTGTGTACCAGCTGCACGGGAACACCCCAAAGATGAAGTTCCTTTTGAACAAGTGTCCTTTTCAGTTCCACCAGGACCAGGAAGAAGATGGGGACGGAAGCCAGTAGAGAAAAATTAATGTATTTTCTGGTTTGCTTGGGCATACTTCGCTTACCAGCAGGAGCAGATGTATGATGCCTGACAATCGTGAGTGTTCATGCCGAGCAGAGGCACGAATAAATGTTCTCATGCATCTTAATTGGTGATTACTCACCCCTGTAACAGATCCTGGCTAGAACACAGGCAAAGCACAACCAATTGTGCTTCCTAGCACTGGCTCATTATCAGCCTTAGGTAGGAGCAGATGATCTGTTGTGTCTTGTGCTTATGAGACAGTGGGAAGCAGGCACTGAAATGTTTCCAAAGCACAGTGCATCAGGCCAAACTGGTCTCCTGTCCCTGTGCTGAGCTATTCCTGGCACTCCAGTGAGCACCAGTTAAAGTCAGCATACTGCCGTGCGCTGTGTCATCCTTGGTTACTCAGAGCCAGGAGCCAGTGTTTTTGTGCAGAGCTAAAATAGCTGCCCAAGCATTTATGATGCATGTAGCTGTTTTTTCCACTCATTCTTGGCAGTGAAAACTTTTGAATTGGTTTTGGTCATAACTGCTGTGATGTTAAAAAATTAATTACTTCTGCAGTACCGATAAATACCATCATTTTAAGCAGATGACATATAATAGCACATAGGATTCGCAAACATTTGAATATACTATTTAAAATTCTGTTGTATTTAAAGACATCAAAAGCTGATACAAATTGCTTCTGACTGCTCACTCTATTATCATATGTCTTCTTGAAGTGATTCATGAATCAGGCGTGTTTGAGTTTTTTTAGAGCATCACACTTATTCTAACACAATTATATTTACATACTTCTAGTGTTGCCTTAATTCTACCCTTGATAAATTTATGTTCAAACTTCTAGTGACTAGGCTAAAATATAACCCATTAATTTCTGCTTTTAAAAAGAAGAAATAAACCTACCTTATAACAGGAGCATAAACAAGAAGATGTTTTGAAGTACAGTTTTCTGTTCTACCTCTTGCTATTGTTGTACCAGAATTTGTAATGTGTTTAGAGATTGCTCTTTAAACTGTGTGAAAGATGTAGTAGAGCCTACAATGGGCTAAAAGCTTTGAAGAAGCTATTGCATCATAAGCTACAGTATGAGTTTAGGAGATTCATAGTCTTTCATAGCAACCACCTGTTCACATCTGATTTTCCACAGCAAGTGCAGATGGCTCACCCTTCTGTCATTAAAAAAGCAAGTGCAATTTTCCTCACATTTGCAGGAAACAAACAGCTATGCAACAAGGAAGAGTTAATTGATGAAAAAATGTTTTTCTGTCCATACTTTGAACTCCATAAAGTTTCTTTTGTTTGTTTCATTTTTGGTTTTGCTAGCTGCAAAGAGAAAAATGTCCACTTTCTTTCTGTCATGCTTTTAAGCCTATTAGAGGTACCTTTTCCACATAAAATTATTACTTCTGTCAATATATTTCTACTGCAGCTATTCTGCATACTGTGGTGTTCGGCCTAACTGTTGTCTTTTACCTGTTCTTCATCAAAAAAAATTTGATTTTAGTATCAACATGCTGAATATCTGTAAGTTTTGTCTGTGATGATCACCTATGTCCTCACTAGAATAAGACATCAAAATTCAGATTATTTGCTCTTATTTTACAAGAATTTTTAATTGTTCAAAGCTTTGGAAAATGTATTTCAAGAGCTAAATAAATAAGCTCATATAGTATTAATGCCCTCCAGTTAGTCAGCATGAATTATCTGTAACTGAACACAGTAGTGTTCGAATCTTACTCATACATCTTTCAGTCATAAAGTTCCATTTCATGAGAATGTAATTTGCATAATAAATGCACAAAGGGAATGCAAGCAACAAGAATGTGCATACCTGAAGTTTATAAGTCCCTAATGCTTGCCTAAAGAAAATTAATATTGAAATAATAGCTTCCAGCTATCATATGCTGAATGTTACTATATTCAGAGAGCTAAATCTTAATTCTTTATGTCCCTTGAAAGAAAAGAGCAGGTACATCTGAGGGTAAGGATTAAGAATAAAGATACTTGGAAAATTATTCTAATGTAACAAGATCACCTGCTCTCATTTTGGGGTTTGATTTCTTTTTCTTTAATGAAAAAACATTTTATAGAGGAAAGCTGAGTAAAACAGTATACAACATTTAGGTATTCAAAGCTCTATAGTTTCAGGCATATTTTCCTAAAAAAAAAAAAAAACCAAACAAACCAAAAAAGGGTTACAATTTTATTTAAAAGGGTTTTGCTTTCTATTTGACCATTTTAGTAATTCCCTTCCATGCCTTGCCCTGCAAATTTATCACTGTACAGTGTGGGTTTTACTTGAGGCCTCTCTGAGAGGAGCAGTGAATTAGTCAAATGCAGACTGAAATATCACAAAGGATGCAGCTGGGAGTCTAGCATCAGTGTGGGAAGAAGAATGATCTTGCAAGTTAAGTCACGAGTTAAAAATTAAGGGAAGCAACAGCTAATGAGAAACAAAGTGGTTTTTGGGGTGGGCATGCACAGAGAAAACTTTCTCTTGTTTGAGCTGTACATGTCCCTACCAAGGATATCTTGTGTTTATGAACCATGGAGTCAACTTGAATCATCTCTCAAGTTAAATGCATTTGAATATAGAAAACAGCTTTGTCACACTGAAATATACACAGCCAATGATTTTCTGATCTGGGAAAGGAAACAGGAGGGAAATGGAGAGGATTTAGAACAGAGAGACTCATGCAGCTCTTAGAAAAAGGGATTATGAATAGCTTTGGCAGCAAAAATAAAACAGATTCATCTTGCTTGGACCATTCAGGGGAGCAGTGATTTCTGTCTCTTTTCTGAAGATTCCTGTATGTTCTGTACCATATGATCCTTACCAGGATGCTTCCATTATTATGTATGTACTGAAATAATAGAAGAAACCTGTTGAGAGGAGTCATGTTGTGCAGAGGACAACGTGCCCATTGCCAACAGGTTTTTTCCAAAATTGTAAAAGTAATACTGAATTTTTGGCAGCAGCTGATTTTTAGAATTCTTCCCTTTTAGAGGTTCCAATAAGAAATATTACTTCTTTTTTTTTTTATACAGTAATAGCATGATTGGTTTAGTCTTAATTATACTTCAAAAGTGCTAGCTGCAGAAGATATAATTTTTTTTTCAATACACAAATAGATTGTCCCATGACATGGAAACTCTAAATCTGTATCACTTTGAATTCCCAAAGATAGGGACTAAAGATTAGTATATGATAACAGTATAGTATTGCTGTATCTCTGCTATCATTTTATAAAAAACAAGTGGTCTATATTGGTATGACATCCTTGCTTTTAAAGATTTCTTAAGAAAAGCTAAAGAACAATATTTACCATTTAATTATACATTATTGGGGCTTTAAACTCAGCTATTGACTGCCAGGTCTCAGACTGGCAAGGCTGAGTCATGCACTTCTGTCCTTCAGAGTGAGTCACGTTCTAAGGAGGGCGGGAGTGGGATCGTGGAATCAGACTCAGAAATGGAAAAGAGCTATCTTGTTCATGTATCAATTTCCAAATGTCTAAAGGTCAGAAATCCACTTGATCTACAAACGAGCAAGGATTGTGTTGTGTCTGGGTAGGCTTTGAAGTGGCTTTTGGTGGACTGAGTAAAGGAATCAGGATATTTCAGATGAGGTACAGAAACTTGCCTTTCCAACCCCACTACTATAGCTGGCAGCTGACCATAGGAAAGAAATATCAGGTGATATCCCATTTGTGGTTGCTGGCTAAACTAACACAACAAGGAAAATTATTAGATCTTAAGGTAGAGGAAGTGTCTCTCTCTTAGGAAAATAATGGAGAATGAAAGCACTTCACACGTGTGAGACTGTGGGATTCTGGTGCGCTTGCAGTACTCCACTGGAAGCGTACTTAGAAACTGAGCTCAGCAGAGCAGCGCCAGACTGGTAAGGGATCTGTAGCATGTGGTGTACAGGAACAGCCTGAAAAGTGCATCTGGTTATTGGGAAAATGGAAAAGCTGAGGACAGGGAGGTACATCCTCCTGCTGAACACAGACTTATCATGAGTCGTTATAGAGCAGACAAAAGCCATACTCTCCTGACAGGTACAGAACAAACACAGGAGACAAGTGACATAAACTGCAGCAAAAGAAAATCAAACAAAATAGTTTTGTTTTGAGGAGGAGGAGGAATGGGGGGGAAAGTGTAGAAGAGTTGTTTAAGCACAGGAACAGATTACCAGAGGAAATACAGGAATTTCTGCCCCTGGGTATGTTCATATCTCAGCTGGGCAAGGCAATGAACAGCCTGTTCTAACAGGAAAGCTAGTCCTATTCTTAGGTAAGAGTTGGACCAGATGATTCCAAAGATCACTTCCAATCTGAGCCATTTCTGATTAATCCACCGAAGATATAATTTTTGACCCTCTTACAATATTGAAATCATCCATATGATTATATTAGTAAACTCTCTTGATGAAAAAGTAATTTTATGAAAAATAGTTGTCAGAGAATAAAATATTTGAAGGATGCTTAGAAACAACTTTTAGGAAAGTGCTATTTTTATGCAAAGAGAAAAATTATGAGTGAGACATCTTCTGCTTGATGATATATTTCAGTAAAATAAATCACACAGAATCACAGAACCATTTCATTTGGAAAAGACATCTGAGATCCTCAGGCCCAGCCTTTGACTGATCACCTGGTGAACAAGACTGTAGAGCTAAGTGCCACGCGCCATCGCTTCTTGGACCCCTTCAGGGACAGCAACTGCCCCACATCCATGGGCAGTGTGTTCCAATGGTTATCCACCCTCTCTGTGAAGAAATTCCTCATTATGTCCCATGTGAATGTCCCCTGGCCAGCTTGAGGCTATGCCCTCTCAGCCTGTCACTGGTGGTCGGGGAGAAGAGGCTGTAGCCCTGTCTGGCAACAACTTCCTCTCAGGTAGGGAGAGATAAGGTCACCCTTGAGCTGTCTTTGCCTCAGGCTAAAGGACCACAGCTCCCTCAGCTGCTCATGTTGTCACAAATAAAAATGCAATAACATATTGGTACAAAGAAAGTAATTGTTGATTAAAATTTGTTCAGGCAGTCAGGATCTCATGAGCAAAGATATTTGCTATGCTTCATTAGTCTGTGCACATTATCAACTGCTCTCCTTCACTGAATGTGAGCTGACAGTTTTGAGGAGCAATGAAAACCTTTCTCCTGTTATATTATTAATCACACTACAATATTTTTATGGCTGTATCTACAGATACAATTTCAGCCTCAGAGGTTGCATAAAGATGGAAAGCCTGGGATTTGTTTTGGTGCCATCAGTTATGCTTCTAGGAAGATTAAATTCACATTTGTGCTTAGTAACAGTGAGAGATTGCCTCTTTGTGGTCCTAGGTTTGTGCAGCATAAAAACCTAGCCATTCCCAGTTTCCTGGCTGTTCTACAGAGGATCATGCACTTGTGGAGAGGACAGCACTGGGAGGTCTAAGCAGAATGCTTTTCCCTCTAAAAGTGGGGGACCATGTATCAAAAAGGAGTTTAATATGGTCAAGTGTTAGTGCTGTAGTAGCATCTTAAATAAAACCTCAAGTTCAGAAGAGTGCATGCCACAATAACCACAACCCATCCCTTCTGCATTTCTTTAGAGTGTGCTTAAAAAGTTTATCCATCATGGAACTTCTGTTTCCAGGAACCTTAGTGCTGACTGGCCACACTACAATCTCTAAAAGAAGACTCAAAATGTCAGTGCCCTTACTAAATCCCCCGCCATTTCACCACCAAAGATCCAATTTCATTTATTTTCCATGAAAGTATGACATTTTAAATCATATTTTGTGGCTAACAAAAAGCAGTTAAGCATGTAATCTGAATTACTATATGCAGTTACAGAGGTGCAAAACTGTGAGAAGATAAATGATCAGAACCTCATTGATGGCAGAGGGACTGAATGAAGACTTTAGCCTTTTGGAGCTGTTAGGAAAGACAGAAAGGGATTCTGAATGTTTGCTTCTCTTGTTTACCAGCTACTATTTATTAAGCAAGAGAAATTTTAAAATTATACAAAAAATAGTCATTAAAAAGTACATGGAGTACTGTTTCCTAAAATAACCACCGCTCTTATTCTACAGTATGGTCAGATATAGAAGAAATGCAATTGAAAGCTGTAGGTAATCTATAAAGTCTGGTTTTTGCTTTGTTTTGGTTTGGGTTTTTTCATTGGTATTTCATTATGTACATTATGGTATTTCATTATATACTTTCTTTCATACAGTATGATGAAAGGTAAGATTTTTTGGCATGGAACTTATTTCCAAAAAAATAATGTGAAGTACTCTTTCACATTAATTTATGAGATTTATCAGGAAAATAAAAATTACATAGCCAACAGAAACAATATATGGCTTTGAGTTCAATGTTTAGACATCTGCAGATCAAATTTATTTTAATAATATCTTATGAATTTAAATTTCACTAAATTGAATAAAACATATCTTCATTTGTGCTTGGCATTCTTTAATAGGAATCAGGGTTTTTTTCAGAAAGACAAGATGAAAGGCTGAGCTTTCTCAGTTTGATATTTGCCACCCTCTGTTGTTTAGTGATGTGTGAACACTACCTGGATTAATTTCATAGAAATTGCCTATCTTGTATGTTTCCAAAGAGTACAAACGCTTAACAAAAATGCTGAATTATACTCTAGTAATTTTTGAGTGTTCAGTCCTGCATAATTTTTGTTCTGTTCCGTGTTTGGGGTTTTCTGTTTCTGCTTTTGCCTGTGACAGGCCCCAGAAAGTAGCACAAGATACCAGAAGAGTTGTCACCAGGGAAGGTTTGAGGGCTTTTTTGTACTTAAAGAAATACTTTTTAAAATAAACTAGTCAGCTACACTAAGATTCATAGATTGATGTACAAATTGCTATTTTTTCTTTCTTTTAATTAAAAGCTCCAGTTTTTTAAACTAAGGATTGTAACTGCAGAAAAGTTTCATAATATGATTAGGTTTTTATTTTTTAGTATTATTTTAGTTTTCCAGAGAAATGAGGATTTTTACATCACATCTTTTGAGCATTCACTGCTTCCCTCTGTCTTCCCTCACCACCCCAAGAGTTTTCAAATCCTTTTTTGGTAGATCAAGATGAAGGGATAAATGTGCCAATCCTAGATATTTGTTCAACTTGTGGAATCTCTTACATGGATTTGGAGTGAGAACCAAATGTATGCTAAAGGAGAACACTGACAGTTGAAATTAGAGTATTTCTGTAGCTGGTGTTTTCTTTGTTTTGTTTGGTAAGTTATGACAGCCACTGTGTTGCACCTATAGAACAGATGAAACCTGAAATAATGCAGAGAATGATTGAAGGATTTTCTCCACAGCTGTAGTAATATCAGTGGTCAGGCTAGCTAGGTAAACATAGCTTCATGTGATGAAGCATTTATTTTGCCATTAAGTTGCAGTCAGTTCTAAGTTTTATGCCAGTTTTCTGTCCACGGTGATGTGGTGCATTAGGGAATCTTGCGTCTTAGAATTTGATGCTGCCACAGTTGGATTATTTATGTTTCTCAAAATGGTGTGCATAAACAATTTATTAGCTTTGAAACAACTTTTGTTTATCAGTCTAGAAAGAATAAGCACCATGGACATCTCTCTAAAGCTTTTATCTCTTGAATAAATAACAGTTACAAATAGCTGAGATTCTCTTGTCAGTCATTAACTGCTCCCTTTACCTGTGAATTCTTTCATATGTTACATAATTTTAATCCCAGCCTACCTTTAATATTGTTTCAGTAAGTATAAAAAATCCTCACCTATGACAAACACTTCTGGTACTGAGCAACAGTTTTCAAAAGAGTGAATGGGTAGTATCCCTACAAGACCACAGACACACAATTTATATTTAATTTTGAAAATCTTGCATTAATTTGTATATTTGGAAGTTTTAGACTATTAAGATTAAGATTAAGATTAAGATGGAGTTCAATAAAAAATATATAGAATTTGAATTAGGAAATCAATTATTAAGTTATTTTTCCTGATTTCCTTTCCTGCTTTCATGATTTTATCTAATTTCTTGATCAGCTTTTCATTCATAGGAAAATGTTGACTTTTGCTTCTGTTTTCTAAGGTAAGAATTATAGGAAAGGCCTAAAGAATGCTTAATCCTTTTTCATTAAGAACCAAGAATTTGAAAATTCATTGCAGTGCATGACTGCATCCCTGAAGAAAGAAATTTATATTCGGATTTTATCATTCTTTCTGATAAGTAATATCTAATGCTTATCCTTTCAGCTCTGATGTTTTTGCTGGATATAGGAAGCCAAATGCTTTTTATTTTAAGAGCAAGTTCTTTTAGATGCACCAAGACATTGCTTGATGCATCAGCTATAAGCCACCTTGCATTCCTACTCATTTCTACATCCGCCTCCTGATGTCATTTTATGGCACTGTAAGTAGGTAGTTCTCATTTAATTTTAAAATGCCAATTAGAATAAACAAGCTTTCATAATACTTTCCTTTATTTTTCAGTTAACCATGTTTTAATTATTGTGGAAAGTGAATGGAAATTTTCAAGAATAAGTGGACTGTGCTGGTTTTAAGGCAGTTTGGTCTTTCAGGCAGGTAAAGCAGACAGAAACACGCTACCTTTCAGAAATTTGAATAAGTAGGTTTTGCTTGTATTCATGTTATTTCATATCTGAAAGCTAAAAATATGTATATTTCAGTTGCAATTTACTTATGAAAACAATTTTAGCAGAAAAGGTCAAAGCCTTGTTAGGTGCCAAGTATGCCATAGGAATACATAGCTACATTAATTTTTCATAATTTTTTCATGAAATCAGTGAAATCAATGGAAGAATCACATAGTTTGGTTATACTAAAGGAAAGAAAAAGACCCCTACCCTATGCTTTAAAGTGCTTTTGCAATGATGCTTCCAAAGGCTAGAAAGTCCATTTAAACTTAGTTTAATCTTGGTTAAAAACTTTCACAGTATTTCAGTAAATGTGCATTCAGGCAAGACCAGGGGCTACAATTTTTACTCACCAGTGCCAAGCCATAATGCAACACTTCTTCTTTATATTTACATGTGTGTGTGTGTGTGTGAACCTGTCTGGCTTACTCACTTTGATTAAATGTACTTGTGTATGAAGAACAGAACAGAATATTTCAGGTGCAAGGAACCTACAGATCTCACCTTGTCCGACTGCCTGAGCACCTGTGGGCTGTGCAGACACTAAAGCACATTCTTAAGGGCACTGTCCAGGTACATCTTGAGCCCCTAGAAGCTTGGGGCATTGGCCTGTTCTAGTGTCTGACCACCCTCTTGGTAAGGAAATGCTTCCCAGTCTCCATGCCTGAGCCCTTCCCACCCAGCTTTGTGTAATTCCCATGTGTTCTGTCACTGGATCTCAGGGAAAAAACCTCAGCGCCTCCTCTCCACATCTTCTGCTTCAGGAAGCTGCACAGAGCAACAAGGTCTCCCTCAGTTTCCTTATCTTCAAATTAGACCAAACAGAGTGAATGAATGAATGAATGAATGAATGAATGAATGAATGAATGAATGAATGAATGAATGAAGGAATGAATGAAGGAATGAATAAAGGAATGAATAACAGCCACTGGAAATATTAAAAGAACACATCACAGGAATTTTTTCAAAAGCAGACTTCTTTTTTAAATAATTTTTTGCATGTTTCTTCCTTTAGGAAATTAATGCAAATTATACTTCTGTGCACTATTAATTTTTTTTTCCTTCTCCTAAGAGCAGCATTTAAAAGCATCAGGAATAATGGATTGTAGGGCATTAGTAGCACTACAGTTACATTATGCCTGGGTGGATGATAAATGGTTGCATTGTAATAATTTAACATTTTATTTAATTTTTCTTGATCTATTCATAATTGTCTTTCTGTTATTATATTAACATTATAAGTTAGTCCTAATAGACTAACTTATCACTTTTCTTCCTTATCAGAAATGGAGTGGGTTCACATAGTTGCTGCAATCCATTCATATCAGCCAGGCTTACAAAAATAAAAAAGGGTATATCTTTAAGCCCAGCCTTTATTTTGGCAGGAAAATTCTGATATGGGCTTAGGGCTCATCACTAGGGGGAAAAAAGAGAACAAAACATCAAAAAAAGTCACTGCCCTTTTCTGCATCTACAAAATACAGTAGAAATCCTTCCTGGAACAAGATGTATAGATTCTGGGCTTGTGAAGGGGAAGAGATGCTCATAATTTCTCTGTTTAGAAGAGAGTGATTTAATGCATAATGTGGTTTAAAGCATAACCTCTTGTGGTCACCTGTTTCAACAGCTGTTCTCTGAGGAGCTTTTCCACGTAGCTGTTGGTAAGAGTATTCCCCTCATGTTGCCTGAAATATTTTACCTCGAAAGTACAAGACTATTAAATAGATATCAGTTGAAAGGTAGGTAATATTATGATTTGGAGACTATTCCTTATCAAATAGCAAAAATTGTTTACGTAACTTAAATCATAAGAAACATAACAGTGATTTTTATTTTAATGTTAAGTAAAGAAGTGGGAACTATTTATTAAAGTTTCTACTATCAATTCACTTAGTTTCATAAACATGGCATGTAACTGAAAGACCAGAATTGCAGCTGGTACTATTGGAGACTTGGTGGAAGTTTCCTGAGAGACTGAAAAAACAAGCAACTCCCAAGACTTCAAATATACTTCTCCTCAGCTACCAGACAATTTATCTGCTAACAGTTAAACTTCAAGTGTTAAACAAACATAACATTGAAACTATGGATTTATGATACCACTAGTCTTACACTTACTCCTGAGATCCATTACATGGGATGCTTCTTAGTCTCCTGGTCAAGATGTAGCTTCCAGAGTGCTTTAACAAAGGAGCCAAGAAAATTGAAAATTTCCCTTCAGCCTACTCCACTCTGCTGTATACAGATACATTGCTCCTGTGGAGGTAGATATTCAAAAAGGTTGATCTTTTCAAATGTTAGACCATCTTGTCAGCGCTGATCTGTTCTTGTGCCTCCACATGCTTATTACCACTTTGCAGACTGCGTACCTGACTTTATGTTGGATTTTTTGATTCCTCCTGGTTGTGTACTGTTATTTTAGCTTTACTTTTTTTACAAAGTTATGTAAAAGAGGCAGATAATAAAAAATATTTCACTTTCTAGCTGAAATTGGATAATCTTGCTATTTATCTGTGTGCAACTAAAACACAATGGTTTGTATTTATCCTTCAAATCAAACAGGTCTGTAGATGGTATGTTTCTCAAATACGTTTCCCATACAGACTTGTAATTTGCTGTTTTGAGACAAACTCAAGACCTCTCCATTTCCAGAGTCAGATTTCCCATTTCCAAGCTGTTTGTAGTTAAAGCATCCACTTTAAATGAACAAGGAATTAAATGTCAGAAGCACTAAAGGTAGTGCTTATTACGAGAATAAGCAGAGTGTTTTGGGGGCAGGCTATTTCAGTTAACAGATTGGTTATAAAATTAATAAAAATTACTTAGATCCAGAACCAAACCAGCTCCTTCAATTAAAAAAGGATTCAGTATGCTTATGTTATCAAACTTTTCTCTCTATCAGGGAGCACAGCTTTGAAAATATTTTATAGGTTCATACTCTTTTTCAGACCAGCTGGATTGCATCATGTACACATAACCCTAAACCAAAGTGTATGGGCAGGGAGATGGCTGTTGTTTCACCTCATGCAGCAATCTCTATGCAATTCCACTGTCTACTACTCTCTTTAATAGACTAAAAAGTATTTAACGTAACTACCTTGAACGTAAGATGAGGGACGCTGGTTCCTCCAATGCCCCTCAAAGGAAATAATCTGGCGTCACCTTCCTGCCACAGCAGAGCACGTGGTGTTTAAGACAAGCCATTCTACTCCAGACCAGCAGTTTAGCTCTGTACTGGAGAAGCAGCTCCCTGCAGACAGATGTCAAGTGTCGTGTTCTTAACGTGGGCACACAGACCTGAAGCTTTTGCTTGTCCCCAGTTTTTCTCATTTCTTTCCTACGTGGGTATTTTTGTGAGTGATGCGTGGGGAAGGAGGAGGGTTTAACCATTTGGGGGAAGGCACTCCAGAAGCTTGTTTAGAACAGTGACTCTGATTAGGCTGGTCAACTTCTTGACAGTTCTGACTGCATGGTCAGGGACACTGCAAGGCCAGTCTGTCATGCACAATGAGGCTCTGAGCAGGGCCAGCTGGCCTCGGCACAGCTGCATCTTACAAAAGGCACCCTCTGTGCTGTCCTTCTGAAGAGAAAGGTGGCATCCTTCTGTCAGTCTCAGGATTCTAAGTCAGAATCTTACACAACAGGCCAATAGTTTAACCCAGAAAATAGAAAGGGAAAGTCTGAACAACACCAGTTTGGAATGACAAATGTAGGACCATTATCAATGTAATGTGTTTGTGTGACGTTTAAGGCGCTGTTAAAAAATGATAGATTGTACAGGGATTGTTGCAATACGTGTGTGACGAGCCAACATAATAAGGCAAAACCCATGTATAACTAGAATATTAAAAATCTGCATAATGAATCATTAGATACTTTTCAAAAAGTATGCAATGTGTAAAGAATACTATATGCTCTAAAAGAACGTGATACAAAGAGATGGTTTGGAAAGAATTTGGTACTTAAAATAAGTGTGCATATATTCACTTTTTGATTTCTATTTTTCATTTCAAAATTAGTCACAATATCCAAGGCTGATCAAATCATCAAATGTAAATTGCTCCTTAGCCAAAAATGTCTGGGAGTTGATTTGTTGATTTCAGCTTCATTTGCACAAGTTCAGTGGCAGTTAAAAAAATACCTCAAGAACATATTCAAATTTAGTTGAACTAAGAATAAAAAAATAAGGAGGGTGCCTTAAAAACATACAATTGGCTATACTACCATTAAATTCATTTTAGTGCAGCTGACTGATAAAAGGGCTAAATCTTCTGTTTTCTCAATATCCGAGTTGTTTAAAGCTGAGCATTTTGGCCACATTTTGGAACTGAAATATGTTAAAGGTTTATTCAAGCAAAAAAAAATCTCAAATTACAATATCTCCCAGAGATCAATGTGGTCAGATATAATAATTTGCTTTTCCTGGTTTTAAGTAATTTATGAACCAATATTTTTTTGACATTAATTAACATCAGGTCATTCCTGTAATAATTTTTGCTATGCTTAGCTGAATGTTTTCATCAATTTTAATGAAGAAACTGTCAATTTTGAAAGAAGTTAAAATAGATTATTGCAAAAATATTTTTCACACTTTTAGGAGTAGGCAGTAACCTTGATAGTGCATTCTATAATGGAGCTAAAGTTAACCAGAAGGTATTGCCAAAAGTCCTAGTTACTCCACAATATATGAGGACTGATTACAATTTTTTAAATGAAGTTGACATGAAAGGCTTCTAAAAAGAAAAGAAAGTAAAAAGCTCTGTCAATATTGTCTCCTTTTAACTTCTTCCTCATTATTAAAAAAAAAAAAGAGGTATTTTTTTATTATCTTCTTTCCTTTGGTTTGGCTAAATAAAATAGATCAGTATGACAGAAATTTTTCTTTGTGACAAAGTTGGCTACTCATTCCTGTACATGTCTCTCAATACTATACACCAATGTCTGTTTATATGGCACGATAATTGCCCATTTATTATTTCTCTATATTAAGTGGCGTTATTTTAGCCAGAGTAAGTGGGGTTTTTTAGCCACAGGTCATATTGGTGTGCCACTCTTTCCAGACTGCTGACACTTGTCCTTTCAGAAGTCTTTCACACCTGCCTAGGTCAGGGACAGCAGTCAGAATTGGCACCAGGTTTCTCTCTTAGTGCCTGGTGGGGCTGTGGATGTGGCTCTGTGTGTGTGCAGCTCATGTGGTGGGAAGGGTGTGCTGCCAGCAGCACTGCCAGCCTCTGGTGCTGAGCCCTGGGCATGCACATACACCAAAGCTGGCAGGGATGAGGCTAGTGAGAGAAAGAGCTGACAAAACCCAAATATTTGCTATTGCACTGGCATATGGATCAACAATAAAACCCAGCATCTCCAAACAGCAAGCAAGGAAAAAGATTTTGGAGTTAGGACTGATGTGGGAAAAGACCGTCTTGTCTGTCCACAGTACATGGCGTGTGACAGGACACACTCTTGAGCAAGAGCCTCTCTCCCTTGGGCAGGTGGCAATGTCCAGGTGCTGGACAGGCAGGTGAGGGTGGCATCTGTGTCCAGACCAGCCAGGGGGGAGTCCTTGCTTAGCAGAATTGCAGGTTGGCAGAAAAGCCACCATCATCCTAGAGGGTGTCCATATGGGAACAGCTTGAGTCATTAGTCAGAGGGCAGAGCATGTTGCTAATTGCTGTGTTAAAAAGAGACCCTGGTTCACTGTTCGAAAATAGGAGGCTAACTTTTCTTCCTCCTAACAACTTCAGCAGTAACTTTGTTGGTAGATTAATGAATGAAATGGATGAACCGAGTGATGACAAACCTAGGTACTTGAAAAGCTTCACCGAGTATTATTTTCAGGCCCTTGGCTGTTATATTGTTCTTCTCAAACTCTGTAAATCAGTGATAAACGTGTGAGTAAAAGCCCTGAGTAGCTTTATCTTCTCGGTATCTCTAAAAATTAGTTACCTGTGATAAACTAATTTTTCTTACTCTTCATTACTCTTTTTTTACTACTTACTATTCTTACTCTTTTCTTACTCTTCATTCCAAAGGGTCTTTTAGTTTCTAAGAATTTTGTGCATAACCACATGTCTTACTTCCTCCTTTCCAAAATAGTTGCCTAGAAGCTGTCGATATTCTACTGACTGGGTAAAGATTTTAAGGTTTAGATTTCTTTTTTCCAGTGGACAAATTAGAAAGCTCCTATTGCAATTTGGATTGCATCTTACATTCTTTATCTGAGCCTTAGCTGCTCAGATGCTGCTGCTTGAATGCAGAAATTATATAGCTTTTTTACTTAAACTAGAATGATTTTATTTTTCATTTTATCACTGAAGTATTCTGTGGGCAGAAACATATACTAGTATTTCATATCAAAATCAAGTAAGTTAATGAGATTTAACTGCGAAGTACCATGCCTTATATAATAGAACCGAAGAAACATTTGCTGAACATTAGGGGACAAAATACTTTTGTGATGTAAACTGGTGAGATCAATTTATTGAAATGCCAAGAAAGGCCAGCTGATGAGCGAGCATAGAAAGCTCTCATGCCAAGCGCTAAAAAAAGGAAAATAAATGCACCTTTGATGAAAGAAGGCTGATATAATGGGAAGGAAATGCCTCATTTAGAAAAGAAATATAATGAAGAATATTTTCAAAGAACTTCCAAGCTTTTAGTATAAATATTTGGAATTTGCAAAATTAGTTTTAGAAATGTTTATTTCACATGGTTTTCATCACCCCTGAGTTCCACTTTACCTGCACAGTAGCAATACTTAGCAAATCTTCCTGCTGAAATCTTTTATTGTTAAAAATACACCATTGTGAGATTTCAGGTAAATTTGAAATTCTTCCATACAGGTGAGAGTCTCAGATTTTATTGATCTATTTTTCCATAGGAACCCATTTTTTCCAAGAATCCTATGAAATATTTCAATTTCTCTTTAATGTGTTCTACAAGAATGTTCTCTGATTCCTCCCAGTAACTGTGGGCTTTCTGAGGAATTTTAGTTTTGAAACCTAGCATTCAGTTGCAGCAAGAGGGCTCGTGGAGCTGAGCCTTTCATGTTTGCACATGCTTAGTGAACACATGATAACATTCATTCCTGACAGTGTGTCTTCATCCTAACATAGGAACTATCTTTTAAAAATACTTTTATAAAAGCAATATATTAACTATTCTGCTTAGCAGCATTGCTTGCTTCCCTAAGTCTTTGCTGGGTTCTCAGATGGTAGATCCCTGTACTACACTTATGCCTGTTAATAATTCTAGTCAATTTTAGTAGGGAATGTTTGTTAGGGAAAAAAAAATATAGATAATACAGAAGAACCTTCAGAATAGGTTGATCATGTACTGCTTTTCTGAGAGCTGAGCAACAACACTATATTTTTGTGTGAACTGAAGTATAGACTTGTTATATTTGTAATAACCAGAGAGGAAATTGAGCAAAAATCTTTACTTTTTTAAAATCATCTCAGCCAATTGTGATCTGTTTATGGTAAATCTGATATGAAGCAGACAGAGAAAAGATATTTTCTGAAGATGCCCTACTCAAATGACAGAACATCAACACACAATGATGTTCACAGGAATCACAAGATCAATTAAAAATTACTTTATATTAGTAGGACATCTGTTTAGAAAGGTTCTACAAGCCTTTGAGTCTATAATGCACACTTTTCAATGGAGTATGTAGTCTTTAATTATTGATTAATTCTTTGCTGGGCCTTTGAAGAATCATACTTCTGTAATGCATCTGTGATGATGTCCCATACGTCTGACATCTTGCTGCAAAGGAAGAGGGAGAAAGAAACAGTAATTAAAACTATTATTAGTGTTAGTGGAGGTGCTAACAAGATTTGGGCAGTGACCATGCTGCAATACAAACATCTCTGTAGCTCACAAAATCATAGAATGGATTGGCCTGGAAGGGATCTTAGCATTCCTCTGGTTCCAAATGCCCATCCATCCTGGGGAGGGATGTCACCCACTAGACCTTGTTGCTCAGGGCCCCATCCAGCCAAGGGACACTGCTTGCCACCAGGCTCCCTCAATCCAGCCAGCCAACTCCTCTCACAGGGAACAGCCCAACCTTCAAATCCAGTTTGGAGATGAGGGTGTCACGTGGGATGATGTTGAAGGCCTTACAGAAGTCTAAGCAGGTGACATCTGTCAACTTGTTCAGCCACTGCATGCACGAAGACCACCAGGTTGGTCAGAGAAAATTTGCTTTTACTGAAGCCACGTGTCAGACCTCCTTGTCTTGCATGAACCTTAACACTTCTGGCCTGAGGATCTGCCCTGTGTTCATAGCAGGCTATTGGTCTGTAGTTCCCTGGGTCCTCCTTTCCACCTTTAAAAAATTGTGGTCATGTTTCCCTTCATGTTGGTTTTTTTTTCTAATTTCTGCTTTTGCGGACATTAGAAAATTTGCAAGTGGATAACGAAGACATACAAAATCAAAAATTCCAAAATAAAAACCATAAGAATATTGTCTTATTAGTGGACTGCTAAAACCTGTTATAAGCTCAGAGTAGCAATATTTTCTAATAAAAACTATCAAAATTATGATTTTCTTCAACCTGCACTAAATATTAATATATTTGCATTTTTAAAAATTATACAGGTAACATCCAAAGCTTCATTAAATGTCTGAGTTACAAAAAAATAAATAAAGAATTCTAACATTAATTTTCGTAATAATGGTTTGTCTTAAATTTTCCTGGGCAAAATTACAGTTATAAAAGAATAATGAGAACTTTAGCATCAAGTATTGTGTGACTCTAAATACATTTTTCCTGTCTACTCCTACTGATCTCAGGGCATCAGTTAAGCTAGTGGTCCAATTGTACAACCCACGAGGGATCAAAAAAATGCATTATAACACAAGTTTTAACATGTCAGAATCCTCAGAGTGTGGAAAGTCAGCTTCAGTAGCATAAATTCTTACACACTTTTGACACTTAGGATGACAAGGAGAAAATGATGGCACAAGACTTATTATTTTTTTCATAAATCCATCACTTTGAAAATCAAAAATGTGAATTATCCTTCAGAGTTATTTCCTAATAAAAGCTTTTTTTTTCTTCAAGTGCTAACTGAATTCTTCTAACTTTGTCCTTTTTTCTCTCAGTGGATGTGACTTTAGATGTAAAGCTGTTTTGCTAGAAGAATATTTTTATTATGAAAGTTAGTTCATTGTATGGATGACCAAATATTTTCCACAGATCAGTGCTTAATCTCTTATTTATGAAAATTAATATTTCAGCATAATTATTTTTTCATTTTTTAAGTGATTCCAAAATACTATCTTCGATGTTTGTCAAGAAGGGGAGAAGAAACATCTCAGCTTGAAGAGGAAGCAATCAATCTCTCTTAAATTGAATTTGACTACTTTTTCCATTCTAAAATGTACCATAATTTTTTCTGTTCCTCAGATGCTTGCAAAGTTTAACTGTCTGAGTTTGAGTCTGAGTAATCTCCACTCTCTGACTCAAAGTGTCACTTCTGAGAAATCTTGTAGCTATTAAAAGACTGCTTCTGCAGAGAGATCTAACTGTGCTAGTACAAAGTTCCTTATGAAGACAAAAATGTGAAGGAAAAAACAAGGACAAGGGCTTTTTCAGTGTTTACAACTTTTTCCCTGTTAATATTTCTGAGAAAGTAGCAAATGTCTTTCAAGGGATCTTGTTCCTCCTGCTCTTAAAAACTAGGCTCTAGCTATGAAAATCCTTATAATTGAGGATATGACACTTACAAATTGTCACTCTAAAGCATCCTCCTACAGCACTTCAGTAAAAGTCTTGGGGTCACTCACTACTCCTGGAGACTATTTTTTGTTTTTGTCACCACTCATTATAGCGCTTCATGATATGGCTGCGGCTGCTGCTTCCTCCTGCTGCTTCAGAGCTTAATCTGATTTTCATTCCTCTGTGACCCTTCTGCCTTTTTTTTTATTAGTTTTAACCTCGTTAGGCTTCAGCTTTCCTCTTTCCACTTGGAGACAAATAAAACCTATCACATACTTGAAATAGATTTTGTTTGTGCAAAAGAGAAAAACGGCATGTGTAAAGATACTGTGGCTAAAGATAGCAGCATCTTGTGATCTCTTTTTATAAAAGATAGAACTAAAATGGTCTTTCAGAGCCACTCCAAGACACAAGCTAATTTTCTAAATGCATGATATTAGTTTGTCAAATCGCTCTTTACAACGAAGATTGGACAGCCTTCTGTAGCAATGATTTTAAATGCCCCACTTTGAAGGGGGTCTCCCAAAGACCAAGGCAAAATGATTACCTTAAACAACTCACCATTTTTCTAGTTACTCAGATATATAACTGTGAATAATTCTGAATGTTTTTTTATCATTTTCTAAATTAATCACAAGAAAAAAAAATGCAAATTTTGCTTCAGTAATAACATCGCATGAAAATATTACTTTGGTAACTGAAATCAGTACAAAACCAAAGACAACATTGTGAAGTGGGTATTCAGAACAATGCTGCCTAATTAACATTCTGCATATTTGCAAAGATAACACATAATTAGGCTACTTTGCATGAAAAAAAGCAAGTCAGATGGTGGTTTACCAAAACAATAAAATGAATATTTACTTAGCAACATTGAACTGTACGACAAATTCTATTCTTGTAAGACTTGTGAGGAAGAACACTCCCTAAAAAACACTGTTCACTACTACAAGGTTGTCAGTTCTGGGAAATTCTGATTATGCTGTATAACATTGGGGGTTTATTTTGTGACTTATTTCTGCTAAAACAAAAAAAAAAAAAAAAAGCCCAGGAAAAATCAGTTGAGAACGCATTCTTAAAAAGGTTATTTCATAGTAGAACTCCTACAACAAATGCTCACCCTTCAGTGAAACACTAAAGGTGGATGAAAATGAGCCCCATGACTGAGTGCAAAAGGACACAAAGGTGGTGACTGCCATAAAATGCAGAAAAAAAAGCAGAGACACACTGCTCAGAGACAGCTTGGTAGGGGTGCGATTGCCCTTCTTCTGCCACACTTTTCTCTTACATGGTAGACTATGCTGGCTTCAGAATCTGCTCTAACCCGCCTTCTGGAGCTTACTTTATAATAAAAAACAGCAGGAAAAAGATTGGCTTTGGATGTTTACTTTGGTGTAAATTTGATTGCTTGACAATTGAATTTTATTCTACTGCTGACTCATTTTCAAATTCTAACCCTTTTAATGAATCCACTGCTTCTTCTATCATCCATCTATCTATCTATCTATCTATCTATCTATCTATCTATCTATCTATCTATCTATCTACCTGTCTATCTATCTATCTATCTATCTATCTATCTATCTATCTATCTATCTATGCAGAAATGGTTTTCTGTATTTTTAAATATGGTTTCTGTTTAAATACTCCCATTTCCTTTCAAACACTTGTTCACCAATGTCTAATAGGCATCGGCACAGCTCAGCATTAAGTTGTTCATTTGTTTTGACTTTAAATAGGAAGACACATTACTTAAGTACATTCACTGCAGCATATAATGAAATATTTATATTTCTTTTGCAAGTTTAATGTGCAGTTTAAGTTAAGCTATCAATTAAATCCCTGCTATTCTATGATATGACTTAAGAAGTCTGAATATTCATCAGTATAAGCACACTTCAGGCAAGGAATTAAAACATTCAGACGCTTATTCTACTAAATAAAGGGAACACACTGATATTCTATTTTATTACCCATCTTCTGGAGCCCAGTTTTTTGCAGAATTTTGAGAGGGGCAATGGGAAAATAGTACACCAAAGAATACAGAGTCCTTGTGTCCACGAGGATAGCAGTGAAGTCAGGACTCCTGTATATCTCATGCACTCTAGATTTAATGTTCTGCACTTTTTCTTCCAGAGAATCTCTCAGTAACTGAAAGTCCCAATGAAGCCAGTTAGAGAACCCTGGAGTACTGCATCCAGCTCTGGGGCTCCCAGCACAGGAGCCCTGTTGGAATGAGCCCAGAAGAGGCCACCAAGATGATCAGAGGGATGGAGCACCTCTCCTGCGATGAGAGAATTGGAATTGTTCAGCCTGGAGAAGACCAGGCTTTGGGATGACCCCATTTCAGCCTTCCAGCACCTGAAGGGAGCAAAAAGGAAAGGACAAGGGGGAATGGATTCAAACGGAAAGAGGGTGGGCTGAGACTCCATATTAGGAAGAAATTATTTACAGTGAGGATGGTGAGGACAGGAAAAATTGTGGATGCCCCACCTCTGAAAATTTTCAAGGGAAGATTTGATGTGATTTTGAGCAACCTGGTGTAGGGAATGATGCCCCTGCCCATGGCAGGGGAGTTGGAACTAGATGATCTTTAAGATCTCTTCCAACCCAAACTATTCTTGATTCTATGATTCTATGAGATGTACGTTAACATTTCTCTTTGCCAAATTCCATATCAAAACCAACAAGGTAGAAGAAAAACAACCCTGAATGGATCTGTTCTTCTACCTTCTGCCATGGAAAAAGTACAATTACTTTTACATGCTCTGTACACAGATATGGGTGTGGAAACTGACGTAATACTGCATTACATAATTGTTAACTGTGTTCCCCAAAACCTATTGAAAAATCAGCATTATAAAAATGGATTACTAGAAGCTGAATGACAGAAATATAAAGAAACTTGAATTTGCCATAAAAACGTGAAAGTAATGCTATTATATACAAAAATATATAAATTTCTGTTGTGGCAAATAGCCTTGCTGAATATAGTCTGATTTAAGTGAGTGAGAATTCAGGTAAAGATGGAGCCAGAGACTGACAGAGACTGGAATACCTTAGTTTGAATTATTTATGTAGTAAATCTCAACTAATAAAATATTTCTAAAGCATTTTAAAAGCAGATAATCAGTAGGTATTAGGTAACAACTTTTAAAATTGTATTTTGACAATCTCTTTTGGTTGTTGATTTTCAAACCCTTACTTTCATAAAAGTCTTCCTTTGCTGTACTCTGTATATTAAAAATAAACCCGTGTAGTTCAAAATTTGTTTATTTTCTTTCCACATGCAAGAAAAAACATTTGCTTTAATTTCCTTTTTTCACTTAATTGTAAGCAAATTAAAGTTATCTTTTTTCGCTACAACATGGAACCAAAGAGATAATACTGCATAATATACAATCTGATTTTAAGAAATAAAACTAAGTAATTTTTTTTTAAATTCTAATAAACCCTCTAAAAGCAAAATGTAACATGGAAATGCCTGGGTCCTTGTGATTCATCTGTTTAAATCTTATTTTATGAAATTCATAATATTCTTAAAAGTCTAGAAGAGCAGTCCTTCTCAAATTAGAAGAAAAGATGGAGGATTTCATTATGATTAATGAAGTCATGTTTACCAAAAATTTACTTCTTGTTCCATAGCTCAGAATAATCCATACACAATGAATGAGTGCAGCTCCTTCAAAAATGCCGGATGATGGGGCTCAGACTGAGAGGTTTCAAATCCTCCTTTACACACTCAATGCTTCTGCAAAAATCTGCATGCCAGTTTACTCTGTGAAGGCGGCATATTAGATTAATCTGGTTCTAAAACCATCTACAGATCACACAGGATGGTCAGAACCTTCCTTACAGCAAATGATTGCCAATTCACTGCTCACTGCTAGTCTATATGGTCACTGTCATAAATTGTATCCATAAAGTTGTTTAGTTTACACCTCATCACATGTAACTAATACATATCTCTAGAAACAGTGAAGGTTTTCTCAATTTTTCAGCCAGGCAGTTGAATTACAAGCAGAATAAGTGGCTCAGGCTTTACTAGGAGGTAAACCAGTCTTGGTGTAATTTCTGTCACTAAGATAAACAGAGCAGTTAAAAATCACTCTGCACTTGACCCACAGCATAAATCAGACAATTCAGAATTTCCTCACTCATTAGGGAAATATTAGAATACCTTTGTATAGATGAAAATCTGACCTCAAAAACAATGGAAAAGGGCAAACCCAATTTTTTCTAGAACTCCTGGGCCGCACCACTTTAGCCATTGCTCATTACTTAATCTTAATTAGAGCTAAAAAGGAAGCAAGATTTAACAAAATCATCTCAGGAATGCCATTAAGAACAAACAAAAGGAAGCAATTTATAATTTCCTCCTTGAGGCAGTAGAGAGTTTACTGAATTTTTTCAATCTTTAACAAAGACAGCAATACCAAAAAGTAGGCATTGGTCTCGGAGGTTCATTGGCAAACAAACACTTTTATCTGTTTTTGCAAATGGAAAAATTGGCCCACGAGTTTTGACATGAATGGGGCATTGAACTCAGCTGGTTTTCAGGTGCTTACCAAGCTGCTCTTTAACTCCCTTTCCCCTGCAGGACAAACTTAGCAAATACAATGAAAAGACTTTTGGGTCAAGATATTGACCCAAGATTGCTTATGAATTGCTGCCACGGGCAAAATAGACTTTGCTTGTGTAAAATTATTTTATTTCTAATTAGTAACAGAGCAGGATAGCAAGTAACTAGAACAAAACTTACTCATAAGCTTGTACTGTGTAGAAGATTCATCTTAATGCTGAACAGTCTTGTATGGAAAACTAGAATAAGAGAAATCTAGATTGACTCAATATAACCAGTGGCCTATTTTATAGCTTTTCAGTTAGCTGACATTTATGTACTTTGGGAATGTAAATTTTCACTGTATGTTCCACTTTACAGACATCTGTTCAGGTTTGCAGGATTTCAGTGTCATAATGCTTAGTTAGTATTTCAGACTACATGAATGTTAACTTCTCAGAGCTTGAAAAACACCTTTAAATAAACACATCAACCACTTGTTTCAAGAGTACTGAAGATTTACCTTCAGAAGAAAGGTTTATTTCCCAGAGTAATGCAGGCTTGACAGAATTTGAAGTATCTGTGCAGAACCTGGACAGATTGCTGTAATATTGCACAGCAATCAAACTTTTTGCAGTTGTGACAGAAATTATTCCTTTGCCAGCAAAGCACTGAATGAATAACTGGAAAAGAATATTTGGTTTAACGACAAAGTATAGTTGTGCTGAATGATACAACAAGGGAAATGATAAACCAGAGTTTCAGCTGTAAAGTCCTCGTTAGTAACACTTTTAGAAAGCTTGTAAACTGTCAAACTGGTAAAATTGAATCCACTCAGCAATTGCAATTATATAAAACTTACGACATTTGTAAGCAATAATGCAGCATTAGTGACTGTTAGATGTTTAATTATTGACACAAGGTACCTAACAGAACTGTGAAGAATACTTAATAGTTTCTTACTGTTAATGACTTGTCAAATTAGCTATTTTGTTAGCATCTGCTTCCCTAATGCTGTATACACTTATCTTAAAATGCATTAATGCCATGATAACACAAGTGCTTTTCTGTAGCTAAATACTCTTAGTTCGTGGTCTTTATGAGCCTTGTACAGTAAAATAAAGCAGCATAAAATATATAAAAAATAAGCTATGACAAAATGAGTGGGTTTTTACAATGCTTTTAGCCTCAGGTCTGCTCTGCCCCAAATAACCTTAATAAGTTTTATTTATAATTGATTTTAAGTAGATTTAGGCTTAAGCCAAATAACAGTCATATGGGATAAGTCTTAGCCCTCTCATCACATGACACCAGAGATAGTAACACAAATTACTGATGCTCAAGCACCCCAAAAATTTAAAGCCAGAATTAGGTCAACAATAATAATAATTAAAAAAAAAAAACAACAAAACAAACCAAGCCAAACAAAAAACCCCCTAAACCAAACCAAACCAAACCAAACCAAACCAAACCAAACCAAACCAAAAAAACATAAACCAAAACCAAACCAACCAAACAACTAAAAAACAACAACAAAAAACCCCCCAACATTACCCTGAAATACAGCCAAGCAAATGCCACTGGATATTCTCAGTTTGCCTCCAAATAATAAAGAAACTTTGAACAGTTCTGTTTGGCCTTATCAGTTTACCCCTCTGTTTTTCCTGTCATGCTAGCTGAGCTGTAACTTCATGTTGCAGCACTAAAGATGATAAATCACAAAGATACCTGCATGTTCTGTGGAATGTATTAGGTAGGAAGAAGTAATACCTCTTTCAACATATCACTGCTCTAACTGAAAAAAGAAATTCATAACCTTTACTAGAAACAGTTTCAAACGTGTAAAAAAGGGGTTTTTTTTGGAGGTAGGCTTTTCTTTTGATTATTGGTTTTTGTACTTTGCCATGACAGTGGTATTTGATATTAGAAAGAAGAATTATTCAAATTAATGGTCCTGAGATCCATTTGGTGACAAAAGGTCCTCTGAGGCAGTTAGAAAAATTTTGAAAGCTATGTCCTCATCACTGTGCCACAGTATCATAGCTCAGGACATGCTAATTTAAAAACCAGCATTATTTCATGCTCTACTAATGAAGGTCACAAAGGAGTGGGAAGAATAAGACGACTTAATATCTAGCTTCCACTGCACTGAACTGTAAAAAAATAGTTTTACAATGTAAAAATACTTTTATGGCATAATTTAAAGAATGAATAATTTTGATCAATGCCTGAAATGACAGACCTTAATCCCCAATATTAGTCCCCAGTATAAGCAGCATCCCTGAATAATCTATATTCTTAGGAGACACCAGGTGGAAGCTGATATAGGAGTAGTATTAGTAGTCTTACAACAATTTTTGTTTATCTCTCCCTGCTTATGCCCATATTCTTATATCCCTAAACCAAATATTTGATTCAAGCAGATTCTTGGAAAATCAGAATTGATTTTATACTCCCTATGCTTCTTTAGTATACATACCTTTTAAATGTTTGAAGTGTGTGGAGTGGCCTTTTTATAATAGTGAACTAGCCAGACTGAAAAAACAGTGAAATGGCAGTATCACAAAAATTGAGAAAAAAAGAAAGGTTTTAACTTGTTTTTTCGGCCTCTGTTAATTAGCCAACTATAATTAACTGCTGAATATTTTTATGCATGAAATGCTACAACCGCTTCATGAGTTAGTATTTAGCCAGTTGGTTCTTACTAGCTTTAATAGAGATGCCAGAACTGAATATGTATGCATGGTTATATGTAGAATAGATCCTCCCATCTGGACAACCTAAACAGTTCTGGGGGAATTATTTATAAGGAATGAGGAGCACTTTAATTCATCATTAGACCTCCCAGAAATCCTCTGAGGAAATAAGGGGAAAAACCTGAAATTACTTTCTCAGACAAAGTAAAATTTTCTCCATCTTTCCTTCTCTTTTTCTATTAAATGAAGGAAAAATCTTTTTTAGTTTTTGGGCAGGAGAAAATATAAGAACACCACCAAATTTATTAAAATTAATTTATAACTGCAAGTTAATACTTATTCTCCTAATACTAGAAGTGGTTTATTTTAAATAACAGTTCAATGAAAAAACAGCTAGAAAAAAGTTATTTTTAACTGAGTAATTTTTAATTTCAACTTTAATTTTAATTCTAATTTTAATTCTAAGTCTAATTATAACTGTCATGTACTTCAATAAAAATAAACCAGTAGAAGTAACATGAAAATTAAACATTCATCTTCTACTCATTCAGATAATTTACCTTCTTCACACTGCAAACAAAGCATACCTTTTGATTAAGGCTCTCTCAAATAACAGAAACTTAACATTCCAAATTTGTACAGCCCATTATGGAAAGCTGGTGTTGTTAATTGTCTGGCCTATTCCCTAATTAAAGATTGCACTCCCCTCTTCTGACATAAGAATTGCAGCAGGAACAATGACTGTTTATAGACTGGCCCTTCAAAGATCTGAAAAATCTGTCTAATAATACAATTAAAAATAATAATACTAATAATACTAATAATACTTATACTAATGCTACTAGTAATAATAATAATGATGATGATGAAGATGTTGCATCATCATATTACCATTACAATTTTCAGGGAAGAAAATGCATCTCTGAAACCTCTTCTTCTACCACTTTTTTGCAGCATCAAATTTCAAATTTGAGCATTTACCAATTTTATTAGGACAGTATTTTCTTTCATATTTTTCCACATATTTTCATTTGAATAGTTAACTAATTATTAGTTGAGAGAGATAATGGGTGAACTACAGGCAAATTGTCTGTTTTCCATAACTTAAGGGTACAGAAAACATCTGAATATTCAAAACCAACTCATTTCAGAATTTCTAAGTCTCAGTGTGGTTATTTCATTTTATTCTTTTAATATTAATTTTGGCCTGTCAGTGCACGTGGGAGAGTTTGCTGTATTTTCTGTTTTGCAGTGCAAGTACAAAAAAGTTATGATAAGCAAAAAGCATCTATCCATATGCCATCCAAATAGAAGGAAAGATAAACAGATATACAGGGTTTTTAAAATAATCTAGTTGTAGCATGAGGGATTACATCTTCAATTGATACTAAAATATTGGAGTCACTTATTTTAGAAATACTTGTACATGTTGAAAAGTCCATATTTGGCTTCTTTGGAAAAGTTAGTATTTAATGGATTGTAACTCAGAATTGAAGAAGAGGACTCTGAGACTCCTGAGGATCCTGAGACTCCTTCATCTGCTCTGAGTCTACCTTTATATTTTTTGATACTTAGGTGAATTTGAAATCAGTGACTCTGTCTGGAGGTCTTTGTTGAAGTAAATTAGGCTGATTCTCTCTCCTGTTCTCTACTCTGCACTTTTCTGTTGGTTCTTTGCAAAGACAGAAAAATCTTTCCATCTGAGACCCTGATTCTGTGTATTAAAATTATTGTCCTTTAATTAGGACATCTGAGCAGAAAGAAACTGTTGTTTCCTACTGTTATGAAATACTATCTCCATCACTTGAGATCACTTTTCATTACAGTATTATTTTTTTAATCACTGATGTTGAGAAAAACTGGCAAACTATTACTATTTGTATTTCAAGATAGTTCAACATCTGTGGTAGTATTTTTGACAATCATATGAAATAAGAAAAATTTTGCTGGTTTTACTGGAACTCTATGTATGGTAAGAACCATTTGTGTTTGTACACTGCTAGCAAATATATGTTCTTTATACAAGCAGGATAAAAAAATGCAACAGGTTGTCAAAAATGCCTGATAACAGTAAAGGATTCTGAAAAGAAAATGCTATAAACCTTATTCCTAAATTCATGCAGAAGGCAGGTCATCAGATCATGTACTTTCTTATCTCTGGTGATAAACACCATCTTGGGGCTCCAGGAATTTATCAACTAATATAAGATGTGACTGAGAATATAATCTGTACAGAGGTTTAGCATGGAAAAGGAGAACTAAGCAACTATGCAGTGAAGCTGGCTAATATACTGATGCTTTAGTTTCCTCATTTATTTACTTTTTTATATGTATTGTCTTTATAATTCCTGCTGCTGTTGAAGCTGTTGCCTATATGAGATATTTCGGTTTTTAAGAGTTGTTTTTAAAGAAAGAGACTGTATTTTTCTTCACATTTATAGCTACCCCAGCATACTCAAATGCTCCTATGATGTAAATAAATGATCATCAGGGTATGAAACATGAAACATACTATTTGGTACACATGATAGCTGAGGCAGAGGCAATAGAGGATGACTGCTAAAGGGAAATGGTGTGGTTGATGTTGTCTTTGTGTAACCTGTTCAAAAAAAGAGTCTTTTCTGGGCTTGGAGTAGGAACAAATAGACCTTTGAATTCATCAAAACAATTAATCAAAACAATTTTAATGCAAACATATTTTAATATATAAGGATCAGTCTTTTTTAAGAGCATTAGGAATTAATTTTAAAAGCTTTATATGGCAGGATGAGCTACTTCCAAAATGATTAACACAACTGACAGTTCTAATTTTGAAGTATTAAATGTCAAAACACTGAGACCTAGAATGCTTGATAAAAATAATCTTATTTACCTTCTGACAATTGTATTTCAGATTATTTCTTTAGCCAATATATTGGTGCTCTATCATAATGACAGTCAGAATTCCATTAAAAGTTTGAGAAAGGTTTATTGTTGATGAAGTTGAAGGATTGTTCTGATATAACTTCCTGCCTCAAATGCGAGTTCAATAAATAGCTCTTTATAAATAGTCAGTGTTTAGATCCGTCCACATATAAATCTGATTTATAAGATTAACATCTGAAGAATCATTGATTCTGATTTAATCATGAGAGCTTCAGAACATTTGAAAGGGAGAATTGTTTAAGCCATAATCACATAAATTTTATGTGGACTTTGGATGCCGCTTTATTTCTAAGGTTAAGTCAGTTCAAATGAGCATTTTAAAAATGTTTAGGGTTTAGTCTGCACAGAGAGGAAAGAATGAGGCTAGATATTAAGTGGATGGCTGCTTAGTTATGTGTCTGTGCCCAGCTGTTTTATGTTCTTGTGCTGTGCTAGAAAAAGATGCAAGGGAGCAGACACAGAGATAAGTCTATTGACCCTATTATTCTAGTAGGTAGAAATAGTCTAAATCTGTATTTGTGGTGTTGAATGTAACTTTGAAAATGAAGAAGATGAAATGAATTTCAAGATTGTCACCAATGTTTGGATTGGGTGGTGCTGTCTTGTAAGAGAAGATGTGTTTGACTGAGTGAAGAACAAACACCTTTGAGCTAAGGAAATTAAAACCAGGTCATGTAGGTACTCCTCAGTGATTGTAAAAGATGGTAATAGAAATTACTCAATTTTGACTTATCCCTATGTTAGACTTTGTTAAAAATTAGTAATGGGGACCTATGCTCATTGTGTTAAATTTTGTAAATTCATGTAGGCAGTTTCAGTATTCAAAATATATGTGTGTTGTCTTATGAAAAAATAATAATTTAAAAATTTGTAAAAACTTGCCACTGTTTTCAGTCCAGTTAACTCCCATGCTTTAGAGCCATTCTCAGGCACTGCTGCATGGGAGAATTTTGTTTGGTAAGAGATCTTATTTTTTCTCAATGTTCTTTGCTGCCTAAAATTAATAGCATGCTACCTTAGAGTTTGTGGATTTATCACTCAATTTATCATTCAATTTACCTCTCCTTTTAAAGTCCAGACAAAAATATTAGATCAAATGGGTTGATTATCTATCCCTGCCCTCAGAACAGGAAAGCAAGCAAACAAATGAACAAACAAAAGACAAGCAAACAAACTCAAACAAATAATAAAATCCTACCAGCTCCCTCCCACACTAAACCTGCCAGAAACCAGCCAAAAAAATAAATCCCCAAGATACAGTTCATATTTTAGGAGATATTTTAGACAACTACATTGTCTTTGTTAAGTATCATACTGTAAGATAGAATTAGTTAAAACAAGATGAATCCCATTTTTCAGGATGCAACAGGTAGCAAAGAGCCTTGCAAAACAATATAATGCAATTAAAACAACTTTAAATTACGGCACACACTCCTTTCTCTTTCTGACTGAAATATGCATTTAACATAATAGCAGTAGCAGGGAAAAATATAACAGCATGTACCCATTACACAAGGATAATAAATCTCACTAATCATTAATTTGGAAAATATATCAATGAAGCAAATATCTTTTTATCATATCACATCACAGAAGGATTTTTCTGGGCTTTCCCCTACAAAAACAAATTTTCTCAGTTTGTAGATAGGAGGTAGGACAAAAATAATATAAGGAAGTTACAGGAGATCTTAAAAGTACAAGGAAGGCTTTCAAAGTCAAATTTTCATAATCCTCACAGCAAAAAAAAAAAAAAAAAAAAAAAGTGAAAAAAAAAATAGAGACTTTGAAAATCCAGAACATAGTCACTATCTCTTTTAATTGCCATGTAGGAAATCATGCCTAACTTTTACTCAGCAGTTTTCACTTAGCATTGTGTATGAATCCTAATGCACTTTGCTGGCACTGTCTCTTGATAAATCCCATTAAGTTTCTCTAATGAGCTGCAAGCTGATGTTCACATGAATTTACCTATGATCAGTCTTGTCCTTTTGCATCTCCATGCCTTTGTGTGACCCGTGGCTAACTGTTCACACTGTTGATGAGGAAAAGTACAGTGAATGTAAATATTCTTTCAGCAGTACCATAACCTATGGTGCAAGTCTCCTCTGTCAATACAAAAAAAGCTAATGGGATTCTTGAATAAAAGTTAGCAGACAACACTGAAATTAGCAGTTCCATGGTTTCACGTTGTCTGTGGATTGTATGTATACACGTATTTTCTTTTTAACCAGAACGTTTGTAAAAATGTAATAAAGGGATAGAAAGATCTTATAATAAGCTGTATAACTTCAAGCTTCAAACCTTCTTTTTTTTTTAAACAAAGTTTTTATATTGGAAAACTTAATATGTGTATTTAAAACAATCCAAATGAGAGATTACCTTCAGACAGAATATTTAGCTAGAATAAAACAGCTGTCCAATAATTATGCCACACCCATTTTTATGCATGAAAAGCAAATTATAGTCTTCCTCTGAATAATGTAAAATTTTAAATCTTGACTTTTTATATATAGGTTTTTCACACAGTATAGCACAGTAGTGACAAGCCCAAAGCTGAAAACTGTACTTTCAAAACTAGTCTATAGGTTGCATAAAGCTTCAGATTAACTCTCTGAAACAAACTAACATGCTTAAAACAAATGAATTCAAAAAGATGGCTTGTTCTGAGAAGTAGACAAAAGTAGACTCTTTATTAGAACTTTTGCTGAAACTAGTGTAAATCTTATTATCCAGTGGATTGGTAGTCATAAAACCAGGTAAAATTTCTCCACCATGGTTTGGTTTTCAACACAAATTGCTGAAGGGCAAAATGACAGCTTTCAAACAAAAATAGTTGAAATATCCATATACATTGCTGGTACTTCTTTACAGAGAGTAAAAAGAAGAGCTTGTACATTTGAGAGGTCTGGAGAATAAAACATGTAATACATCACTGTGTATTACTTATTCAGAATAGACTTAGGTGTGTAGGTCTTTCTTAGGTCCCCTAGGATAGCAAATGTAACTTTGCTTTCAACTAAAGTCCTCATAAGTCTTGTGATATGAATACTTATTGAAAGAGTATTCTTGAATGTTATTTATAAAGCTCTGTCATGTAAAAAGAAAGTGTATCTATTCTGATATGATTTGTAGATCTATGGACAAAAAGATAGCAGATATCTAGCACTTCCATAGGTCTAAGGACTATGCAAAGCCATTTAACAAAACTATGTAGAAGTATGTATTTCAATTTCATGAATTGGAAACCTGCAGGATAGAAAGATGGAATAAACAGACAGCAAGATGTATGATAAAACAAACAAATCCACCACCAGAAAACCTCCAGCCAGAGGCTGCCCCTTCTGTGCACACATTTTTGAGAGTTTTGATCTCTTCTAATTTCTATTAAATCTTTATATATCTGTTTTGTTTCAAAACCATCTCAGATATTTGCGCTTCCTCTTCCAACTTTTCAGCACAGCAGTGCTGTCACAGCTGTCAAAATTGATTCATTTTTAAAAATTATGCAATAGAGAACTTCTCCAATGGTCTCATATCTAAAGAGTCATAATTTAACTGTTAGTGTTCATAAATTTACTCAGTAAGAAATATCTTGCTTTGAAAACTAGTTTAGAAAGAATTTTGATACTTGTTTTTTCATAATGTTAGTACATGCCTGGTCTGACTCCTGCTATATACACAAGTATGTCACATCTGTAGCAAATCGTATTTTAAATCCAGTTCTAGGGTCTGAAGTGAGACAGATGAAGATTCAGTTGCCCATTTCTTGGGCTAGATTATGCTATTTGCATAGATTGATTTGGGTCAGCCAGAAGTAGCCATTCAGTTTATCTTATGAATTGCTGTTGAAAGGAAGCCTTTAGAAATTTGCTTTATGAATGTTTTGCAACTGCATTTGCAAAGGAATCTGATAGATGTTGAAATTCAAAATTATATTTGGATATCCTGCTAATTGTAACTAACATAGTTTTAAATTTTATAACATTTGGTAGAGTGAATATAGATTAATTTAGAATTTTTTTCCAAGGCAATCCAAATGTCAAAGAGGAAGCTCATAAATATTTATTACAAATATTTTAGGAAGTATATTAGCTGTGCTGTGCAGCTAATATAATAACTGCAGCTCTGTAAACTGTGGTACTTAAATGCCTCAAAGTTTAGCTGCTTTCCCTCAAGTTTGGCTAACTCCAAGGAAAAATCCAAGGGAAGATAGTTCAGAAGCCTCTGGTGGAAGTGCACCTTCAGAGATGATTTTCCTGTGAATTCCTCGTAGGTCTTGTTCCTATTTAAAAGTAGAGCAGATCTGATCATACAGCTGCTTTCAGAACAAGTATTTCTGTGAAAGACCTCAGCATTTCCTTGTAGTCTGCAGACTATGCAAGGTGCCATGGTGCTGCACGAGGCTGTGCTCCTCCAGCTGAGAGAGGGCTTTTCCCACCAGGGAACAGTGATACACCTCCCCTGATCACTTTGAGCATCTGTTACTCTCAGGACATTTAATCCTTGAACAGCTAGAAAAAATGTCTGTATGGATTCTAATAAAAAGGGAAAAATCAACTGTGATTACAAGGAGATTTTGCTCGAAAACTTCAAAAGGAGAATTATTTTACAATAATGTATGTTGAATTTTAACAAATGATTAGCAATAAATTCCTTCACTTGAATATTATATTTTCCTTCATTATGGTAATAAAAGAAGAGAACACTAGCAATTTTTGTAGAATCTTGTGAGTATTAAAAGAAAAATTTTCTACAGGATAGGGTAGCTAGGGATGAATTTGAACAAGCAGCTTGAGATCTCACTACCTGCAGGCCACAGAATGCAATTTAGTCACTGGAGGTTTTTTGTCTAATCTGTAAATACCACCTCAACATTTACCGTGTTGTAATTACCTTTTGTATTTTGCTTTTCTAAGTCTTGCATTTCTGACTATCTGATATAGCCTTTGGAGATAACCTTTTGCTTATCATAAAAATGTAGCCTTCTAGTAGCAAACCTGTACAAAATCAGCATATGTTTGTTTTACTGAGGCGTATTATTAGATGAAAACTGAAAAATAGCTACTCAATAGCGTAAAAAAATCAAATGTTTGTGAAGAAAATCTGATATATCTGGTGATATCTGTGTGAAAGCTGCATTATCTTATGTCCTGTAGGTGCTGTGGTTTGTTAAATCATACCTCTACACTAAAAAAGGACATTTTCTCTGGACATCAGAGAATACCTGGTCTTGCAAACATCTATGGAGAGGTGAGGCTGTCTACAAAATTCATCTTTGGAAAGATAGGCTAATTGTTAATGAAGAACAGGTATCTGAACTATGGCTCCCCACAAAACCCTAATACACCTCAAGAAGTAAATATTTTTCTCAAAGGAACCAAACTTGATTTACTTTGAGATTTACTGTAGGAAGCACCACATCTTTTGAAAGGAAAAAATTCCTTCGGATGAGTACTTGTCATCATCAGTTGGAATAAGACTCACGTAGAAGAGACATTGCTATTCATTCTTTTAGAGGCCTCAGTTTTCTACCTGCTTTATAAAATACTTGAAAATTAGGTATTTTCAAATATTTTTATATAAAGTAATGATTTTATATGTAAAATGGACACAGAACAGCAATTATGAAAGTTTAAATTTCAAGGAGGCTTAATTAAGCAGTTTACCTTTAGGTTAATTAAGTTTATTCAGCTGTAATGTAGAATTGGGATGCTGCAAGACTAAATTCTAGGAAAAGTCTTTTGGTACACAACCAGTTTTTCGCTTTCTTTTCAGGTATATGCTCTGAAGCAAGAACAGTTTTCAGGTCTGATTTATGGAGTCCTGTCCTAATATAGTGCTTAAAGAATAAATGTGAGCATCATAATGTAAGAAAAAAAATGAAACCTACACACCTAAGCTTTGGATTACTCATATATTTTTTAAACTAGGAATTATAGTAAACCCAGACAGACAAGTGCACTCACCATTAATGTATTCATGAATATTAAATTATATCATGCATAAGCATATCACAGAAAGTCTTCTTGTAGTCATGGATAAGATACATTCCTGAGAGACAGTAGTTCATTCAAGCATCTGTGAGCAAGGCAATATTTTTAACCTATCTCCTATGATCCATATAATCTATTTAGCAGAAAGGCTGTTGGGCTCAGTACTTATTCCCATTGTGGCTTTCCAAAGCTCAACACAGCAGACATTCAGAGAGAAAGATTAATAGTCTGTGAGCTTGAGACAGGCATGGGAAATACCTATTTTATAGTGCTCAAAAAACCTTGCTCAAGAGGTAGGCAGCTAATTCTTTGGTGCTGTAAAGTCAAAAAGATTTTGAGATTCTAGTGGCCAAAAGCAGTTTTAAGGGGGCAGACTGAGGTCATGGCATCTACCTGCTTGTTTAAAACCACAAAGATTTCACACGTTCTTTTTCACTCTAATTTTTAAAATGTGAAATAAGATTGAAAAATTAAACTCCTATAACAAAGACTGTAGATTAACATCAGAATGATAGAGGTTTGTGCATAATTTAGCAAAATTATTTTTTAATGCCTCAGATGAGAAATTAAGACCCATAATCCTACTCACTGTGTCTCATAGTTGTTCAGTCCTGTCTAAAAAACCTGTTATTTATGTAAATAACATAAAAACTGTTATTTATGTAAATAACTATCTCTGTTATTTTACATACTATAAACTGTGAGAGAAAATAAGTACAACGTTACTTATACATAAGTTGGATAGAGGTAGAAAATATCAGATGTGGAAAGAGATGCTAAAATCCTCAATCTACCTTCTCTCAAAGGCTCAATGATCTTCTTGAATATGGAAAAATATATTATTTGTGAAAGGCATATCATACCAGCCAGCCTTTGAGACCTGAAGAGCTGCCAAAGTTGCTACAAGCATTTTTATTCTCATGAAAATAGTGACAATTTTCTTGATAGTGTAGGATTTTTCATCTGAACGAAGTGACACCTTACATAGTGGCCCTATACTTCAAATGTTATCCTCTGCCATCAGGCATAAGCAGTCATTCATCAATTTGATACTGACAACTTTGCAATGTTAAAAATAGTTTGAAGGGCTAGGACATAAAATTCCTGTATGCCTGGGCTCATTTGAGCACATTCCTAATATGGTTAAGAAAGCCCCAGCCCTAAGGAGTCTGAAAACTAACAGTAAATCACAGGTATCAGTTACATACAAAACAGAGCCTGGGAGATCACTCTTCAACAATACTAGATTAAGAGAAAAGGAGATATTTTTTATTAGAAGATAATGGATGTTAATTGCCCCTTTTTTTGCAAGAGTCAGTTGGAGACTGAAAGTCCTACAGTAGGTCCTATTGATTCCTTGTCTTCATAAGGACTTCACAACAGCAGCCAGGAGCAGCAGCAATTATGTCTAGGCTTAGTTCCTTGCTCAGTTGTTTCCCTGCAGTCTAAATTAATGAGAAAGATGAATGGTATAAGATCACCAGTGTTCTTTCAAGTGTTTCATTTCACTGCTTGTGGTGTGAAGAAATTTGATACTTCAGGGTGTTTGGTTAAGCTTCTTAGAGACCACGTGGCAACAAGTCCTGCTGGTTTTTTGATTATATGTACTTGATTTCAATTTTTTTGAGTTTTACTGAGTTCTCTGCCCTGCAATAGGCCACCATTTGGTCCTTCTAACCTTCAAGGGTTTCTTTCTGCTGGAATTTTTAAAAGATAAACATTTATCTTTATTTATTTATAAAGATAAACAAATATAAACATATAGAATGTTTGTATTCTCATTCTAAATGTCTTGCTGAAATTTCTGTTTGGGTCAGGCCTCTGAAACTAATACAGCTGCTGAGGTCACATGATTTCCAAGTCTGTTTCTAACTGCACTTTCTGTGCAGTAAGTCAAGTCGTCTTTGCTACAGCTGAGCCTAGTACCAAATGAGCATGGTCTGCTGTCACTGAAACACAGGTGAAATGCAGTCAAAATGCCTTAGTATTGCACTATCCATCTGACAGTGTTCTTACTCTTTTCTCACATCTATGAAACAGAAGCACAGTTTGGAAGACAACTGCTCAAGGGAAGGAGTGCCACAACCAGTGATTAAAACTTCATGACGAAAGGTACAATAAAATAAATATGTTAAAACACAGATTTTTCTCATGTTCAAGTAAAGCTGCACCCTACAATCTACATGTAATAACATTGCAGTTTATGTCAGTAATTACTATAGAAGGACATCTTTTTCTGCATTATCCTCAAAGGCAGAATCATAACTACTTTTCATGCTACACCTGTTAAATACTCTTCTGTAAGCTCAGAAATCCAGCACGTCTTAGAAAAAATCAATTAGCAAAATTCTTGATAATTTTGAAATCAAGCAAACTCAAGTCTTCTTGTTTCACAGTTTTTCTCCTAGATCATTGCTCCTTTTGACCTTCTGCCTAACAGTACACTAAGAGATGGATAGCAGCAGATAGAAGTGTTTTCAAAGCAAAATAAAACAAGAGAAAAAGAAAGTACTTCTCTATCTTTCTTCTAGCACACAATATAAAATATTTATGGCTGCTGGAATATATTTACCACATATGTTCTACCCACTGCATAGGTATGAAATTCAGTATAGCAACACACTTTGCAGGCTCACTCTGATTTTAAGTCAGTGAGAATTTTGCCATTACTTCCTGGAATGCATACATATAAAACATTCTGAGGGGTTCACTGAAGTTAGGGTAAGTACTCAACTCTTGTGCTCCATGCCTAAGTATTTAGTCACATACATTGCTGAAAAAAAAGTTGCTCTTATGCACGTTGCACAAATTTAGTCACAGAAAATTAACACAGTAACTGACTGGAGCAGTTGTGTTTACTAGCTGTAACAATGAAGGTACAAAACAAATCCCTTGAGCCTAGATATTCAAAATACTTAGATTCCGCAACTACTGATTATTCTGAGAGGAGCTAAGAAGTTAAACATTGAGACACTGGGTCTTGGTCTTTGTACTGCAAAGGAAAACTCAATTTGCAATAACAGCAAAACACCTGCATGTAAGAATCTGTTTTACAAGACGATCCAGTTTTTCTCACAATAAAAAAAAATTCCTTATTGATTATTTCAATTTACATAGTATTTACTGAGTTTACCAAACAAATCATAAGGGCAGGAATTTATCTGAAGTGCTGGCACTTAGATATTACTAATTTATGACCTAAATTTAGTGATATAAATTGGCTAGTGATCTAGATTATACATGTTTTGACTGTTGAATTTCCCAGAGATTAAATTTGTCTGAATTTGTAATAAATAAATTATGCAATAAATCTGTAATGAGAATAGATTAACTGCTGAATTGCAGTTCTGATATTTACAGAACTCAGATTTCCTGATTTTCCATGTTATTGGCCATGAACAGAAAACAAAAAATCAGATTTAAAAATGAAAAGCTAAAATGAGATCCAAGAGCTTAGAATATTGATGTAGATGTCTACATCTCTTTTTTTCTGGTATTCTCTGTTCACTAGCATTTTAACTTAGCTGTTAACTCCTTTTTGTATGTGAAAATGCCTGTGAATAGTTAGTTCTTTTGGTACCAGGACTTCTCCCCAGGATCCTTCAACTTTGTGACACAGCATTCTCAGTTTGATAAATCAGTTTGCAATTAATTTAATTCATGCCAGCATGATAAGGGCCTGTAAATATTTACAGATTTCTGTGGATTAAAGAATGACAACTTACAAAAGTAGTGGTAATGTTCTTTTGTATCATATGGTGCACATTCTTGTCTAGTAATGGCTTCTGCTTATAGTACCTGGGCAGGATATTTGCAAAACACCCATATAATTCAGGAACTAACAGTTGAGACAAAATTAGTTGCAATACTATTTTAAGCATAGAAGATATCTAGTGAACAAAACCCCATTTGTAAGAGCACTGGAGGCTTTGGTTTGGATGTTTAATTGTATTGGCAAGATGGAAATTCCATATCATGTGGACTTAATAAATGCATAATTGGCATTGGCAATGCTAAAGAACTTTGTAGTCATAGGCTATTCTAGGATGATTTATGATTTGGTACAAAAACCCGTTACTACCACTTCTTGTGCACTTCACTTTCAAGGCTGGCCATCAAGGTTTTAGATTTTCATAAAAAATACAGAGCATTACAAGTGAGACACGGTTTTCAATTTAGTGTAAAATTTATAGGTACAACATCAAGAAATGCAAATCATGTCATGATAGACTGTTTCGTGTTGGAAGGGATATTAAAAATCATCTAGTTCCAACCCCTGTGCCATGGACAGAGGCATCTTCCATAAGATCTGGTTAATCAAAATCCCCACAGAACCTCGCCTTAAACAATTCTAGGGAGAGGGCATCCACAAACTCTCTGGATAACCTGTTTCAGTGCCTCACCATTCTCACAGTAAAGAATATTTTTACAAGATCTAATTGAACTCTACCCTCTGAGATGCTGAAAAAATCAACAGTGCTATCAGTTTAAATATATGTGTTCTCAGTAAAACACTTGGAAAGTGTTAATTATCATCAGTTCTATGGAAGAGAGGGTGTTATTGTATTTGCAAATTAGAAAACATTTCATCATGTTTTGCAATAACAAAAATGGAACAAACAACCATTTTAAAAGGTACCTAGAATTAATTTTCCTAACTTAAAATCAAATCAAAAGTGACCCAGAATTGATTCTGAGAAAACTTGCATTTTGTGACCACTATGGTAAAATGGATCGAAAGAACAATTTGATTTGAAGCTGTGATAAAGTTCCCTGCAGTGCTTCTACATTTTTATTCATGAAGATGCCATTAAGACTCAAAATTTATTCAAAGTGCCAGCAGTCCTTTAAGAATGTCTTATGCTAAACATGCAATAATTAAGTAGGTCTCAGCTTTTTCTCACAAAGTTTCTTCATTTTCATTAATTCAGGAAATTTTTGCAGGCCTTTTCCAGAGATTCAAAACACACTCAAATAAATAAAATAATGTACTGAAAACAATAGAAACTGTGAATTAGACTGGTATTTTATAGGCCAATTTGAATGCAGGTTACTACAATTTAAGGTTGCTATAGATATCTCTGTTAGAGAGACATATCACTTGTATGCACTATTACAAAGTATTGTTTACAATCCCAGAAGAGTGGGAGGAACTGGGTAGCAAGTAGAAGGAAATTAAGGGGAAGGTGGGAAACTTCAGGGTCAGTAATGATGCTGTTAATTTTTGATAATTCTTCATTCTGCTTTCTCCTCACTAGAGGAATTCCTACCCTCTCTGGGTATACTGCTACATGGTTCTTTTACTTTCCCATTTTCCCAGTTTCTGCTGTTTCTTCAATTATCACTCTGTAGTAGATTTACTGTTTAAACTTCCCAGTGCAGTATGGCCCACATAAATCTCTGTAGAACAGCCTGGAAGATCTCTCCACCAAGCCATTAGTTTAACTGCCAGCAAACTGGCATAAGTGATGACTGGAGGTGGAATATATTACAAACTTATCTAGCCCAAAGGAGTAGCCATTTTATCCCCATGCATTAATTTAAAATTTTTCTAGAAAAAGAAGGGCATCTTGGAGGGAACAGCAGCTTGCTCAGACTAACCCTGCCTGAGCATAGGGTTTGGACCAGGAGATCTTGGGAGGTCCCTGCCAACCTCAGCCATTCTGTCTCTGTAATACAGGAATCTCATGGTATGGTGGTGGATCAGCTTATGAATTCAGATGCTTCATTAAAACATTTAAATGTAGTTTCAGAAACATTATTAAACACAGAAAAGCAAGGCTAAAGGTTCAAACATACAGGACAGGGTATTTTAGGTAATAATTGTGAAAACCTGCACGGTCATTTAAGCAGCTCCTCATAGAAGAATGAAAATATTTTTTTTCCTCTGGAAAGAAGCATACTGGACTATTTATTTGGTAGGTTTGGCCTTTCACTTTCTTTTTTTCTTTCAACTGCAATGAATTCTCCATTTATTTCACACGACTTCTTCACATCTTATTGAATAAATAGGATGTATTAAATTACTCTTAAAAATCTTTTCAGAGCCACAGACATCTCATTCTTAACTATTTCTTTTCCAACTCAAATGCATTTATGAATTACACTCATGGCTTCTGAACAGGAAATCAACCCACAGGGATTTTAATATATTTATTAAATAGGGCATTTCAGGTGCAACAAGTAAAATTATTCTTGTTTGCTTGTTTGTTTGTTTGTTTGCTTGGGTGTTTTTTCAGTTTCTGTGTGGTTGTAAGTTATATCCAGAACTGTCCTCTGTAGAAAAAATTGAACAAAACTCACATATAAAATAAGAGATGCAGCACACTGAGCATAATGAGATCTTTCTGCAATCAATCTCTCCTGTTGTTTACCACTCTATTGTCACTGGAGTTGATGCAAAGATGCCAGACTCTCTGCAGCCATCTAAAGATTTTTCTAACTTGCAGGTCATAGCCATGGATAAATCATCAGAGTTATTTCTGCAACAGAATTCTCTATTTCCAAGACATTGCTTTGAGGCAAAACTGAATGCATCATCTTTTCCCAAGACTTTTTTTTTCTCATTGCTTTATGCATTTAAAAACTGTTGCTATTATTTTGTAGAAGCCTAGTTTCATTCATTACTTAGAGCATCTGTAAAGAAGGATCCAGAGATATTTTAGTAAAGTATAATATTTTGTTTTAGCATCATAATTTTATTCTATGCAAGCATTATAATGTATATTATGTATTAGTATCTATATTTTAAAACAAAATCAGATTTCTTATGAAAAACTTAAATAAACCCCTGAAATGCTTGTTTTCCACAGAGGTCATCATGTTCAATTTAAATTTCAAAAGCCCTGTACATTGTAGTCAGATGGATGTATACTATATGTTACAAAATTTGCATAAAAGCAATTACATATTTTAAAATTAATTTTTAGCATTTGCAAAAGGGAAAAAAAAATCTTAAAATTAACTAAATATTTTAAGATCATTTCCCAAAGAAAGTTCTTACTTGCTAAATACAGGCAGAAAATATGAGTAAACTCAAGCTCACTTTTCTACTGCCTAAAGTACTAATTTTTTGGCATGTTAGGAAGATTCATGTCAGAGTATGAAAAATTCTTTGTTAGGGAGAATCACAAGCCTAATTAGAAAATAACTGTATGTGACATGAGAACTGGCACCTAAACCACTACTTAATATATATTTTATGCAGTGCAGATAAATTAATGATTAGAAAACTTCCTTGGATATGCTTGCACTGTTAAGATAAATAAAAATCTCATTAATTTTCTTCCCAGCTTCTGCTCTACCTGCAAGACATTTATCACAACATTTCTCTCTCCCTCCATCTTTTCTTTTTGTGTGTATCCCTCTCTTACAGCACACCTGGGAGACTATATACCAGCAGATCTCTCACTTGAAGAAATGTTGGTTCCCTGCTCTTCGCTTCCTTACTTATTGAACAAAGATTTCCAAACCATAATCATAAACTACCCATTGAAAATAAATCAGAAGGGTTATTAACTGCTACAAACAGATGTTTGAAAGGCATTGCTAAAAGCTTCATGTGCAATTCAGATGCAGTAAATAAACTGGGGCTTCTGCCTCCTTTACCATTTGACTAGCTTGCCTTCTTATATGCTGATAGAAAACTAATGACTACTAAATTCAAATTATGTGTCAGGCCAATCACTTATACAAGACCACCTGCTTCATGTAAAAAGTATTACAATGGTAAGTTTTTAAATAAATATAGAAATAGTAAATACAGAGGTCGGTTTTTGAAGTGTGAAAATGATCCAAAGTGTTTATATCTGGCTATAAACATTGGGTTGCACCATTTGGAGTTAAGTTACAATATATGTATTAAAAAAGAGCACCATATAATAAACGTGTCATAAATTCCTCTAATGTATTAGGGTACACTGCCTGAATACTTCCCTAGTTGTTTGGCATATTCCTGACTGTGATTACATGTTTATACAGTGAATCATATGAATTTTAAACAGTGGTTCATTGAGAAAATTTTCAAGAAAATTCAGCAGTAGTAAACACTATGGAAAAAAAATCGTAAGGTATCTTTGATTAAATGGCCTCATAAACTGTGCACCAGAAAACTTGACATTGGAGTTTAGAGGTATGAATTTGTCTATGAGAAATGTATTCTAAAACAAGTGTCATAGCAAGGAGATCTTCAAAGACTGCTGGTAATAAAAGCTGAAGTCCTTCCTCCCTTCAAAACAGCAAAATAGCCCATGGATTTTTTTTTTGGCAGAAACTCATCTTGATATATACCAAAAGAGTAATTATTATTTTAACTCACATAAATTTTCTGTCAACAGAAGATCCATTTATTCACTTTTATTCTTTTGCTTTATCCTGTGTACCACTTATCTTTTAAAAGTTGGTATTATTTAATAATGTTGTTCAGGATTTCTAAGTCCTCTAAAAAATCTAGTGAGTCTAATGTTCTTGTGTAAGTGCAAGACCACTGAATAACTAGTGTCTGGAAGCCAATATTTTTTAGCTCAGCATTAATTTTCTGACCAAAAAAAAAAACAACCCCAACATAAGGTACTAAAGATTTAATGATCTTTTGATGCATATTTCTGAATAGTTAATGCAATAACTGTAGTTGAAATGGATCAAGTGTTACCAGACTGCACTTTCTGAAAGAGTTGTTACTCTAAGGTTTGTCAAATGAAGAGTTTCTCAAGCATTTTTCTCTGTAAGCCTTTTAAGGAAAAAAAAAAAAAAGCTCAATTTCCTCTTCACTGCCTAATCAATCTATTTATGGACTTGGAAAAACCCCAAACATACTTTTTGTTCTTTTTTTTCCAGTTTTCCATAAAATGTGCTGAGGAGTAGATTGTAATGGAGAAAATGTAAAGATCTGATAGATATCACAGCATAAGTGGGCATTTTTCCAGTTGGGGCCACTGCTGAATCAGATGGGTGTTCTGGTGATGGAAGACACAGGGAAGGCAGAACCATTGAATGCCTTCTTTGCCTCAGTCTTCACTAGTGGCCCTCAGGAGCCTCTCAGACTGCTGAGAGAGGAAGGCTGGGGGAAGGAAAATGTGCCCTTGGTCACAGAGAGTTGGGAGGGAGAGTGGTTAGATGGACTTAACACTCATAAACCCATGGTACCTGATGGGATGCACCCACAGGTGCTGAGGGAGATGTTGTTGCTAGGCCACTCTCCATCATCTTTGAGAAATCATGGAGAGCAGGAGAGTTTCCTAATGGATGGAAAAAAGCCAGTGCTACTCATCTTCAAAAAGAGAAAGGAGGACTCGGGAAACTACCAGGAAACAGTGAACACCACCTCCGTCCCTGGAAAGGTGATGTAGGAGGTCATTCTGGATGTCACCACCAAGCATGGGAAAGACAAAGTGATCAAGGGTAGTCAGTTTCATCAGGACTCACAAAGGGGAAAACATGCTTGACCAATCTGAAGGTCTTCAATGACAGCACGGCAGGATGGATTGACGAGGGGAGGGCAGCGGATGTTGTCTACCTTGGCTTCAGGCTTTTGGCAGTCTCCCACAGCATCCGTGCAGGTAAGCTCAGGCAGTGTGGGTTAAATGACTGGAAAGTGAGATGGATCAAGAGCTGGCTGAATTGCAGAGCTCAGAGGGAGGTCATCAGTGGAGTAGAATCCAGCTGGAGGCCTGTAGTCAGTGGCATTCCCCCGGGATTCATACTGGGCTCAGTCCTGTTCAGCTTGTCTATCAGTGACCTGGACAAAGAGACAGAATGCATCCTGAGCAAGAGAGAGAGAAACCATACGAGGTACACCAAAGGCAAGTGTATGGTCCTGCATGTGGGGAGGAGTAACCTCAAGTACCAGCACAGGCTGGCTTATTGAGAGCAGCTCTGCAGAGAAAAACTTTGGATTTGGTGAAACACTGCGTTGCCTCCTGAAGGCACCCATTAGCTTCCTATTCTAAGATACCCAGCCTTTATAACACAGAGCATTTCCATTTCCGTCTGATATTCAACTTCTTTTGGTTTTTTTTTAATTTTAATTTGGGTTTTTTTGGTATTTGCTGTGTATAGTTTTGCTTTGTTTTGTTTTATTTTGTTTTGTCTGCAAAAAGCTAAAAGGAAAAACACATGTTCTTAATTATTTTAATTTTGCAATCGATCTGATTTGAACATTTCAAAAGGGAAGAAAAAGAGGACACTGAAAAAAGAGTACAAATCTTAGTCAATAAATCACACATGGTCATCTTGGGACACTACAGAATTATTTTGATCTGTCAAAGGAAATAATAACTTTTGCAATGGTAATAATATAAGAAGAAGCAGAATGTTTTTACATAGTAAAGTCAATCTGAGATGATAGTTAAAAAAAAAAAAAAAGTAATATCAAGATTTAGGGGAAAGACCACACATTACTCAACTTGTACCACAATGTAATGAACAAAAAGACTTGAGGAACAGGCTGTTTAAAAAATTAAAGCAAGTCAAAAAGAAGCAATTCAAAAAGAAGCCCTAGAAATGCAGTAGAAGAATCACACCATCTGTGTGATTCTATCAGGGAAGGAACAGCCAATAAATCAGTCATTGGGAAAAAGGAAATGACTCAGCCTTCTGAGAAAATCCAATGAACAAATGAGACATACTTAGGTCTCTCAGGATCTCTAGCTGGTCAGAGTAACCCTGAGACACCTTGGAAAGTCCCTTTTCCAGCCTGATGCTTGAAGAATGAGTCAGGGTTCTTCATTTCTCAGTCTCAAGGTTATTTATTGTAACTTATCTATAAAATTCTTTCTCCTCTCCTGCTGAGGTCCACTCAGCAAGACAGTCCGAGGCACTCTGCCTGCCCCCTGCCCCGGGGCAGTGTTATCTTTTTGTACTAAAAACTATGTGTACAATGTTTACAACTACTTTCCAATACCTATCACCTATGTTAGACAGTGAGCTTCTTCTCTAAACCAATCTAAAAGTGTCAACATCACAGCAGAAGATGGAGGCCAAGAAGGAGAAGGAGAAAGGCTGGACATGCTCAGATTCCTCTATCTTGCCCCCATTCTAAAAACCCCATTCTAAAAACCCCAAAAAACCTATTTTTCCACCCTGTGATAAATTCACTATCATTCTACTTAAACTGTCGTGGCTTGTAATTCTTCATGTAAGGCTGTTAGTTGTTTTTCCCAAGGGCTAAATCAAAGGCACAGGGGTGTTGAGCTCTGTGTCAAGGTCTCTGAGCCCTCTGGGCAGGGGCTCGAGTCCTCCACGGCAGCCAGAGGAATTTCCTGGGTTCCGACACAGGTCAACATGGTGAACATTTCTCTTTGTCCTAATATCTAGCTCATGTTAGAACATTCAATATGTTCTAACAGCCATTTTTGAAAACTGATTATGAGAAACTAGTTTATCAGTTGCCCAGAAGCAAATACACTAAGAAAATGTTTTTCTCTTTGGTTGCCTTGTTAGTATCATACACTCTAAATGATACCTTTTCAAGACAGGTTTTCCCTGACACTCTATATAATAAAAAAGCACAACTTGTTACCACAGCTAAAAATAATCCATAAAGCAAAAGAGTAATTAAAAAGAGAAGAGCATTGTGGCCAAGGATGATAGAATTTATGATTATGAGGGCACATTTAAATTAGATGGTAAATTTTATAATGAAGCCTTGAGGATTTTGGATCAGAAATGCCCCTTGATTCTCTAACAGAATTCCTACTGGAGGTTTCTGATCCTCATACAGACACAAGATGTTATTGTATTTACAAAAAGCAAAAAAACACAGCCCATATTAATTCTTGATCTCAGATGCTCAGGTTACAAGGAAATTAGTTTTCAGAACACAGCGACACTGAAACTTAAGGGTGTACAATTCAAATGAAGAACACTTTAATGCCTTATACACAACTGAAACTTCCCCAAAGCATTAGCAGCATCAGATTTTGAGCTTTCTTTGTATGAATCACTATGGCAGTTACAAATAAGGAAAGTTGATTTTTAACCAGCTTTTTGACACAAATGTAAACAGTATTTGCTTGCAAGACACACAGGGACTCTAAACATGAATGAAAATTCTCAAGGTACTACTTCCAGATTTTTTTCTTTATATTCAAAAAAGCAGAATGGAAATGACAGAAAGGAGACACAACGAGGAAAGTGCACTCTGTATTTAGCAGGGCTAAAGGGAGTAACAAGAGCCACAGCAGTGAGAAGAGGAACTGCCTCATTCAGGTGGTTTTGGATGCAGCATTCCAGAGAGGGACTGTTCCAATATGCCAGCTGTGAAGCACTTCACTTGTGGTATAGTTATGGCTGAGGCTGTCCTTTGGTGTCCTTTACACAGAGATTCTGTACTTGGCAAAGCCTCTTAATACCATGAACAAACATTTATTCAAAATAAATTATATTCTTAAATGAATATAATTCTTAAATTAAACAGCAGCAAATGCATCAGATCTGAAGGCCCCCTCCAACAGAAGTCTGCTCCTCTTACAGACTGAATGAGCAACTCTATGTTATATACTTGTCCGTCCTCAATACTTAAGAAATCCATGTTACTGTTCTATATTTTTCAAAGTTCCAACATTAACTAATTTGATCCTAATTAAAAGAAAAGAGAAATCTTTGAGGGTAATAAGCAAATTAGGAAACACTTCATAAGCCTGAACTTTTTTGTAAACTAAATGTCATTCACTGAAGTAATGCCTTGAGAAGGCTGACCTAGAACTGAGGCTAGACAGAGTAAAAGAGAATAAAGAAGGCATTTACTATAAGGCCTTAATGGATACCCTTTGGGCAGTACAAGAGCCTGGCCAGGGTTGCACCCAAGATGAACCCAAAATAGTCAAAAATAGACGACTGGTCACGAGGTCTCTCATTTTTATAAGTTTCGTCCATTTGCATATTGGAGTTAATTCTCCAATTACAGCTTTAACTTATGAAGTGCCATCCTTCTTGTTTTGCTCTCTTCAGTACACAGCTGTTTGTGCTCTTGGGGTCAGTTGTCCTTGGTCCCGATCTGGAAAAGGAATTGTTTTGTCTATATACTCTGTGAAGAGAGCTTACCATCCCTTAATACAAAGCTCAGAACTACACACTAAAGCAGCACAGAATCTGAAAAAATATAAAAGCTAAAACTTCTGGCATCTGAAGAAAGAAATTACCATATCAAAAAATTTCCTGGGACCTCGGATCAGGAACTGAACTGCAAAAGGTGGCAGGAAATTACAGTGGGCCACAGAACATAATTTTCAAGAAAATCCTGCTTCTCTTTCTTAAATAACAAGTTTCTGGAAGTGAATGCTCAGTTAGAAATCATGTATTATTAGAAATTTAATCATATTGATACATGGAAGTTTCAATGTATTAGTGTCAAAGTGTCAACCTCCCAAATTCATCAGTATGTGTTAATCACCCAGATGGTAAATTCTTCCATCAGAAACTGAATACCTCACTTTTCCAGATAGAGAGTGAATTACTTTTTCATCTAAAGGGACCCTAATCTGAAAATCTTTCTTTTACACAAATGCTGTCTGCTAAAATCTTTTACATTTTACCATGCCTTATTCAAACAAAAACTATATTTTAACAAACTGTCTAAAAGCTGAACTACTTTTAAATTTCAGGCTAACATTTTTGATGTACATACACTATTTTTATTCAATTCTGCCTATTGTGATGATTCTGTCATTGAGCTGCACTCTGCCATCAGAAAGAAGTTGTCATGTTTTATGAAACAGATATGATGAAAATAATACATTAAAAGCTAAGAAGAAAGTGTAAAGCAAGAAAAGAACAAGAAGAAATATTAAATAATGTTGCCTAATTTATGAACAGGATATTAAAACCTGGAACATAGCAATTATCTTTAAAAATGGCTCTCTCTCTATGTGCAGCTAAGAACATTCAAGAGACTTCACTGGGATTACTTCCTATATTTGTATCTCTGAGCAGCACATACAGGCTTCACAAAGAAACAAAGACATTTTTTTAAATATCTCAATACTATTTTATCTTGCTGGTGTCAAAATCAATATTCTGTAATATTTGGAGTACCAAGCACTTATCTTGCTGATATTTCATTTCTTAGACAATGTTTTGTTATGTCCAATTTTAAACATGTTATGCTTAATATATATAAAAGAGTTAAAATTACTAAAAGCTCTTACAAAAATAAATGTTTTTAAAATAAATATAAATAAAGCCGTTTTGAAATTCAATCTTTCTTAGTCCTATTCACCAGTAAGCTTAGTAAAATATCAGTAAGTAAACAACCATATATGCAACTTTATATTTTTTCATTGCGTATCTTGGATCTAAGCTTATAAGAAGATATTGTTTTAACTGTAAAATTACTGCTTTAACTACAAAGATAATTTAATTTTCCTAATAAAAAAGTTGAATTTAACTAAAATTATCTTTCAATCTTTACTAATTTTGCCTTGAAATTTAGATTAATTTTCCCAATACTTACACTTATAAGGGAATATAAAAATATATAAAATATATCAAGTTTATTGCTACTGGATAGGATTAGTTTCAGTAAAACACAGTGTTTGTGAAACCGAGTTCTTGTTCAGTGCTCTATGTCTTATTCAGATCATTATAATGTACTACTACTGTAGCAGTAATAAAAATCAAAAAATAAAATAAAAATTATTGACAGGATGTATCTCTCATAAAAGCCTTGCTTTAGGAGTACTGAAAATTGAAAGTCAAGTCCTCTCAGTAACTGGGTAATTTAGTAACTAAATAATTTTCGTTTTGTATAGACATGACCTATTTCAAGTTTTTAAACCCTATAGATCTCCAATAGAGTAGCAGAAGAATTAATTTAATTTTTCTCTTTTTCTATTACTAGGAAAAACAAACATGACACAAAAAAAAGCAACAGTGAGTGGAATACAAAGTTATAACATATTAAAAATACACTTGATCACACCCATGACACTTTCATGGTGAAATTAGTCATCTTGTGATAGCATACAGTAAGTATATAAAGATATATATTATAAATTTACATTGAACATTGATTAGAGTTCAAAACTGAGAATTAATGAAAACTTGAAGGAAAAACATGAAAATAAATTCTTTGTAATGCACAAACAAAAAGAAGTTATTTTTTCAGTGGAAAAACCAGAAAAGAAATAACCTTTTAAATTCCATGAATAGCTGAAAGCCTACCATTTGAACTAACAAACATTAGAACTATTTCTGAGACTAAGACAAAACTCATTTTTTAGGAAGTCTCAGCTAGGACAAAACTGGCCAAAGATTTCAAGAGTCAGAAGGGGTCTTTAAGGTAGGAAAGCAACAGGCAGAAGTGCAGGAAAGGCACAGGCTCAATACAGAACAGCTCTGTCAAAATATTCACTGGGAATGCCAGCCACGCAGAGGCTCTCAGTACTTTTTTGACTGTTTTCACTGACACAGCTGTATCCACACCACAGGATTAAGCAATCACAGTAATTCTGTACTGACCCAGCAGTAGTGGAGGAAGGGCTGCTCTGCAGCCTTTTGCAAGTGCTCAACCCACACACATTTATGGATGGACTCGGGTGTGTCCACTCCAGGGTGTTAAGGCAGGTGGCTGACTTTATTGCCAGGCCACTGTCTGGATATTTGCAAAGTTGTGGAAATCAGAGAACATCTGGGAGATGACCCAGATGTGCCTGCAGTTGAAAAGGGCACAACAAAGAACTCAGAAAAAAAAAAAACAACCAAAACTAGAGACCCATCAGTCTCCCCTCAGTCATTGGGAAAATAGTGAGAGAGTCCTCTTAGGAAGTATTGCAAGTCAAACAAAGCAGGATTAGGAAAAGCTAAATCAGATTTACAAAAGGAAAGTCACTCCAGACTTTTACTCTACAACACTGTAGCAAGTTCTGTAGGCATGAGAGGAGCAGTGAACACTGCCTAGCCTTTAGCAAAGTGTTCAACACCATTTCCCATGGCTTCTTGTGAACAAAGTTGCCAAATATGGACTGGATATAAGTCTATGAGATGGGTGGGAAACTGGCTAATTGAGCATTCTATTATTCTATCATCTCTAAAATTTTTGGTCAGAAAATTGGGACCGAATATGCATTTGGCTCGTGAATTAGAATAGAGCATGGAATCATAAGATTTTTAATTCTGTCCCAAAGAATAGAATTATCCTGTAAAAAAAAAAAGTGAATGCAAGTTCCTTGCATATTCTGGTCTACGTTAGCTAGAAATAAAGGAAATACTGCGGGCCACTTTGCACTAGATAATACTTATCACCTCTTTTTTTCACTTCAGTCAATCTTTGCATTTGTTTATTATTTTATTCCCCATTCTCCAAATATGCAAAGGAATTTTGAAGATTGTGTTACTGCTGGGATACAAATTCCCTCTTTCCAGTAAATTCTCAAATCTTTTTTAAAAGGGTGTTGCACATTTACGTCAACCTGGTTTGGAAACAATATACGTATATGCTGAAGAAACAAGTCAATTGCAACTATAAAACTGTATCCATACTATTTCCATGTGGAAGGACAAAAAATATTTCTTCATTCTTCATCAAAATAGAATGACTTAAATTCAAAGCAGCTTTGGATTGGAATGATACAAGAGTCTATAGGTGTTTCCAAATTTTTAGTGTTTTACACGGTTTGAAGTAAGAAGAAGAATTATTGCCAAAACTGTAGGTGTACCACATCAAAATCCTTAGAATGACAAAAAAATACTCTCTTGGTGCAGTTGAAAACTTTTGAAAACATTATTGCCAAGGACATAGCAAAAATTAAAATAAGTATTAAAACCACCATAATTTAAATCAAAATGTAAAGCGAGTATTAAAAATTAGTATTTTTTTTTTGTATCCTGCTAATGTTTCCCAAACATCAATACATTCATCTAAGAAATGAAAACCCAAAATGAAACTGTATACACAACAACTGAATCAAACAGAGCATGAATGAAGTTATTCCATGGATTTTTTTTTCCAAAGTGAATAAAATGCTATATGAAGCAGGCAGTGTTTGTTCTTTAATTTAATGACCTGCATGTTTGGGGCACATAAATAATTTATTCAGACAAATCCTGAGCTCCTGCACTTAAACCTGTACATCCATAAAGAGAAGAGTCAACCTCCCACACACACATACCTGTATGTGTAATGTCCCCCTGGTAGTCACAGCACTGTGAAAGGGACAATAAACCTCCTGTCACTGATTATTTGGACACGCAGGACCTAATGGATGTCCTATTTGTGAATACAAATTATCCAGTCTGGTAAGGCTTTCTTCAAAGTAGAGAAGCTTCTGAGTAGAGATGAGAGAAATCACTTATTCCATACTCATGTCTTACTTCCACTTCCAACATTTTGATAATGTGCTTTCCAGATTCAGGATTTTTTTCAGTTATCAATGAAAGAATTTTTATTTTGTTTGTTTGTTTTATTTTAAGAGACAGAAACGTTTATGTGGTGCGAGGGGTTGGCTTTGATCTACAGTCGAACATTCACACAGCCATTCAGTCACACCCTGCACCTGTTTCCTGAGCTTAGCTGATTGTTCCACAAAAATAAAAATACAAACTCCCAAAAATACAGTACTTTATTCACAACGAAGGGCTAAGCTGCATTCTGTGGTGGATTCATTGCTACTGGCCACCCCAGGGCATTTCTTGGCTGTGTCTCCCAAAGATTGTCCCAGCAGTGTCCCCAACCAAAACCCTGCTCTTCTCATGCAATTTTCATCTTCCTTTCTATGTATGCTTTATTCTAATAAAAAGTTTTTTTGTATTGTTTTGTAAAATCAGATGCAAAATATCAAAGCAGAATATATATTTTAACTTTTTGTTTCAGAACAGGTAAAAGAAAATTTTAATCTAAAAAACAGTTTCTGCAGAAAAGTGTGAAGGAGCACTGACCTATCTGCTACCTTCATTATTCTAATGATTTCATTAAAACAATACCAAAAAGAAAAGTTTTCTTTCTAAACTATGAATCTGCATTCATTTTAAAAGATTAAATTAGCACTCAGTTGGAGAAAAGATTACTGAGTAATTTCTGTTACATTGTATGGAGTTTCAAAACTCCATACAATGGGTGGATTATTTATTTTACTATTTTGAGATGCACATGTAATATTTTTCTAGCTTGAACCCCAAAAACTCAGTAAATAATTAATGTTTTTATGTGGCATAATATATATGAAATAATCAAATATTTTAAAAATAATACAATAAACTAACTTAAACAGCAGATTTAGTGTCTCGCTGCTCAAGTTTTAATTTTAATAGCTATTTAAAATTAAATCAGCATTTATCTGATTTTTATCTGCATATAGATAAATTGTGCATAATTGGTGCTACAGCAGCAAAATGCAGAAGATGCTAATGGTTGCTAATTTTGTCTTTCAGTTTGCAGCTTACATCTTATAGGGACCAGTGAGCAATCACAAGCAACACCAGCATGCTAATCTGATTCAACTAAGTTTGGAAGTATTTGTAGTGACTTTTCTCAAGAGCATAATTTTCACACAATCTTCCTTTGTGTGACAAGGAAAATAAAACCCATCAAAAATGTGTGTTAAAGAATATAAAGTAGGTGCAGGTAAAATATACACATAAAACCCACCTCTTTTTTTAAAGATGTACTTAACAAAAAAAAAAAAAAGGATGTAGAAGGATTTTTGAAAAGGGGGACCCTGTTTCATAGAAAATAGATATGTGCTGTACATACCATGTTCTTTCCTACTGCCCCAAATGTAAAAAAAATAGTACTATTGGCCTTTTAGTAAAGTTAATAACCCTTCATAATAGGCCAGATGAAAATGAAACAAACAAAAATCCCCTGAGAGCCTAAACTGGAAAAAAACCCCAAAAAACCTGCTTATTCAAACATAATCTGTGAGATCACAGCATAAAACAGTGACAGAAGGCAGGGTCAATAATTAAATGTTGCTTTCATCTTAGAAAAATTAAATAAATATCTTAGACACATGACTGACTGTCATTGTTCAAGAAAAAGTCTTTCAGCATTAATGTTGGCAAAACCACCTCCTATTTTTCCATGGAAAGAACACACTAACTTCATTTTTGTTATTGTCTTATAAAAAAGGAGGATGATAGATCTCCCTTGCCTTTTGCGACTTATTTCAATTTCAGTAATAACACAAAGCAAAGCAAAGGGACCCAATTAAATTGCAGATCATGAAACAAGATAATGAAATAAAATGTCAAGCAGCTGTCAAATCAAAATGCTTACAGCTTTTTAAAAGAAACTTCACAAGGGGTAAAATGTGATTTCTTTCTTTATTTATTTATTCAGCAAAACCCAGAAATCCTAATTCTGAAGCACAAATTTGCAACCCGCTGCTGAGAAACAAATCACATCCCTTCTTTCCTTTGGACACCATTCAATTTGTCCTTATCTTCCCTCCCAGTTATTCTGTATTGGTAGATGTTGACTTCTTGCTAGTGTATTAAAAACCAACAATTGTGAAAGTGCTGGAGTGGAAGGAGTCTCCATGGAAACAGTAGTAAAAATTGGGTAGTAAAATATGCTAGTATAAAACTGCATCTCTCCAAAGCTCCTAATAAAATTTAACAAATAATAAATAAATAGCCAAAACTATATAAAATATTATATAGCCATATTTGTGACCATATAGGTCTCCAGCACCATCTGTATTACATCAAATGTCACACTGAGATGATAATTTTGGACAAAACAGCACACCCTGAGGTCTTTTTTGTTCTTGTTCTCCTCTTAAGCAAATAATTGCAACTACCAAAGCATACATTCAGGACAGAATGCAACAGCAAAAAGGAAAAATAAAATTTTCCTGAAATCCAAGCAAATAATATATTGCACTTAATCTATAAAATCTCCCTTTTGTTGTGAAAATAATGAGGTAGAGGTACAAAAAATAAGCAGAAAAAAAAACCAAAACAAAACCTCCAAAACCTAAAAGACTTGAAAGGAAGAATCATATTCACACAAATTATATTAAAACAAAGAATAAGTGGATTAGCACTTCTAAAGCAATAAGACATATAAGAATAGACCCATGCTATCAAAAGGAACCTAATTGAAATATAGATGTTCTACATGACAGCTGACACAGAACAGTAAAATCAAAAAGCTGAGGCCTTGACAAATTGAAAAAAATCCCCCAGCTTAATGCTTTTATTGGCCAATCAAGCTGATCCAGGAAAGTAATTCCATAATTAACCCCATTAATTTCTTTATGTATGTAGTTTTTTGGTTCACATACTCTTTTTCTGGCACTTTTGAAAACTACTTTTTCAGCTTCTTAATAGAAAGTCAATAAACTACCAATATTCTCTCTAGATGGCAACTGAAGCACAATGGGATTAAGTGCCAAGATAATACATAATTTCATAGTCAAATTAATGGCTCAGACAAATCCTTTCAAGTCTAGCATTTTGCTCCATGTTTTTTGGATAAAGCAAGAGTAACCTCAGGAAGCTCAGCAATACCTTGGCTTTCCTGCCCAGTGTTGCAACAACCAGGTATTAGAAAATAACCCTATTCCTGCAGTCATTTACTGGCAGTCTTGAAAGCTCTTAGGAATGACAGATTTTTCCTTGTTACACCAAAGTACTAAAGTACAGCTAAATTCAAGTCACTGACATTTACAGAACAATTCTATTCTTAGTCGTAATGTAAAGTAAGAGTGGTTTAGATGCCATTTCCTTTACCTTTGTTGTTTCCAGAATTTCCTCCTTGGGAAGAATAAAGAAGCCTAAACTTTCCATGTCTTTTTTGTACATTACAAATCATGGCATAGAAGGTCCTTAAGGCACCACTCACTTTTTTTGAAGACAGCCTTTACTAGGCAGGAGTAGCTCCCGGTTCTCAGCTGATTAGCACTTTCTGTATTTCTCTGTAAAGTTTGTTTTAAGGACATTGTGCATACTGCAAGTTTCCCTAGTGATTCACAAACATTGTCATTCTACCACTTAAGGAAATTAAAATATTTTAAAACTAGATTCAATTGTCAGCTTATCGGAAAAAGGCTTCTTAACCTCTATTTTGAAGCTGGTTTAAGCCACTGAATACAAATTAGTGTAAATGTAGTTGCATAAATGTTTAATGTGAATGGTAAAATGTATGAAAAAAGTAATAACATGAAAGCAATGGCTACATATTAAATTTAAATCAGTACATTTTAAAATTTATAGATATAATTTACTGGAATAGATTATATGCCATTTTATATTCAAGTACTTATTTTTACAATATGCAGCTGTATTAACATTCATCTCTATCTTACTATTTAAATCCACTGAGTTTTATTTGTGTAATAAATACTACCAGGAATAAAAAAAACCTAAAACATTTATTGCTATTTTCTCCCCATACTCTCAGTGAACTTCAGTTGCAGGATTTGTAAATGAAAATGTGATTAATCTGAAGAAGGGATCTGCATAGATTTCCCTTACAACCAAGATTTAGCCTGGTTTAAGATTGTTTTACAAAAGTAATTTACATAAAGATGCTGGAGTTCAACAGATACTGTCTGAAGGACTCTAAAGTAGAAAAGAAAAGAATCACTAAATCATTATAAAATTGCCTCTATCAACCAGTTAGCTCTAAGACCATTCTTGTTCATTTTTCTGACGATATCACCTGTTTTCTCACTTTACATATTAATAATGTATTACTTCGCATTCCTATTACAGCTCAAACACACTCTGCCACTCAAAAACCTGCAAGTAGAAGAGATTGCAGCTACATAAATGTAGAAAGGAGTGGAGCAGTGGGGATGATACTTCATTGAAACAAGTCTGTTTCTCACCTTGAGACAGGACAGGAAACTGTTCCAAACCACTTGCCCACTCACAACCCTCCACTTGTAGCCGTGCAGTGCTATGGCCTCTAACCCACTGCCCCTCAGGAGTCATCACCTTCAAAGCTGAACAGGAGCAATCTCTTCCCAGCTGGAACTCTACATGGCATCAATACCTCTGTCTCAGCTACCAGCCTGGCATGGATGCTCCCTGGTGGCGCCAGGCAGCGATGCTGATCACCACTGCCTGACCCACCATCACCCACAGGATACCTCTGTGTTTCTGTGATGATGGTTATGCTGAGGTGCAGCTCACACTGACTGACCTGTTTACTGACCAGAGAGGTCACATCTCTGTGACCTACATCCATCCTCTTAATCTTCAAGAGATGGTGGAGAGAGAAGGGAAGGGCAGGTTCTCGACTGAGTTTATGTAGCAAGCTTTTGCTATGAGGAGGATGGCTAGGAAGGTTGCAGGGATGACCTGTGCAGGAGGCGTTGAACACCTGCTGACCTGCCCCTCTCTTGAACAAACCCAGCACCAGCTGGCTCCAAAATGTGGCCCATGCTGGCCAAACACAACCCCATCAGCAGTGCTGGTGGTGCCTCTCTGTTAACATATGTAAGAAAGGATAAAAAAGCTCCCACAGCTGTGGGAGAGAGAAGTGAGGAAAATGTGAGGGCCACATACTTTCAGACACCAAGATCATGATGAAGGAGGAGGAGCAGGCGCTCCAGGTGCAGAGCTGAGGTTGCCCTGAATGCCTTGGAGAAGTCCATGGTGAAGCAGGTTGTCCCACTGAAGCACTGAAGCCCACTCAGGACCACGCTGGAGCAGATACTAACCCTGCAGCCCATGAAGCAAATTCAGATCTCAATGTATTCTGCAAGACTATAACATCATAAAGCTACTTTTCCGAAATTAATTCTACAGTAATTGTACAAAATTTAACCCAAGGTTTAAGGAATCTCCAACAGAAATTTAAATTCAACTTTCTAGTCTCTCAAGCCAGATAGATCTGCTTGATGTGATACTTCCTAAAAGATCAGACTCAATGAATAAAGAACCTTTCTCCAGTAAAATGACAATGTAAAAATAATGTAATGAGTGAGGAAGTATATTTTGACAGACAGCCACTGAAATCAAAGGCAAAGGAAAGTCCTCTATGGTGGTACTCTTGACACATGATTCACATGTAATACAAAGCAGCATTTCATAATAAGTTTGATTTATTCAGGCAAAAAATGCTCTGACAAAATTATTTTTAAACTCTAGAATGTGCTGAAGATATGTGCCTCCATAGCCTTCAAGGGAAATAAAGTTCATAAAACCTTTCTTGTTACCTGCTGGCTTATATTGCATGCTCTATGTGCAAATTTCTTCAGTGCATATTTCAGCTATAATTACTGTCTCAGTAATGTGTGTTTACTATCAACACGCAAAAACTCACAGAAAACCTATGTTCATGCCAGTGTTTAAAAGTTTACTCCCAGAGCATGTCTTCTGCATTTCCACGTCACACACCTTGTAAGGTTAGGAACTTAGGATTTCTGAGTGTTATATCTCACTGTGATCTCTAAATTAGAACTTCAACTCGTAAGTTATTATGTTTGGTTTATGTTTTAAAATATGCTATGAAACAAATAAGTGAAATTGACACACTTCTCTTCTGAAATATAATTATTTCCACCCTTTTAAAAATCTTTTATGGAGCAGAGTTTATAATTTTTTATTATTTGTATTTTCAAATTCATGTGATTAACAATATAAGCTAAGAACATGATATTTTTCTGTTATAAATAATATAACTAATCAGGGGAAACTTTCAGTGAATACTTATCATGAGAAATACTCTCTGTGACATATTCAGTCCCCCCGTCTCGTAATTTTTCTAGTGGAAAAATACCCCTTTATTACTACAATAAGTAATTAATAGTATTTAATAATTGTCACTATTACATTAATTAAAATTACTGTAAACATATTTTTCCTACAGTTTCCACTCTTTCTGTGGTTTTTTGGTTATTGGTTTACTGTGTTGCTTGCTATGTAGAAAATTCCAGAACATTTTCAGGACTCACAAGAAATTTCAGAGCACCAGACAATATATTCTCTACAAGTCGCATGTCAGAATTTACATGCTTCAACGTTTGAAGGCTAAGGACTCTGAAGAACCACTCGAGGCAAACCTATAATGACAGAATCAATATCTGCTTCAAACCTGTGCAAAACAGAACAGTTTTATTGCCTTATATTACCTTGTATGCACTGAATAATAAGCTAATACTTTCTCATGTCACTTGTTTGTCTTGCATATTTTGAATTCACAAAAAAACAATAAGGATGCCATATGGTACCCCTACCAAGTTCATAAAAAATAATTTGGCAATTTGTTCTGAAGAAAAAGAATTATGGATGGAACTTGGTTTAGTTCTAAAACAAAGAGAATAAAGAAAATTGAAAGTGAAAATATAAAGTTACCAGGATTTTTTCCTGATTTTGTAAATTTTTATTGATCGGTCTTTAATACTCTCTGAAACCAAATTTGCTTATTTTCTGTAGTGATTCTAGTAAGGTTTAATGGAGAACCCGTTCTGTAATTTCTCTCCCTGTGAGAAGTGCTCAGTGTATTATTACCAAGCCTCAGCATATGTCTCTTCACAGACTGTGGAACAGTGATATTTCCATTTCGACAGTTTTCCTTTTACAAGAAATTTTGAAAAGTTCAACAGAAAAACATGAAGCAGACTCATAAATGACTCTTTAGTTTAGCTGCTCATTAGCATTTCCGTGAATATTACAGAATTTCAGTGCCATTTCTGGTCTCACCAGTCCTATATTTTAAGTATTTAGCAATTTTTCATATTTTTGCAGGAAATACTGTAAGTGCCAACCCTTTGTCCATCCCACTTACAAAGCCCAGCATGATGTTCTCCTGAAAGTAGAGGATTAATTTTCCTAGGATATACAAACATTTTTTAAGTCTGCTAAATAAAACTTTTCTAGATCAGTAGCACAGATAAAAAAAGCTGCAACCTGCATTAAAAACTCAAATGTTGTCTTTGAAAGTGATTTTTTCTTTATTTTCAATAGTAGAAATATGGGTTTTTAACTACAATTTAGTACATGGAGTTTACAGATTTAGAATTATTGACATCAGCGCATAACTAAGTGAGGCGTAGTACAACAGATTTAAAGTAAGTTTACCTTATACACAGAAGTGCTAAGAGTGAAAAGAATGCATCAATAAACTTGTATGACCAACTCCCTACTCTCCTTTTCATTATTGAGGAAATACTGGCAGTGTCTTCAACTTAATGTCCACTAGGAAGAGATACATATGTCCATAAGCAGATGGCAAGAACCTGCTGAGATCTTACTAATTGTGTTCTGTTCTTTGTTGTAATGTCAATGGCTTATGGCAGTGCTATAAAACCACTATTAGTGGGAAGTAAAATTCTAACTGCAACTGCTCAGCAGCAATAATCTGTGAGGGAGGGATGACCTGGGACAGGAGGCAAGAAGGCCCAAATACAGGGGATGGTTGAAGAGGAAACTTTCTTTAATTTTTCTCTGCTATGTAACTTTGCTGAGATGACATTGTGCATGATTTGTTTTGAATAAAGAAGAATCTCTTGATAGAAATCCATCCACTGAAATGTACTTAACAGGGTAGGCTAAAAAGTTAATAATATGTCAATTCTGTTAGATATGTGCAACTGTTAATCATCAAAGTCAATACTTGTACAAAAATCAGATTGTGTTGGTGGCTCCTATATGTAATGATTCTGGTAATTACTTTTAGGATTCCATTAAGAATGTTTATGAGCTTCCTGAAATAATCTTCATTCAGAATTGATGTGCTCTGTGATTTCAGCGATCATACAGTGAAACAGCAACATTATGGAGTTTTGCCATTTCTGTTGAGGAATGCTGTTTGAATAAAAATCTACAGACTTTGAATTAACCGGATAATGAGAGAAAGGGTTTAGGCAGCTGCTGTGTTTGTATACCAGCCTTATCAGCATTTGTGTCTTTTAAGAATATGAAAAAGTAAGTACCTTATGACTACAGGGAAGACAGAGTAGCACCGGAATTGGTTTTCTAAAAAGGCCACACATCTTCTCTCTTTGGAGGTTTTACTAGATTCAGCTATAAAAAAAGGTATAAATTGCCTACTCAAATATTGGCAATCTTGTTTGAAGTTTGAGATGGGACATGGTGACCTCCAGAAGACCCTTTCAAGCAGTACTATTACAGTTCTATGGAAAAAAGCTGCAGGGTTTTTCAGAGAAGCCTTTATTGGTTGCAAGCCTTAATAGAAGATAGTGCACCGTGAAATCATAGAGGTGACATAAAAATATGTTAATATTGAAATACACTGCAAAGAGAACATATTAGGTTGATTCATTTTAAAACTCACTAATATCCGTCCATTTATCATGTAAGCAAGCACGTAGAGAATAATCCTAATGCATTTCAAATACAACAGGATTTCTAAAGCTCATCACACAGATTCTAAAGCTCATCCACAGATTGCTTCCTTAAATATAGTAGAGGTTCAAGGATTGTTACAACATAATCTCATATACAAATTATTAGTTACATTCACTCCTGCCCTCCAAAAAACTCAAATACTTCTCTGTAAAAATATTGCATGCCTTTCACATGCACATATATTCTGCAAACATGTATTCATATTAAAATTAATCAAGATACTAATCAAAATCCTTTAAATTTAAACAATTTCAATTATCTTATCAAATAAAAAAAAAATACTAATCAGACATCATGAAAAACAATGTAAAACTTTTCCACCAATAGTTTACAGGGCCAGGTTGACTTTTATTAATAATCCCTCAATACAGGGATCAAGTAATATACTTGGTTCCTATAGACTTCCAGCATAAGCACGCTAAAGAACATCCTACAGTGATTTTTCTCTACAGTGAAAGAAATGTGGTGGTTTTGTAGTGGACTTTTGGGAAGAGAGTTAAATTTATTCATAGTAGGTCATATAGCTCCATGTTTGGCATCTGCTGAAAAGAGTATTGAAAGGTCAGGGATGGTTTCATTATTGACATGCAGCGCTTGCACAGCAACTAGACCTTTTCTGCTTCTCACATATTTAGCACATGCACAGGCGGCCCCACCAGTGAGCAAATGGTGTGCACAAGAGGCTGGGAAAGACACAGCTGGACAAGTGACCCCAAATGACTAAAGGAATATCCTGCCCCATGAAAACTCTGCTGAAAATCAAGAGCTGTGAGCAGAAGGTGGGAGGAGGTAAGTTTGGAATTGTGCTGCTTGTCTTCCCAAGTCCCTCTTCAAAGTGATGGAGCCCATCTTTCCTGGAGGTGGCTGAATACCTGCCTGCCTATGGGAAGCAGTCAATTAATTTATTATTTTGTTTAACTTGTGCACACATTTTTTGTTTTACCCATAAAACTCTTCTCAGTTTTAACTTTCAAAGAGTTTCTCTCAGCCTGCTGAAGGGAGGGAGGGAGGGAGGGAGGGAGTGAGTGAGTGAGTGAGTGAGTGAGTGGCTTTGTGGAGCTGAATTGATAGCTTAGGTTAAAGCACAGAAAGTTTGATCTTTAAAGACCTTTGGTAAAACATCATGTGCTAAATGCCCTGTAAAGATCAGAAAAAGTCAGATGGGAAAAAGCAGTGCATTTTTCTTCTCTGAACTTGTCATCTCTACTCAAATTTGTAGTAATGTAGAAATGGGTGACATTCAAAAGATATAATTGTTCTGATGTAACATTTTAAACAAGTTTACTTCTACTTTAATAGCAGTTTTTGGCTCTACTGAACATACCAAATGATAGTAAGTTTAAAACTAGGACAACAGCAACTTTCCAATGTCTATATATTCAACCCTCGATTGTCTTTTTTGTCCTTTTTACTCATCGTTGAAACTCTGATGCAAAGCTGGATGAAGAAATGACAAACATTTGTAGCTAAGAGACTCTGAGCAGTGAGGACTGCAATGGCTCCTTGGAAGAGGGAGGATGTAGGATGAAGACACCGAGTGCTTTAATACCACTTTTGTTCTTAGCTCTTGCTTCACATGCAAATGTCTGCTTGTTCAGATCTGAACCTCCCTACCGGCAATGGGAAAAATCCAAAAAGGAGGATTCCTTGGGAAAGAAAAGACTCAGTACAGTGGCCAGAAGATACACCATTCAGCCAAAATTATCATCTCTTGTAAGTAAACTCTGTATTTCTTATTTTCGCTCCTGCTAACTCATGCTAACATGTGAAGCAAAATGTCCCATTAACACACTATAATTGAAAGGTCATTACAAAATAAAAACAGCTTAAAGTCTTACTATGACTTTGAAGCTGATATTAAATGATTTCATTTAAAAGTAGTTATCCTGGAAATGATACAGTTATAAAATAACAATATCGGCTTTGCTGTCAAACAGAATACAAGGCAGTATGGGAAGGAAAAAAAAAGTATTTTGAGTATCCTTGTCAGTTTGGGGGTGTGTGTGTAGTGCTGGTCTTTAATTAGCTAAATGCTGTTTCTGCTGAAGGACCTCTGCCTAACTTTCAAATAACTGCCTAAACTGGCAGATTTCAAAATGCACATTTTTCTTCAGACCTCGAAATGCTTTGGCACTTCACAAATCTTACTTTTTTAGCCTTTCATAGAATTCTGTAAAATTCATCACTCATACATTTTAAATAAATTTGGGGCAACCATTCTGTTTCGATTATGCCTGTAAACAGATGGACAATAGCTCTGGAAAACACATAGCAACATTAGGTCTGCATTAGTGTCTGGAGCTGCCATCTCTTCAGCACAGCAGGAGATTTAGCTGCTTATAAATATTTACTCCCTTGCCCTCACACTAAAATTCCTCTCACACTTGTCTCTTCCTAAGTCAGTAGTGCTTGAAAATATAGGGTAACAATGCCTTCTTTAAAGCTATCAGACTGCTCCTAAAAAGCAGTCCTAGGAATTCTCTACTAAGCAAAATTAACTTGACATCCACACTATTCTGAAAACACTTTTTTTTTCCTGTGAATTTTTATATGCAGCATCTGCTTCTGTAAAGAAAAAAATATACTCTCTTCAGTTCTTGGGTCAAAATGCCTCTGAAGATAATTGCACAGAGCTTGCAAAAATCTTTACAATACTGTCAATAAAAAAAAAATAATTATTTCTTTTCACCGTTTGATGAACTGCAGTAGTCCAAACTCAGTTTTAGTTTATTGGAGTGATATGGTTTTTGTCATTTTATTGACTAGCACTTTTACTATAATACTTCCTTTTTATTTCTATTTATTTATATTTCATTAAAATGAAAAGGACACAGATATTCTTCATATAATGTGAGTAAAAGAAGATATCATTAGGTTTTTACCATGACCTTTCATACTTAGAGCAGTACAGTGCTAAAGTGATGAAAAATTTTAAATTTTTCTGAAATTCATTAGCTAGTAGGATTTACTTCAGAAATTATTGAAAAATGAAAAAAAAATTCTGAAATTTCCATGGGGTATATTTAGATCTCTACTAGGATATCTCTGTATTCTCAAATTAACATAGGACTAGAGCAGACCTTTTATGAAGCAGGGGTCTTCTTTTGTTTATGAATATTTCTGTCTGAATATGATAGGGGAATGACAAAAATTTCATGAGAGGATCAGAAATGTATTAAAATTGAACAATGTGGCACATTTTGCTTTGTTCAGGTATAGTACTGGATGTCATAATAATAGTTCTGTTATCCTCTTTTCCTATATATGGCCAGACCTGAATCCAAAATGGTTACTATTTTTTAAAACTGAAGTTTAAGGATAAAAATACATGCTTTATATTCAATATTAATAATCATAACATTCTAGAGGAAAATTACGTACACCATTGTGTTAAAGAGGGTATCGACACAGGATTGAGGTAAGATTGGAGAAAATTACATTATTTTGGAATACTTTTATTTTTGTGATCTTTTCACCATGTCTGGAAATTGTGAACAAATACTGTGCTGGAATAGATTGTCTGCAGCTAATAAATTTATTTAAGCACCCTCAAATAACAGCTGCATTATAAAAATGGAGGAATTATTTTTGTAGCAAAATATTTCTAAAGGGAAAATCTCAAATATTTTTGTTAATTGGAAGAGCAATTTGCATAAGAGAGATCTTTGAATTTCCCAGAGTTGGAATAATATTGATAAACTGCTATAACACATGAATGAATCTTTTAAGCAAGTGAGACTTAATAGAGTTCTAACTCATTTATGAGTTAAAAAACCTCATGAATTCTTTTAACTCATCTTTTGAGCTTTTCCTCACAAATAAATTGAGTGGACAAGTCCCTGTCATGTAGAAAGGCATTTATAAATTAATTCAGATTATAAAATTATATCTTTTAGTCCTACATCATTTTGTGGTTGCCACATCAGAAGATATAAAGATGGGGGTATCAAAACATTGAGTATATTTAAATTGAATTATAATTCCTAAAAAAAGCTCCTGAAAAGAAAAAAAAAATCTATATAGAGAGAAGAAATGCTTTTAGAGATTGTTGTTACAGATCATTTGTGACAGGACAGGAATCTTTGCAGCTGAAATAACTGAAGCAAAGTTGCCAAGCCATCAAGTTTTATTAAATGCAGCCCCAAAAACCTAAGTACATCAGTGTTTTTTCATATGACAACACAACATCTTGCTCTGAAAGCATCACAAAGCACCCAACAATGAATATGTATTTGAGAAATCACGGAAAAAACTCTGAGAAGTTGCCATAAAATTAGAATTCAATCACAAGAGAATCTGCTGACAACTTTCATTAGAAATGGAGAAGCAAAGCCAATGTTTAACCTTTATGTGTTTCTCACAAACATTCTATCTTTACATGCTTAAAATACTTCAAAAGTGTAGAAGAAAGCACAAGCCATTGAGGAAAACAGTAGATCAACAGGTGTCATGCAAATACAACCGTGCAAAAATAATTGGTATAATGCTATTTCCTGGGTGGTGGGCTTAGAATTACTACTCCACAAGAATACAAGTCTGAAACCAAGGAGGAAATGTCTGAAATGTCTAGACACATTATGACTAGGAAAGTTTTGTTCTTCATTGAGCTGAATTACTCAGTTGGTTTTGCTTGTGTTTGAAAAAGGTCATGTCAAGAAATCACAGGTGAGGTGGCTCTGGTAGATGTCTTGAAATAACAGAAATAGCCAGGGGTGACAAGGAGTTGTTCCTTTACCAAGATGTGAAATTGCTTGAAATGTAGCCCATGATACACCAGGGAGAAGTCAGGTTTATCGATCTTCTACCTTGGCTGAAATTTGCAAGTTAAAAAGACACATTAGGAGCATTAGATTGTTTCATTGTTTTCAGGGTTACAAGCTACTGCATGTCAGAACACGAGATAAGTGTACAAGCATGTGTCATTCCCGCCTCTTTCGTCCTTCAGTTCTGTCCAGCCTATTTCTGAGGTAAAAAGTGTCTCTGTTGTTTTACTGAGGCTATCCTTTACCAATGCAATTGCAGTGACATCTTCAACCTGAATCCTTATCTTGGCATCTGATTGTGAATATGAAAGCCACACCAGTGGGGGCTCGGAAGAGAGATGAAAAAAACATTCAAGATTTTGCATCTGAAGTCGCATCACCAAGTTTACATATCCTTTACTCTTTTGTAAGTGCATGCATAAGAGAAGCAAAATGAGATTACTCAAATTAATATTCAAGTACGTCACACAATGGTAGAAACCACACCAAGCAGAAATTTGTGTCTCCTACATTTTAAACCAAACCGATGAAACCCTATCCTGCATAATTTTGCCAGTCAGTGAAACATAAGCTTCTAAGTAACACTGGTGGTTCTAGCCTTTGAGCTTTTCAGGGTTTATTTTCAAGTCCATAGCAACTAATTTAACTATATTCTCAAAACTTTCTGCACTTCTGCACAAAACGAACATTTTGGTTAGCTGGTCCACTGGTCCATGGTTTGCATCAATAGATTTCTTAAATTTTGTTTTAAATCTCGAGAGAAAAGATTTTTATCTGTTCAACTGCATACAGTAAAAAATTTCAATCTTTTGTTCATCCAACACAACAAATATTCACTTTAAGATTTTTTCTCATGTAATGCCATGAGTTAAAAATTAATTTCATTTTCTCAGCTGTTACTTTCCTCTTAGATGAAAAATTCTTATAATGACTTTTTTAATATAATAGATATAAAATCAGAAAAACAATATTTACTTGAGAGCTCATTATATAATTTATGTTACCTACACTATTCTTGCCTTACAAATTTCTTCTAAAAGGTCACTTCCACTAATAAACTTGAAAGAAATCACTATTATAAAATATAGAACTATCAGTATCGTGAGGGGAATTTTAATTGTTTGGTTGCTATCCCTTTACACTTGCAGATAGAAAAGAGTACATTTCTGATGAAGAATTTCTGCCAACCTCATAAAAGTCAACTTTCTAAAGTATGGTAGATCAGCTGGTTATCATATATCATATTTATATATTCTCTATTACTTTTAAATTAACCTTTCTCCCCTATCCTTTCTCTTTTCTTATGCTCATTTCACATTTGATTTGTTTTTACTTCCATGATGAGGACTACATCTTACCTCACCTAATGTTACTCTCAAACTTACCTGCTGTCTTACTGAAAAAGACAGAAAAATTATAAAGAGGAAGTGAAACACTTGACATGGATAATAAACTTCACAGCTAAATCCCAAATTACTCCACAGAGAAGCCAAGTCTGTCCAGCTACAGAGCTGAGCCTCCCACATTCTCCCAACACATAAATGTCTTCTCCCTTTTCTCAGAACAACTCTTTACCAGCCTTTTACACACCTCCTCACACCCATCTGTCTAGTTTTTTGGATGAGTAAGTGGCAGTGTGTCCTGTGACTGGTTTGAATTTATCAGTTTGTTTGCCAACTACTGCATGTGGTGCTATCTTTTTCAGGTGGTAACATGAGAGTCAGTCTTGATGGGAGCAATTTCTTTGAGTTCTTTGAATTAATCTTTTGAGTTCTACAAGAGAGGAAAATAATTCCCTTTCAGTGAGAATTTTTAATTTTGTTATCAAGAAGAGGATTGAGTATGATTGAACAAACCATACTGCTTTAGGACAACAGGCTAAGAGTCCTCCACTGAGGAAGAATTTTTTGTTTTGTCAGTCAAAAGTGTAGTATATAGTAGAGATAATTCATGCTATATATGTGTATAAAATATTGTAACATCCAACTCAATGTAAGTTCATTGTAAGATCCACCCTGGCTGGGAGCAGAGTCTTATTTCTATTCAATTAGTTCCGGGACAATGTTAAGATAATATGAAGTCCATTAGCTTAAGAATGAAACCTTCTCGGGCCAGGAGCTGACTTCCCAGGAATGCCTAAGCCTTTCAGGAGGACCTGCACCTGGAGCAGAGTGCATCTACCATCTCCAGTACCAGCACCACTGTGTTACATGTGAAAGAAGGCTATTCTGAAGAAGCTCAGACAGCCATTTGGACACCTGGACTGGCTTTTGTATCTATATGGTCCGTGTTATACATGTGAAGGGACACAAAAGGACCTTCTGTCATTTCTGCCCCAGGCAGAATAAACGGGATATAAACTGGCACTCTCCACTGGGGAGACGCTGGCGCTGGCGCTCTGTCAGTCGGATCCAGTTCACCCAGCGCCAAATTCCCGAGCTGACGCTGTCTTGGCTGTGGTGAGTTTTTTTAAATTCTATTTTGTTATTGATCTAATAAATATTTTTAAATTTTTTTATAATTTGGCTGCCAATTTGATCATTTATAACAAAAGCAAATTAGCAGCAACAGTTTTGTTTTGTTTGGGTTTTTTTTTGTTGTTGTTGTTGCTGTTGAGTTTTTTGGGGGGTTTTGTGGGGTTCTTTGTTTGTTAATGATGGTTTTTTTTTGTTTTGGTTTGTTTTTTAAATTAACAATTTTTAATTTTTTTTGTTGTTGTTTTTTAAATGTAAGTTAAATTACTTTGACATTAAAGAGCATTGCAGAAAGAATGAACTGATGAGGGAAGCCCTTCCAGATACCAAATCAAAGATAAAGTTTTCTAAATAGTTACAACAAAAGTTTTTTGCAAAACAGTATCAAGTATTCAATAAAAATGAAGAATGAGAGGAACAAGAATGTGAATTTATTTGAGAAAGAAAAGTAAAATGAAGAAAAGAGAAGGCAAATACCACCTAGCATGGCAGTAATTGAGGTAAAATCCAGCTAATCCAGAAGCACCTTGTAAATAATAGGTCTTTGGAATACTGATAGCCAGTTACAAATTGATGTGGAAGACAGTGACACTGAATAAATTAAAGTTCTTCTAAACAGGACAGCCAAGACAACAATTCACTATTGAACAAAATGTGTGGTTTAGACACATTTTCATCTAATCAGTTGTGGTCAATTAGGTGCAACATAACAAAATAAAGGGGTTTTGAATAAACACTATTGTTACCAGACACAAAATAACAGTCAAAACTTAAGCTTGAATTGCAGGAAGCTGAAAAGGATTGGCGAGGAAATAAATCAAAGATACCACAGAATTTCTCCCACCTACCTGAAACAATGCCAGCAGAAACAGCTGCCTGACCATTTTATCCAGAAGGGATTACATTGGGCAGCATCACATGGACAGGAAGAGGAGGAAAAATAGCTACTTAAAAATTTTTAACAACACCAAGTTTTTACTGAAAAAAAAATAGCTTAAAAATAATTTTCTCATGGTTAGATGCAAAGACATTTGTAAGATATTGGAAATACAGATCCAGGTCTTTATTTGTGTGGAAAGCGAAATCAGATGGAGATACTCATCAACCTAAAGCCAAATCTGCAGGAATTCTTACTATGGATACTGTTATCACCATCAAGGAAATGACTCACATCCTGTTTGATAGATTTTGTTCCTCTTGGGAGAGTTACCCTGTTGCAAAAGAACTCAATAAATTATTTTATTTCATTCTTAAAAAATAAAATGAGATTAATAGGGAAGACTTGTTCTACACATCAAAGTTTAGATGAGTAAGGGTTGGGGCTCAGAAAAATCAGTCAGCAGATATGAGACAATTATTGAAAAGTGATGTAGATTCTATTGCATTGTGTGGAATGCTGAGCAATATGAGCAATATGAGATGTACAGCCTTAAATGCAGAGAATGCGGGACAATGGGACAGAAGAAGGGAGCCATCTCTAGTCTCACTCATGCAAAAAGAAATCATTACCAGAACATACTCAATCCTATGGACAGGAATGGTGGATACTAGCTTGTACAAGAGACATTACCTCATGAAAGAAAATTCTGCCATTTTTAAAAGAGTTTCAATCATAAGTTCGAATTACCCACACAAATTTTCCAGAGAAGGTAGGTATTCCTGCACATTTTGTCTCCTAGTAGCTGTCTTCCAAAAAATATTTCTCAGCTGTCTATAAATATAGCAGTAGCCGGTAATCTGATGTCAGCAGACTCCTAGAAGTCTGCTGGGTACTTCCAGTTGTTTTTCTTGGCAAAGGCTTAAAACCCCAACCACATGCCCCTTTAGCATATTAACTTCTGCTGGTGGGAGTAGTGCATGCTAGTCAAATGATACATAAGCTTTTTGCCCTCAGGTATTTTTTTGCTTTGATTTCCATCCCTTCTGATTTTTCACTGCAAGTCTTTAGAGATGTAAAGTGTTATATGAAATATTTTCTAAGGTGGTGGTTCTATATCTCTTGCCAATATCATAGAGAAAATATGTTTCTGGGGGCAAGTGTTCATTTGAAATATTTTTTACTCCAATTTGAATTACTCATAGATTTCATGGTATCGTTGACTCTATTGGTATTGATTACAGTATAGTACATAATTGAGAAGTTTATGGTTTCATTATATTAGCTTAATAATAGGTACCTTTGCCCCAGAATAATTACTGTGGAAAAAGCAAATGCAATTGATACATCGAATTAGAGGAAAGGCAAACTAATATGTTATTATATTAATATTTACTGGAAAAAGAAATGCAAATGTCAAACCTCAAGCTATAAAATACTGGAAAAGTGAATGCTTTCCAGAGTTCAACAAATGTTTGGACAATACTCCCATCACACGAGGTGATTCTTGAGGCTGTTCTGTGCAGGGCCAGTGATCCTTGTGTGTCTCTCCCAGTTCAGGATATTCTGTGATTCTGTAGGCATGTAGCTGGGTAGAATTCTTGGACAGGGTTTCTTAAAGCACTTACTCAGTTTTAGTACTGTCATTTCTGCACTCTAGTTTGGTATTGCCTGTCCTATTGCCTATTGGCTGGTGAAGTTTTGGGAGTAACAGGGTCAGCAGTGCTTTTTCTAACAGGGTTAACAGTGTTATTTCATGTAGCCAAATATGATTTGACCTCAGTTCGCTGAAGGAGATACTCTGGGTTGAACAATTTCAATTCCTGCCATACTGGAATGTATACAGGCCTGTGACCTGTCATGTTACTGTCCTCTTGACATACCAAGTTTCACATTGTTTAGATTGTGGAAAAAAAATTGTAAACCACATAGCCTTTCCAGTTAATAAAGTTCCAGGTAATTTTTTAAGATGAAGTTCAGTAGAGATATCATGGATATGAATGGGACTTCAAGAATAACTCAATTACCCCACACCATTAAAAGAATCAATGTATAAGACCTGCAAAAAATTGAAAACCTGAAGTATAAATTGAATTCCATGATTCCATGTTATTGAAGTCTGATGGATTTTGCCACTCTGCAGGTGATGCCTTCAAAAGAGGCAGTACTTCCAGCTGTATGAGTCCTCCTATGAAATGGTGGGTGCTTTAGGCAGAAAGTAGGAGAGAACTCTGGAAGAAGTACCAGCACTGAAACCGAAGGGAATTCTTTCAGCATAACCACTAGTCAGATCAACAATGTTATCCTTTTCTTTCTTTACTAAGATGGAAACAGATGTTCACACAAAGATGCAATAGAAATGTGTTTGCAGTATAACAGCCAGGTTGAACAAAAACACCAATTATTTCTTAATATTTTAATATTTTCCAGTCATCCTTTGATTATCAGAAAATGGAGATGACTTTTTGTTTCTTTTTAGTTTATGAAATATTTAGGTCCTCATTTCTTTGGTAGAGCTGTACTGAATTTTCAATGTTAAGAATTCACATCACAGTTGTAAACATGCATGAGCTATAAAGAGAACTTTTAACTCACAGTAAGCACCATTAGAACACTTAAAGTATCATATTGCTTATCATACTGGTGTTTATAATCAATATCATCAGGCAGAAAAATCTAAACAAGGAAAATAAAATGGAACAACTTGAAAAGGAAATCAGCAGGTGACTGTGCTTAGGCAGCCTCTACAAGTACTGCTGGGTATTTTCAGTGACAAGAACACGACCAAACCAATAGCTTACTCAGTTGTACTAAAAAAACTCTCTGCTACAGAAGGGTTAAGTCTATCCCCTCAGGACTGAGCCTGCTTCTTGTGCTTTGGTATTGAATATGAAGTTCCTTATTCTTATGTTTTTTTTTCAAATTTCCCTTTTTTCCTTAGCCATTGAACGATAATGGCATAAATACATTAACAAAAAGCATTGTGGTAATAGAATATATACTCTTTGTACAGACTGTATGCTGCAGTTGTTATAGGCCCTGTAACTTAATTACTCTAACATTTTGTGATTATCCCTTAGGCATCAGCCTCCTGACTTTTTGCCATTTCCCCTGTAGAAAATCCAGCTGGCGTGTGTAAGTAGAATGCATCAGCAATAAAAATTGAGAAAGGAAATTACACTATTTATGCTAAGTATGGGTATAATAAACCCATCTTCTACCTTCCTTTCCTTTTAAATTCCCTCTTTCTTCTGCTGCATTCCACAAAATACTCCATCCTCCTTGTAATCTCTGATTCCTGGCAAACACATCCCCTCAACTCTCATGTGACAGAGTACAAAATTCAAGAAGACACTTTTTCTCTCCATGATAATTTTTTACCATGCCTACATACATCACAAGGGCAGTAACTTCTGCAGTTAAACAGGAAAACTTGTAACAAACAGGAGGTAGTTTGACCATACACAATTGAACATCTTCCACTAGTGCAGTAAAACTTAACACCCAGTGTTCAGAGGCTTAAGGCATAAAATAATAAGCAACTGCAAAAGAATATACATTTTAGAAATTCCACTAAAGATCTGTATTTGAAAATTGTACTTCTGCACAGGCTACTCTCTTTGAAATAATTTTTTTTTTCTTTAAAATCTGATGCTTTTCACACACCTAACAACTTAACTGTGTGCTAGATAGGACAATAACACTTTCTGTTAATGAACTGTATTGAATGCTCAAAGGAAGAATGGAACATTGTCCATATAATTAGCTTTGTCCATATAATTGTGCATTGAATCTTGGAAAAGCTTCATTAAGGCACTTAATACTTCTTTTGAAACCATGCAGTCAGTTTATTCTCTGTATGTCAATTAATTTGCGGGCCTCAAATAAGAGATCAACATTTCTCTGCCATGCAATAGAATCAATAGTACTAAGAAAAAATTTAAATCTTTGTCAAACCATTTCTTTCTGATTCTAGTATACCACACAACTGTTGAAATGAAATCAATTTATCTGAAAATCCCTCATAGGAATTCAAATTGCTCCACTGTATTAACCCATGTTAACATACTTTAGGTTAAGACTCTGTGGGAAAGAGACTAAAGGAGTAGAGAGGGAGGGACAATCTGCATCTTTAAAGTATTAACACTTCATGTGCCTCTTGCAGTGCTTTGGAGGGTAAAACACCCACTTAGAAACACATGGCTGTGACGACATCCTAGCTGTGCCTGGAGTAAATTTTTTCTCCTCACAAACAAGATATGCAAACCCCAGCAAAGGGGAAATAAAATTAATTGATGATACAGAGAAACCTCTGGGGATGGTACCTCTTAGCTCAAGCTAAATATATACCTAAAAATGCGCAGTTAAATATCTAGCTGGGACTTGTTATGTCTTATGCATGGTGCATGAAAAATCTGTTATGATTTTAAACAATAACCAAAACTCTCTGTTGTCTATTTTTATTATGTTACTGCATAGATGCATTTATTACAAGAGATGCTTTAGTTTTGCTTTTGAAGAAATTCCACAAAAAATTATCAAAAATAATGTGGAGAGCACAAAGAAAATGGTTTAATACAAGAAAGTCTGTTTTTTGTAACCTCTGCTGTATACAAATCTCTCCTATTCTCTTAAAAAAAAAAAAAGTCAGAAGCATTCCACAACTTCATCCATTCACAACTTGGTCTCCCTGAAAGCCCTAGTGCCATGCATGAACAAATACCATAGTGTTTTAACTACTGAAAACAAAACCAGGGAGGGTTTTTTTAATGAATTAAAAACTAGTAATAAGAAATAATCAGAGTTAGAACAATAATATCAGCCAAATTCACTGGCATTTAAGTGACTAGGGGAACATTGCCCCAGCCATAACCACAACATTTACTTGTTCAGGTCCTAAGCTGGAGTTGAAGATACTTGCACTTCATTTTTCAGTGAGTACCAAAACATTAAGCAGATCTTTTAGAAAATTCACCTAGAAGAAAATTTTGTTTAAAATATTTGCAAAATACTGAAAAATTGATTCTATAATTTATTGAAACAGGAAACAAATGCATCATGTTATCCTTATGTCCACTTTCAGCTGACTTAACACATAAAAATTATGTAAATAGTTACAGCAAATAGATTTTAACATGTTCTTAAGGTGGTTTTGCCCTTATGAGTTTGGCAATAGAAAAGCCTAACAAAAAATAACCAACCAGAAAAAATAACAAAAACAAGCAAATGGAAAAAGAAACAACCAAAACCCCCACCCTCAAATTGCAAGTATCAAGAAATTTTGCAGAATCAATATGTTCCATGAAGGAATCAAAAGCAGCAAACAAAGCTCCATTTTGCGAACCAGTTGCCTGCTCTAAATAGGTCAAAAAGATACGGTCACAAGTCCCAGACCCTGTTCCCTACCACTTGAATGTAAAACATAATTTTCTCAATCTAGTTGTAAATAATGGCTGACTTTGAAACTATAGCAATCAAGCTAGACTTTCATATATGTGCAGTACTTATCAGTGCCGTTTAAAAAATTCAGTGTCTGCACCAATCTGTGCTTGAATATCAGCAGATATTTGTAGGGCTAATGCTTAGGTATAAAGGTACCAGTGGATAAAGGTACCAGCGGATAACTGTGGACCCCTTTAGCTGAAGCAAAGCTGGGTTCTCATTCTATATTTTAACGACTTTTACTTGGTGAAAGGGAGAGTTTTCTACACACTTTTCAATTATTATCAATTAGAAGCTTAAAGTGCAAGTATTTTGTTCCTTTCCCATTCTTTCCTCTTTGTTCTCCGTATGCTATGCTTACTGTCACTGGCAAACATAAAATAGGCTGGAAAAGTAATTTTGTATTTAATAAGAATGAAGAGTTGAGGAGAAGCTATGATGACAACAAAGTACTCAAGCAACAAGCTTTTTAGAAAGCCAATTACTATGATAGATAACCTTGATATTTAATTATAGAATACATAAATACTGTTTTCATTTTTTACTGTGGTTCACTCTCTACCCCATGCGGAGATTTCTGAACACCATTAATCAATCCCAAAGTCACATCATCATATTAGATAGATCTATTAATTATCACTTAAGCTAAAGCAGTAAGGCTAGAGCAGACCTGCATTTCACCAAGTAATTCGCTTGAATCATGTTAGTCTGAACATGTGGCTTTCAATTCTGTATTTAAGATAATTGCTCATAACCAGTCTGCCCTGCTGGACTGCAATTCAGGATTTATTGTACGCCCTCAAGAAAAGATGTATGTTTTCCAAGGGTCGCTGCTGTGGTTGTTAAGCCACAGCAGAGAAGAAAAGGCTTGCAGTATCTGTTAAACAGACATGCTGATTTGTGTTGATGCCACTCTGTAGTTATAAAACACATATATGCTGGGAAATTTTATTTTTATGAAAACAAAGGCCAACCATAACAGGCACTAAACTGGATATAGAGAAGTTCAAACTTCAAGGTGTAAAAGTACTTGTACAAAGCTATTTGGTAGAAGTTAACTTTAGTTCATGTCCTGCAAGTTGGTCGGATTATCAACTAAGACCAAAGAACTTAATCTCTAAGACAAGAAAAAAGGCTAGTAGTATATGTCAATATATTTTAAATATTTGATTGTAAATGAAAGCTGTAGGTTTTGTTATCACACCTGTACAAACGAAAATAGTGAGAGATGTCTCTCCCTGTACAATGCCCCTAGCTCCACTTAGGTTTTCTCAATTCTTTACGTGTCAATGTAGTGCTACTGAAACCAAGAAATTAAGAGGTTCAGGTAGATTCAACCAGCACACGATTCAGCGGTTTTGAGGGAATATACTCAATACAAAATTGAACTAATGACTTTAAATTATGAATCTCTTTAAATATATCATCTCTAGTATTGCTTCTTAAGAAAGAGAAAATTCTCTCAGTAGTAGTTCCTGCACACATTCTTCCCTTATGAATGAAGTATGAAATGAAGCTTAAATGAACCCCAGCTACTCACTGCCCAGGAATGACATGAAAATAGTATGAAAAAGTGAACTCGGCCCTTGAAGAACACAAGAATGTGCAAACATTAATTCTCATAATTGTCTCATGAGTTCCATGAATATTTTTTGCAAGAATAAAGTTACAATATCAAGATATCTTCCATTACATTAATTTATGAACATTTACATACTTTCCTGTCAGTTTGTAGCACTGTTTTTCAGGCCTTTAAAACAAAACTTATTTCACAAGAAGATAATGAACTCATGGAAATTTTCTTGAATTAATTTGAGAGTTTTTTATGAGAAAATATACTTCAGAGATATTACGTCTTGACTTATTAGTTGCTTAATGATGACTTTTAAAATAAGAATTGAAAGCAGTTTCAGGCAGCCGTGAAGAGTCAGCATGTTGCAATAATAGGATAGTGTTTATTAAAATCTATCTCCTCCTTTACTCCATGTTTAGGATTTGTGTTCTACCTCTTCCCTCCTCCACCCCTCCCTCCTCCTTCTCCTGCCCCACTCCTCTTATTTCCTGCTAGTTTTGTGATTTGTTACTGAAAGTTGAAATAAATTTATATTTCTTACACAAGGACATTTCTCTGGGCCTGAAACACTTGTAAAAATATTTAAAGCATGCAGGGAGAAAAAAGTATCCTCTAGATATTTGTACCAGTCAGAAACCAATGGATATACATACAATTTTACAATTTTTTAAATCTATCTGTACATTTTAAAGCTGTGCTAATTTGCAGCATTTACAGAGATCCAGGGTAATTACCACAGAAAGGAATTGATACATCTGGCAATGATGCAATGAATTACCCTTGAATTCTTCAGGGATGTGAAACATGAATTTAATGATTTTGGACATACTGATAGCCTCAGATTAAAAAAAAAATGACCAAGGAGTGAATACACTAAGCTATATGGAAAAATTTCCTCTCTTTTATGTATTCTTGGGCAATTCTTGGCCGGTATTCTTGCCCATTTAGATTTTTGGCTTTGCAGAACCATTAGCAAGGGTAGCTGAAAAGGTTGTGCTGATATCCATCAATTCTGGAAAGAATTCTAGTATGATTTTTCTCCTTTCTGCAAAAGAGCAAGGAATTTAGCAAGTATAAGGAAGTAATACATTCAATCAAAATTGAGTAACAAATGGTCATCATCATTCATCACTTCGTTATTTTAATGGAAGATGCATAGAGCTTTTTCTTCTTTTTTTTTAACCTGTATTTTTAATATAAATCTTCTAATTGATCTTAAAAAAAGGTAAACACTGATATAACAAAATTCTTAACATGGCTTCAACATGTTCCTGCATGTTTTATACAGGGAACACAAAAAAAAAAAATTAAAAATAAACAGAGAATTTCTGTTTGCATATAGTACTCAAGCACTAGAGGCATTACTTCTTTGCATTTAAAAAAGAAAAAAAGATTGAAAAGAAATGTAGTGAAAAAAGGGTTCTACTCTATATGTATACACAAAAATGCCACAGAGCATTCACAGAAAATATAAGAAAAAAACCCATCTGAAAAAGATTTTACAGACAGATATTTGAAACTGTAATGTCAGAAAGAAAAGAAAAGAGAGCAAACTGTACCCTATTTGAAAGAACACATAGATACACACGAATCTGGGATAATATCCTCAGAGGCCAACCTTAGGATAGCCATATACTAGTTAGCAATAGCTCATTTCATCATAACATAACCACTAATTCCACCTGCTCTATGTCTATGACAATAAGTAAAATTATTGGTGACCTAAAATTATAAAACACATCCATGAAAAGATCAGGAAATGCCACAAGTTTTACATCACCAAGACTAGATTTACTTTCAAGAATGAGCCACGGATAAGTAGCAATGCAAAAAAAATCCCAATAGAAGAAGATGCATTTAACACAATCGAAGGAAGGCTTATGCATTCACTGAGAGAAAACTATTCCTGTCCTTCAGCTCAAAATGTTACTCAGTCATGGTGTTCAAAAAGACAGGGCTTGCAACAAGCTCAAAATGGAATTTCAGTTTTATTATCACTTTACTGCGCTGAGTAAGTGATTGCACAGGAGGAAATGACGAATGCTAAGTTGTTTTGTCATTAGAATGAAAACATTTATAGAAACAAATTCTGGTCAGATCTGCCTCTGAGACTTCAGACTTTTTTTAATGTAGTCACTTTTTTTGTTTTTTGGGTTTTTGGTGGGAGTGTTTTGTGTATGTATGTGTGCGTGTGTGTGTTTGTTGTTTGTTAGGGGTGTTTTTTATTAACTGTGGCTTCACACTGCAAGTCATGGAAAGACTCCAAGGCATCAAACAGATGAGTGTGCCATGAATGTGTGGAGTTACATTGCCCATTTTTACAAGAAGACAGAAGGCCCTAGAATTTCTAAGTACAGGAAAAAATCAGTAGCATAATTACAAAAATCAGTAGCATAATCAAAAGATGTCAGGGAGAAAATATTAAAATACTCAGTCTAATTAGAATCACAAAACTAGTTTTTTATTATCTAAAACGGTAAATGGCCAGGTACAATAGGAAAAATAGTTCTTTAAACATATAATCTATAGTTAAACTATATTCTATAGCTTCAACTATATTCCATAGTTTTTAAAATTTCATTTATCAATTTATTTTTAAAGAGGATGATGATATTGCATTATGAGAGAATGGAAACATAATGATATTAATAACAGTATTATCAGTTTTCTGCCCCTTCAGCCCAGATATTTAAATAACTTTTTAACTAAAAAATTATAGTACCATAAAGGAGTGTAATTTTCCCCTCATTTAGGAAGGCTAACACTGCAACTAACTCCAGGTCAGCTAGTTTGACAATTCCTATCAAGCCTGGACAGAAAGGCAGAGGGAAGAAGGTTAACAGAACTTTGGATCAAATTGATGACTTCAGAGAGTAAGAAAATTTATAAGTTAAGCTAGAACCAGTGAGAACAAGTTTGCCTTATAACTGTGATACTACCCACTGGGATAAGTGATGCAAACACTTTAATTAATTTATCTAGCGTTTTTTCAGTATATCACTACAAAAGCCAGTGTGCTGGTATCAGCTGGAGTACAATTAATTTCTTTCACCGTGGCTGGTGCAGGGCTGGGTTTTGATTTGTGCTGAACACAGGGTTGACAATATAGAGATGTTTTTGTTATTGGTGAGAAGGTCTTACATAGAATCAAGGCCTGCTCTGCTTTTGTATTTCCATCCTGGCAAGGGATTTGGGGGTACGTGGGAGGCTGGGAGGAGACACAGCCAGGACAGGTGACCCAAGTGACCAAAGGGATATTCCAGACCATCTGACCATGGTCAGTGCATAAAGTGGTAACTTAATTCCTTCTTTTGCTTTGCTGTGTGTGCAACCTGCTTTCCCTATTAAACTATCTTTATTTCAACCCACACTTTTTCTGGCTTTTACCCTTCCAATTTTCTCCCTGATCCCACTGAGTGAGAGAGCATCTGTATGGGCCTTGGCTGCTGCCTGGGTTAAACCGTAACACCTAGCTTTACAGAAATTGCTAGCATGGAAACCGTCTGGTAGTCAAGGGGATCATTTGGAAGATGGGCTCCCATGTGATTGTAAGCTGAAATAACACTCTGAGGTAATTTGGGTAATTTGAAGACCTCAGCAGTGTGTGAGCATGACAGACATAACCAAATCAGTGTTCACCAAAAGTGCTTCAGAGCACAAGAGAACAGGTAGTTATTTCTGCAAGAGAAACATCTCTATTTGCTCCTTGCAGCAGTGATATACTGGTTTTCTATTATGAGTTAAATTCCCATGTCAAGTTTTATCGCTGTTCTTTCTAATACAATTTCCCCACTGCAACAATTACATAGGACACATGTTTCAAAAGAAGATGAGGGTAAGTTACTGACTGCAATTAGAAACAACCAGCCCACACAAAAAATTAATTTCTATGCCAGTGAAAGGTGGCTTTAGTCCCAGACACATAGCATACGCTAAAAGATATGTCAGAAAAGCAGACAAATTCATACAGAATATCAGAATAAATATTTCCTAGCAGAATGCCCACAATTCCTGAGGGCTCAGCTCACTTTCAGCCAACACAGATGCTTTTCCTTGAACTGTCCCTGTGCATTCCCACATTGTTGTGTTTGCCAGCCAACAGTATTCATGCATCCAAATAAAGAGATAGATTTGAGGATTAATATGACTGAAAGGTCTTGGCTTTTTTTCCTTCACCAGCTTAGTTTATGACCAAATCAATTTCCTATCAAGCTCATCCAGCAGCTGCATGAGCTCCTTTTAATTGCAACGTACAATTATGCCAGCATAAAGCAACTGCAGAGCCTTGGAGGACTAATCCCCCTTCATAACTGAAGAAAAGGAGCACCAATAAAGAGCTGGCATCTCTCTGTTGACTACAATAATGGAAAATAGCCCAAACTCCTAAAATGGATGCCCTCTTATAGACTGCATGAGTGAGTCTCTCTCTCTCTCTCTGTATACATAAACATCTCTCCATCTTTTTTGGACTCCAAGTGGTTGACTTTAAAAGAGGTAAGCACTGATCGCACCACTATTCCATTTCCACTTTATCTGTGTGGAATCTTATTTGTACGTGATAAGAATTAGTGAACAATACAAAGTTTACAGCTGTTCCTTACTCTGTTTAGAGCCTAAAAACATTTCCTCAACAATGATATTTTTATTTGGTATGCCAGTCTTTAAAAGATGCCTGTTTCTTCTCTCCTCCTAACAAATTCTTTCAAAAAACTCTGGCATGGATTTTCCCAGTCTATCTTTTATTTAGAAGGTTAAGTTAAGCAGATATTATTTTCTTTCCTTTGAAAAAAATATGTAACCATTTATTGGGCTGCTTCAAAGAATTTTTAGATAATTTTATCAGTCTTTATTTTGCAAACAAAGATAATTCTCCCAATATTTCTTCCCTCCTTGACATAAAATTTTCTAGGAAAACTAGGCCTTCTAGTCCATGTAGATAGAGGATTTTGGCACTCTTTCAGATTTTCCAAATCTTTTAGCAGTTGTGCCTAACTGCTTTTATATAAAAAGTGTATTGTTCTGTAGTTGTGAAAAAACATGAAAGACAAGTAACACAACACCCTTACATATAAATTTTAAATCCATTAGTATTAGACCCTTTAATTAGTCTATCACAGGACTACCTTGGTCTAGGTTAACAGTTTTCTACTAATGAGATCCTCTAGATCTCACCCCAGACTAATCCAGAGTATTGGTCTAAGTATTACACAAACATATACACAGGAAGTAATCCATTTCAACCTGACATGAAAAAACTCTGAAAAAAAAGAAAGAACGCATCACCAAAAATATGTAGGTAACACAAAGTCTCATGGTGCAGTCAACAACCTCAAAAGAAGCAATTCCAACCAGAAGGACCTTGACAGGTTTGAGAGGTGGGCCTGTGTGAACCTCATGAACTTCAAGGACAAGAGGTCCTATACCTGGGTGAGGGCAATCTAAAGCCCAAATCAGGCTGTCAGGAGAATGAATTGAAAAATGGGTTGAGAAATAGATCCCTGGAAAGGACGTAGTGATACTGGCATTTGAGAAGCTCAGTCAAGTGCACCCACAACCCAGAAAGCCAACTGCATCAACAGAAATGTGACCAGAAGGTTGAGGGTGGTCATTCTCCTTATCTGCTCTTGCTCTCTAGAGACCACACTTGTAACACACCCAGCCCTGGGGCCCCCTACATAAGAAGAACTTGGATCTACTGAAGCAAGTCCAGAGAAGGCCACAGAGATGCTTGGAGGCCTGGACCACCTCCCCTACAAAAAAAGGCTGAGAGAGATGGGGTTTTTGGAAAAGAGAGGAGGGTTGATGGAGAAGTTTTCAGGGAGACCTTAGAACAGCTCTCCAGTACCCAAAGGTGGCCTGCATGAAAGCTGAAGAGGGATGTTTTCCAAGGGCATGTAGTGAGAGAATAAGGGGAAAAGCTTCAAACTGAAACAGAGTAGGTTTAAATTAAATGTAAGACAGAAATTTTTGACTCTGAAGGTGTGGGACACTGGAGCAGGTTACAAAGAGATCTTGTGGATGGTTCATCCCTGCAAGTGCTCAAGGCCAGGCAGGATGTCAATCTGAGCAACTTGGTCTTGTAAAAGGCACCCGTGTCCATGGCAGATGAGTGACCTAGATGATCTTTAAGGTTCCTTCCAACTCTGTGGCAGTCTGACCTGCTGCCACTATGGAAGCTGTCAGCAGAAGTTAGGTTAGCAATAATAAAGGACCAGTCGACAACTTTATCCAAAAAGCAACAGGTTTAATAATAACAAAAATAACAAACACCAGAAGGTGAACAGCAGATGAACCACCACAGTATGAGATAAAACCTCAAACAGTATGAGATAAAAAGGGACCTCAAACTCGGATAGGTAGGGTGTATTTATAAGGTTAGCTAAAAGGTGGAGTTTAAATCTGAGGGTTCAACAAGAGGTGGGGATTAAGAATATGTAAAACATTGTAGAAGAATACAACCAAAAGGAACAAAGAGAACCATGAACTTTCCAGAACTGCAACCTTTTAAAGAGACCTCAATGAGCATTTCTTCTCCCCTGAATCAATGATGCAGGTGCCTTGCTCACCTTAACATGAACATCAGTTTTGTGGACTACAGGCCCATTTCCCAAGGCCCGAGACTGATATCCTCAGGCAATTTGAATCCTACATCTCCCTGGTTTGTTTCTTCTATGAGCATAGCACTTAACAAATTCTTAAACACTTTCAGCATGGAACCAAACAAACAAGGTAATAAAATTCGTATGGTAACTACAAGTATTAACAATAAGAGTTTGCTCTTGATTATGGAAAGCGTGGAACTTGGGAGTTTCCAGTTTTTTAACAAGGTGTTGATCCAGTCTTTTCCTCAAACTATGTGTAGTTTCTTAACCCCTTCCTTTGGCAAGCTTATGCTGTGATGAATGGACTCACTATGATCAAAGAGATTCATACAACACAGGCCTGTGAATTCTTCACAACCACAGCCACTTTCAAGCAATAGGTAATCAATGGCTGCTCCATTCTGTAAGGTCGCACACCTGATGCTGTCAACATCTGTGAGCAGCTCACTGAGGGCAATTGATGTAGCACTGCCTACTCAACTAGCACACAATTCTCTCTCTTTGTTTTAATGCTTTGGCTGCAGCTACCCAGTGCAGACATTACAATTTTAGTTGACCTGGTCCAATAAGTAATTTTATCATCACAATCCTTTCTGAATTGGTGAGTAGATCTTTTTAATCTGGCCAATTTTCCTTTATGTGCCATGGTAATGCTGGGTGCTGTCACTGTAAGTCACCAAGCTGCATAGTTGACCTTTGATGTGCAATGGGATAGCTGACCAAGCTCCACCCCTGCAGATTAAGAAGATGCCAGGTGGAAGCTGGATGGGGCGACTACTGGGGCAGCCAAGACAATATGGATAAAGTGTTATTACACCACAAGCTTTGATTTTTGTACAGCTGATTGCATACGGAAACATCCCATCTCACTATTTTTTCATCCATTAAATTTTTAGGTTTCATTTATTTTCTAATCAGTTTTGCATCTTTCATATAGAAAAATTTCATACAATAATCCATTTTTGTTGAGCTGAGTAGTTACAATTCTTACAGCTCCTGTAGCACGTGTGGGAGCTTCCAGGTCCAATAGCCCCAGGCATCTACAGGATTATGTATTTTTTTGGTTTTAGGACTATTTTTCTGTAGGGTACGGATGGCATCCTCAGGCATTGGCCACACATCCATAGGTAACCCAATTAAGCAGGTAGAAAAAAGGTTCCCTGGGCTGGCAATTGGAAGGCACATCATTTTCTGATTTACTAGCATGACTAAGATGTTTTGTTTTGCTTTTGGGACAACCCAACAACTTCCTAGCATGACAGCACTTAAGAAACTACAAAAAATGTGCAAAGAATTTTTGAACATCATGTCAGGTCCTTGTCTGTTGTTGTTCCAGTATATTGTCTTCAGAACTGACCTCTGGAGGCATAAAGGATTCCCTCAGCACTTGGAGATGAGGCTTGATGTTTTCAGCTGGAATCCATCCGGGTCCTTTATTTGTGGAGACACAGGCAAACCCCTTCCCCACGTGACAAGTGGGAAAGGTCCTAGGATTTGATTCGTTTCTGGACCACAGTTGGTCTGTCTTTTAGTTTTGCTTATGTGGTATTTGTAAAATGCCTCATAATTACTGGATTGGGCTTCATTAATGTATTAATTAAAAAATTGAAGACATACACTGCCTTACTAAGCCTTTCAGATATTGCTAAGGTTTCAATTCCCCTTTTTAGTTTTTCTTAAAGTCTTTTAAGAGACTGGGTTCTTTCAATGATGGATTGGCTCATAGGGAAATATGGAATTCCAGTAGAATGTTTGACACCCAATGTACTAAGAAATTGTTGTAATCTCTGTGAGGTTCAAGTAGGGCTATTATCTGGTTTTATTTCTTGGGGAACACCGAAGTGAAGAAGGCTTGTAGGAAGTGTTTTGTTACATTTCTGACCTTTTCTCCACTAGGAGCTGAAGCAAGGATTGCTCCCGAAAATGTATCTGTGGATAGTCTATGTATTTAAATCACCCAAAAGATGGATAGTGTGTAACATCTGGTTGCCAGAGTTTCAAGCTGTTTAGTCCTCTAGGATTCACTCCTCCTCCTATTGAAGGAAAGGAGTACTTGTGGAAATCTGGGCAGGAGTTTACTATCATCTTTGCTTGGTCTTTGTTGATGGTAAACATAGGCATTAGTGCAGGGGTAATCTGATGAAAAAGTGGGTGGCTTGGACAAGCTTGTTCAAAAATGTTTGGCAGCGTAGTTTGAATGGACATTGTGAGGTGGTCTGCATGTGTTACCTTCTGCAATGAAACCAGGTAAGGAAGTATGGGAACAAACACGCATTATAAAATCGGGCTGCTACCTAAAAGAAAGGATGAAAATTACTTTACGTAAACTATATGGTTTATCATTAGATACAGCCTTTAAAAGAGAATTTTCTGTTCTCTCCACAACACCTGCAACACAAAAGGAGTCTGTAACCAAATTAAAAGGAATTGTAAACTTGGAAAATACTTGGACTACAGCAGCCAATTCAATGACTTGCAGCGAGCCTTCCACAATTTTGATGTCAGACTCCCATTCTTTGGTCTTGGGATTCTGCCAGGTTATTGCAGACTTTTGGGATTTCTCTGAGCCTTCTGTAAAAAAAGGTTAAGAGGAACAAAACTTCTAAGTGGTTTTAGGATTAATTCAAAACATGAATGTAACAATCTGTGCTTTAGATAATGAACCAAAATTTGTTCCATTAAACAAAAATTAACTAAGGCATACTGTGTGTGATCAGATTGTTGTATTAACCAGTTTAAATAATTAGAAGTTATAGGTAAAAGGATAACTAAGAAATCTTTTTCAGAAAGGGAAAGTAAACAAGATCTAGATTCCAATCTTTCAGAATTAATTGAGACATAATTTCAGGGGGGGTAGTATTGCTTTTCCTAAGCGGTGGGATAGAAAAACCTCTTCTAAAATTTACAAAGGAGCACAAACACTAGGGTCCCACTGGAAAATTAAACCATAAAGTCAGGGGCTTTCTCCTAAAACAGCAAACAAATAAGGTAAATCAGGGTTAATCTGACTGGCTTGATGTGCCTGGATAGCCTACAAAACTTTACTAAGTGCACCTTGAGCTTCTGTTTTTAAATGCCTTGGTGAGTTTAAAGCTGTGTCCCCTTTTAACAACTCAAATAACGGTGTAAGATCTTCTTCATCTGTAATTCCTAATAATGGTCTAATCCAATTGATGGCACCTTAAAGCTTCTGCATACCATGGAGTGTCTTGGGATTGTCTCTTAGTTGAGTATGTTGTGGTTGAATAGTTTGTTCTGTTATTTGGAATCAGAAATATTTCCATGGTGAAGCTTGTTGGATTTTTGCTTCTGCAATGGTGAATCCCACACCTTGAATGACCGCAGTTACTGCATTTGAAGTGATGTCTAGAGACACATCATCTTCCATGGCCACAAGGATGTCATCCATGTACTTATACATGTTACAGAATATCTTTTTCTGATGGGGATAAGAATCCTGGCAACACATCATTGACAAACTGTGGGAGAATCTTTCATGTCCTGAGGCAGTCTAGTGGTATCCCTGTAAAGGGGCTTGCCTATTGTTGGACGGTATTCAAAAGGCAAACCATGGAGCATTGTTTGGGTGCAAAGGAATACTAAAAGGAAAGTATTTTAAACCAATAATGACTAAATTCCAGTTCTCTGGATAACATGACTGGAGATGGAAGACCGAGTTGGAGAGCACCCATGTCTTTGATGACATCATTACTTCAGTCCACATGGCAAAGGCACTCGTATGATTTGGGTGTGGCAACAAAAATGCCTGAGCAATAACCATATGATTGAAAAAGATGATATAATCATCTTTTAGGCATAAAAAAAGGGGGAACAGGGCTTGTGACAAAAGCAGTGATCTTCTGTGATGAAGTGACAGTGAGGACAGAAAGTAAAACAAAAAATCATTCAGTTGCAAGTTTGCTTTTACCAAGAACTCAAAACTCACGTGGCTATTGTTCTGGTCCTTGCTGACTTGTCATGATGAGATAGGCTTCGGAGTTTGGAAGCATCACTGATTCTGCTGTGGCCAGCTCCCATCTGGTACCTGGAGGCATGATGGTTGGAGACTGGAGAGGACATGCTGCAGCTCTGGACTTCCTGGCCAGGGGTGGTTTCTGATACAGGTGACAGGGCTCCTCGTGTCCTCAGACACTGCTGTCCCACACTCTGCTGCCTGCAGTTTCCCTGTTGGTGGTTGCAGCCTCCCTGCTTTGGATAAAATTTATTATTACAGTAAAATTGTTTCCCACAGCCACGAGTCCTAAATGGTGGTCTCGGCTTATGCTGAGAACAGTCTCTTGCAAAATGTCCTTCCTCCCCACACCTATAGCAGGCTTTGGAGGATACCTGGCTTTGCTGTTTTTTGGAATCTGCCTGAATGGGTGCTTGAGCAAGCGCTTGTTCTTGCAGCTGAGCTGAGCGCTCTGGGGTGGCAGATCTGCTGCAGGCGTGGATCATTTGTGCGATGGTGGGCTCCGGCTCTGAAGGCAAAGAGCACAGGATCTGCTTGCACTCGGCGTTAGCATTGGCAACTGCCAGGCTCTTGAACAGCTCTTCTCTTGCCCTGTCCAAGACAAACTGCCGGTCTAGGGTGAGCTTTAGCCTGTCCAGAAATTTCATGTAGGGCTCAGTAGGGCCCTGCTTTATATCAGCAAAATTAAAACCAGGCTTGTTGCCAGCAGGCATTTGCAAAAGAGCCTTTCTAGCTGCGTCCTTGATATCACTGAGGACTGTTTGAGGAAGGTTTTCTGCCTGATCTTTCTGGTTTCTGTGAGCCCCTTCCCCAGCTAGATGATCTATAGTCAAAGCTGCTCGTGCAGCTACTTGTGTTTGGTCCCCTGCATAATCTTTTAGTAATTGATTTAACAGTCTTTTCCATCTCATTTCCCATAGGGCATACTCAGATGGGGACAATAACGTGGTCATGATGTATTTTATATCATGTGGTGTTAACACATGGGCAGAAAAGGTGGCTAACAGAAGGCTTCGAAAGTGTGATGACTCCCTCCCATGCTCTTGGGATGCTTTCCATAGTTCTTTGACCTCCCCACAGGCTGTGGGTTCCCATCTGACATCCCTCCTTTCACATGGCACAGGCATCGCAGTGAATTTTGACACCAAGTCCCAATCCCCCTCCTTTACTACAGTCCTGTGGATTTTCTCCCAGTGGTTGTCGGATTTAGTCGGTCTCAGGTCCTCTTGTGATGACAAAGTAGAAGAGGAGGAGAAGGAAGAATGACTGGACCTCATTAATATGTTTTTATTAGAACGGTGTTTAACTGTGTGATTAGCATGGTGAAGTTTTAGAGTAGTCTTCAGGCCTGATTGCCTGGGTGCCGCCATGTTGGGGGCGGGCTCTTCTTCCAGAACCCAGGTGGGCGGAGTTCCGACCGCCTCAAGAGGGGTGTGGCCTGAGGGGGAGTGGGTGGGGCCAGGGGCGGCAACTCGGGGGTGACTGACAGCAGAGTCATTTGTATCGGTAGAAACTTCAAGACGGTGGTTAGCTGTGCTTCCCACGCCATTCACTGCACTTCTAGCGGTCAGGAAAAAGGTGGAGAAGGAGGGACGAGGAGAACACGGAGGTACAGGGTGCAAGGAGTTGTAAAGATCCAAGGTGACTTGGCCTTCGCCATCTTGGGTCTCGTAAGGAGGGACTGGAGGAGCACAGAGGGTGGCAGGAGCAGTGTTGGCTTCACTCCCGGACACCACCTCAGTATCAGCAGCCCTGTGTATCCCTGCTGGAGAGTCTGAAGGGCAAAAAGGAGGAGCATGGTGAAAGGCGGAAGGTCGGTAGCTCTTCTGCTTATTACTATTGCAGGTTCCTTCCCTCGCCCCACTCCCTGGATTAGAGAATGCGGAGGCAGTCCCAGGTCCAGGATTACTGATGGCACTGAGCTCTTGACGTTCTACTTCCATTTTCAATGTCTCTAAGATCAGTCGAAAAATGGGAAGCAATTTCAGCAAGTCAGGGTCTCTCTCTGTTGTTAGGTCATACAGTTTGACTCCGACCGACTTCCAAAATTCTACCTTAATGATTTCTGGTGCTGTAGCACCAGGAAAATTTTTAGAAACCCATTTAGTGATGGTTTTGAGCTCCTTTTTATCAAATGATTTCCCCTGGGTAACCAATTTCAACTTAAATTGATTATATAGGTCCTTTTCTCTGTGGGATATCTGGGCACCCATCTTGCTACAAGCACAACTTGGACCGGGGTAGGATATGCCTCCCTGGTTAGGGTCGGAGGATGGGGTCGATGCTGACCTTTCCCTACCTGCTCCTGCAGGATTTCTTCTCCAGGGATCGTGTGGACTGCCAAATGCCACAGGCTCTTTCCCCCAAGACACCTGGGCCGTCAGAACTTCTGCTGGGGCTGTCTCTTTCTTGACACCCAGGCTGTCAACCAAACTTCTGCCAAGCCTGGCACAGCAAAAATCCAAAAATCCTCGAGGGAAAGATGTGTCCTAGTCAGCTGGAGGAACTCACTGACAGATCCTGACAGGTCCTTCTGAGTATCAGAAGTGTCTAGGTGCCAATCTGCTACAGTCTGACCTGCCAGGCTTGGAAGCTGTCAGCAAAAGTTAGGTTAGCAATAATAAAGGACCGGTCAATAGATTTATCCAAAAAGCAAAAGGTTTAGTAATAACAAAAACAACAAACACCACTACGGGATAAAACCAAAGGACCTTGAAGTGGGATAGGTAGGGTGAATTTATAAGGTTAGCTAAAAGGTGGAGTTTAAATCTGAGGGTCCAATAAGAGGTGAGGATTAAGAATATGTAAAACATTGCAGAAGAATACAACCAATAGGAACAAAGAGAACCATGAACTTTCCAGAACTGCAACCTTTTAAAGAGACCTCAATGAGCGTTTCTTCTCCTATGAATTAATGATTCAGGAGCCTTGCTCACTCCAACATGAACATTAGGCCTGTTTCCCAAGGCCTGAGACTGATATCCTCAGACAGCTTAACTCCTACACAACCCAAAACATTCTATGATTCACCCAGTTTAAGACAATACGGAGTGGAAAAAGTTTCACTGAGTCTTTTCTGGTTACTAATTACCTTATGCAGAACTTTGTAAAATATGCAAAAAATGAATAGTGTCTGATTCACTGCAGGAAGGCCCACATTAGCTGTTTTCAGAAACAGTAGGAGAAAAAACAGACAGTACTTGAATAAATGGAAAGAAAAAATTCTGTCTGCAGTTATTGGAGGAATGCACATTCCCTTATATGTGTATTCCCCTATAGGGTGTGTTGTCTCTGAAAATCACACATTACATACTCATGTAGTTGTGAAAATGACTGGTATAGTTCATGATTCATGGTTAGATGTCTATATCCATTGATGCCTTCAGCTGAGTAACACCTTGTTCCATCGATAGTCCTACTGCAGAAAGTCAGATTACCCCTTTAGTGTGGAAAACGGGAGTTAGGGTGGTGGACTCTCACTTGCTAGCTGTGAAAATTCCACATTATTTTACTTTATATTGATTTCATTTAGTAATTCTGTGCACAAATTTAAAAGGCAAGCAAAAAATCTGTATTTCTTTTGAATGCATCATAAGTATTGCAGTTTAAGATTTATATTTGGGTATGACTTGTTACATAGAGGTATCTAACTATCTATTTGTTACATGGACAGTATCTACCATTCTCTACAGAATAAAAACAGTACTAACAAAAATCCATTCTATTAGAAAAATCCCTGAACAACTCGAGGATTTGAACTTATTCCTAAAACAATATGAAATTTACCTTAAATCAGTTCATAAAGCATTTATATTTTGAAACAATTTTGTGGAAAACATAGCATCATGCCATCGGTGTTCAGAAGTTTCCCTACTAAGGGCCAGATAGACAAGAGCAACAGCATGATTGGGCAAGACTTAATCATCACACAACTAAAAGAACCTGAAAGTAATATTTTTCAGATGTTTTTGAAAGCCTTTATACAACTATGACAAATTGTAAAACTACCCATAAACACACTGAGCAGCTTCTCTATAAGCACAATCTTTCAGGAAACGTATTCAGACATTAGACCATCTGAAGTAATAACCATTATTAACAAAATTCCGCTTTTTGAAAAATTCATTAATTTATATGAAAGCTTTGAGGCACATAGAGGCTTTTCTAGTGTGTTCTCCTGAAAGGAACTGGTTTACATTTGCATTGAAAAATAAAAAGTTACTGCATTTTGAAAGATTATAAAATAAAATTTTTTAAAAGTTTTAAAAATTTTTAAACACATGCACAGTTTTAAAATTTTCTTTACAACATGATGATTTTGAGCATCCTTTGCGTTACAGTGTTAGGCTGGCTTTTTTTCAAACCATGTCTATCACAGAAGCAACACCAATAAATGGTCATTTCTCACTGAGAAACACAAGAAACTTCAAGTAAAATGAAAAAACAACCCAAAATGTTTTTCTCATATATACAAATAGCAATGGGAGTTCCACATAATTTATAGCAAGACCACTTGCAGAGTAAACCAAGTAGGTGTGGTGCTGTTGAATCTCAGCATGTATATCAGTAATTTGATATATTTTGAGCATCGCCCTGATACTGTGAAAGAGTACTGTAGGGATATATGCACTCTTTTAAAACACAGCTTTAGAAAGTCCATCACTAACAATAGTTTGATATGCAACCACGTATAAAGTACATATGGCATCAAAAGGGTAAGGATTCCTTTGCAGTAACTCTGCAAAGGAAAATTTATACGCAATTAAGAGGAAAGTGCTGTCTTCACTGTTAGGTATTGCAACAACATAATTTGAGCTGCTAAATATTCCACTTATAACTCCTTGGAATCAGATCCACTATAAAACCTAACTTTTAAAAACTCTGTTTGGCCTCCAAGTTTAATCTGGTCTCTTCTACAAATTTGCCTTTTCCTGTCCCCATTGAAAGCACTGTAATTCAAAAGCCATCTACATATCATTTTTCTCTTTACAAAAACTCATTTTGGAAATTTAACTAGTACTTATTCATATACATGAAGCTCATAGTTTTGTGAATAATGGTTTGTAATCAGAATGGTTGCCATTATTCTGATCACTGTAAAAACAAATTGAGAGATGTCGGTGGAGCTAACACATCCTTGCACAGATTTTTTTCAGTGTCAGTGTGATGTGTTGAGAGAACAGAGCTTGTGGTAGATAATGAAATTTATCAAGAAAGAAAGTAAAGAAATTTAAAACCTCAGTAAATACACATGAAGTTGATGTAAACTGCTGTAAAGGTACAAGTAAAGCTACCTGAAAAATAAAAACACCCCTAATGAACAGCCTTTTTCTGCAATTATTGCCATAGAAGATTCACTTCATTACTTGAAAATTTACTTTGCCTAAGGTCTCTTTTCATGCACCTCCTTACTGTAGATTGTCAGAGTAGGTGTAGATAATACTCCAAAGAAAGACCACAGAATGAACAGCTTATTAATTTACACATATTGGATGGGTGCTTAGAATTACATATTGTACGCAACAAGTGGTCTGAAAATTCTTCTAATCTGTACATGAAAGGCATGAATATATATTAAAATAATGACAGAAATAACAGTGAAAACACAGGATGCCAGAAAGCAAACTCAGATACCTCCAATTAATTACTTTGACATCAAGAATCAGACACATAAATTGCACATCAAATTTTAAAACATTTTACAAAGAATATTCAGTTCCATTACAAGAGGACAGAATTTACAAATACAACATAGAGCCCAAAACCCCTACTTTTTTTATGTTTCTGGAAATGTAATTAAATTCTAGGCCTATAGAATCAGTAAGAACCTGTGTAATTCTGCATTCACAGATTTTCCAAACCCATGGCCTTGCTGGTAGCGTCTAGTACATCTTACATTTCGTATACTGATATGCGTGGCACAACTCTGATTTTCTGATTGCAGAGTATATGACAGGCAGAAAGCAGTCGTCATTCTTTAAAAAGCCCATAGGATTTTTGGCATTATTTGCTCAAAAAAATTTTCTTGTGAGACTTTAAATAATGTGCACTTTCCTTTAAAATATTGGTTGGGTTTTTTAAAACTATACAGAAGATGAATTAAAAATGATCTACTTTGACCAGTTTAAATTTGCAATTAGCTGAGTAAATTTTTTATCTTCCTCTGTTAAATTCAAGTTGTCACGATAAATGTAGGCCCCAATAGCCTTTTAACCAAAGATAAGCTGTACATTCCGTTTCTATATTCTTAAGGATCCACTTAATTTTTAGAAAAAAAAGAAGGTGGGATGAAGAAGAAATTCTTAAGTCCTTTATGAAAGTCAAGTCTGTATGTTGCTTTCAGATAAATGTTATTTGTTAGAATTTTGCTCTCCAACTTTATCTTGGGGTTTTTTTCCAGTTTAATAGCAATTTTATCTTTATATTCTTATCCCCTTTATAGAATCTACTGCTGGGATTGCTCTTGGAGTAAACTTGTGGCTAATCAAAGCCACAGAAAAATTTAAGGGGGGATGGAGCTCCTTGAAAACATAAATATTTCTTATGCCTGCAGCTAAAAGAAAAAATGTTGGATCAGCTGGTTGTTCTGGAAGAAGAATTTTTAAAACCTTAAGAGGAACATTAGCATAAGGAGAAGATCATAACCCCTGCTTTATCGTGCACAAATTAGCTAAAGACAGCATCATTTAACATGTGGACGGACACTCCTCAACTCTTTCAAACAGTCAGGAGTACAAAACCCAGGAAATAAGGAAGAGCACATTCTGTTCTCAAGATGGCCTGTCTAATCATCACAGAAACTAGGAGAGTAGTGAAGTTATCAGACTCTGAGTGAGAAAAGTTTGCTCTCTTAACTGAAAGCAGGCAACAGCTCATGAGTTAATACTAACTGGAAAGGGTGATGAACCCAGGAGAGATCATATTTCCCCCCATACAGAAATACTTCACAAAGAATTATACCAGACAAAGAATTTGTTCCCTCTCCGAATATCCTTCTTCATTATTATCTAGAATTACTTTCAGAGTGATTCAGAGGTTGATGCACTATGAATCCTCAGCCTTGAGAACAAAGAGTCTCACAACAACCTTCCATTCAAGACAAAAAAAAGATTCCTAAACACTTCATGTTTCTAACAGAAATGAGTGTGCAGTGGTTTGGAAATTACCTCTCAGTAAAATGTCTGACTTCTCACAAGATAAAATCGTGATTTTGCTAGAAGTATGGAACATGCAAGTTTATTGTCTTATGCAGCCTTGTATAAGAAAATTTAACTGCAGGTTATTATCACACTGTAAGAGCTGTAGATCCCTTTACCAGACCAAAGATTTCTCTCAATTTAGGTGTGAAAAAGAAGGTTACTTAAAGAAACCTCCAAAAGTTGGCTGTTAGGGTTTTTCTTTAGGGACAGGGAGAAAGAGAAAGTGATCTGTAATGAAATCAGTTTTTTAGCTTATTGATGAATTAGGATTTCTTAGACTTAAGTTTTTACCTGTTATGAAAAATTCCTGGCTGCTGTGTCCCAACTGCATGATCAGTTAGCAAAACATGCATTTACCACTGCTCTCTATGCTGACTATGGTCAGTACTACAGGGTATAATCTGTCATTTAATACTGAAGTTCATTTCCTAAGTTGCAGAGGACATTTTAAGCATATACTCTGCTGCTCACATTGCAGTCTGGGGCAAAAGAAAGCACTTCTCAAAACAGCTCATCGTCCAAATAAGTGCATATTAACTGAATCACTGAACGTGAAAACACATACCAGAAGCATTAACTATTAATTCATAGAAAATTCCCTTAAATTTTCTGACCATACTAGTTTGGCTTTCTTATTTTCTTCCCCTGTTATCACAGCATGAGGACAGAATATATACAGGAGGGAACACAGCTTTCCTGGCAAGGCAAAGCAAGTAATGTATTCCCTTGACACTTCCCAGACTTTCCCTCTTTCCATGACACTGTCTCTTTGTTCATTATCTTTTTATTTCCCTCCGCTACAGGACAAGAACATAAGTTTCAGGTCCTTTAAGAGTATATTTATCTGAAACCTTAATGAGCAAGGAAAGAAATTTTTGCCTCCATTACAGTACTTTACAGCTCTTACCCGTGTTGAGAGTTTCATTGCTATTCCTATGAGAAGTTATGGACAGAAATCACTCACACACTGCAGAGTGATCGTAGTTATCAGTTAGAAACTTAAAAATGTTGAAAAATTAATTAAGAATGCAGATTTGCAAATTAAAATAATGATTCAACATATGTAATTGGGCACAATATAATAATGATGATACAATAACATAATGTATATGATAATAACATATAACCTAATATGTATAATACAATAAAAGTACTCTGGCAGAATAGTTGAAGGAGGACACTTAATATTTCACCTGAATGTTACAGTTTGGGGGGGTTGGTGTTGTTTTCCCAGCTTCTGGGGTGAGTATGTGGGCATGTGTGAATGTGGTTGGTTGGTTGGTTGCTTGCTTGCTTGCTTGCTTGGTCAGTTGGTTGCTTGGTTGGTCAGTCAGTTGGTTGGTTGGGTTTTTTGTCCAGAATCCAATCAAAATAAAACAACCTCTATTTTAGGAGATCTAAGATTTTTAATGCTGTTCTGTGTAATTTTTACGAGATAGAAATTAATAATGATAAAAAAGCATTAGGAGCATCTCAGCAAGAGTGGCAATGAAAAAGTGTGGCATTCCTCTGGTCTCAAATTACAAAAAAGTCTATAACATTTTAAAAGCCATCTTTGATAACAGAAACACAAAAAAAGCACAAAAAAACTGTCTAGTACACTGAAACCCTGAGCAGGTCATGAAATGTCTTTCAAAGGGCTTGAGATAAACACTGAGACCTTGTACAGAAAAAAAATTCACAATGTGTAAGTATGCCCTGGGATTTTAGTTTAAGCATTGCATTAACTTAAGAACTGCAAAACCTTCACACTTGTTGTCTTTACAATTACTGATTTGTGTTTAGCCAAGAGCAAGCTAAGAGAACCAAACTAAATAAGACAATGTTTGTTACAGTATTAATACAATACAGAATTGTTGTAAACAGTGGAGATCTTAGCAAATTATGTTTCTTTCTGAGGGAGCTGTGGATATTTAGCCTGGTTGAAAGGGGGGTGATGGAAGCAGAGGAAATGGCCTTGAATTTTACCAGGGGAGGTTTAGTTTAGATGATAGGATAGAATTCTGCCCCCCAAGGGTTGTCAGGCATTGGAACAGGTTGCTTTGGTTAATGGTCGTGTCACTATCCCTGGAAATGTTAAAAAAACCCTGTGGATGTGGCTTCTGGGAGCATGTTTTAGCAGTGAATGTGGCGATGATAGGTTAGTGGTTGAAGTCAATTAACTTAGGCTCTTTCCCTACCTTAATGATGGTATAATTCTATGAAATATCTCTATATTAAGACTTCATTTTAAAATAGGAATGTGATGAGGACAGACTTTTTCTCTACTTTTCTTTTCGCCCCAAATAATCAAAAGTAAACTTTTCTTACTTCTCATATTTCAGAAATGTTAAAGTGACAAGTTTTCTAGTGTAAACCACTTAAACATGACTTATTAAAGAAATTCTGTAAATATCTAGGCAGAGATATACTCATTGACATTTTCTGGTTAACTAAATAAAACTAATTTTTATCTAATGATATTTACATTTCCCCTTGTTTTACATACCTCTGAGATGTGGCCACTACGTCTTTTCCTATTGTACAAGAATAAACTAATTTAAAAATCCCTGTTTTGTAACAAAACATAATTTAAAACTAATTAAGTAATTAAAAAAAAATCTTGAGAAAAGCCATAACAGTGAAGAGTATAATTTGATTGTAAGTAGTAGCTATTTTTGAAGTTCAGTTGACAAAAGAGAAAAGCTACATAATAACTAACTGAAATTATTCCAGTTAAAAGCCACATGAAAGAAACTGAAAATATGAGGGGAAGATAGTCTGATATTCTGTAATTGTTTAAGGTCTGTCTTTTAAACATTAATCTTAGTGTTTGTTCACTTTTCTGAAAGGAAGCATATATTAAAATGGTTTGGGTTTTTTTCTTCTTAAATTTGTCATAGAGGTAGAGGGAATTAAAAAGTTCCACAAGTAAACAGCTTTAACAAGAACATACCAAACCCTGCTGTGAACTACCAGTATTGAAATTATCAGAGGTAAATTCCACTAAAGCACACCAAAGCTGAGGAAATTTCTTCCGTCATTACTCATGCTGTAGCTCATGCTGTAGTTGGGGCTAATACTTTTTTTCTTTCCCCAACTTTAGCTTAATCACCAAGCATCAGATGATGTTTTTGATGCCAATACTACCGTTTCAGTTTCCAGCCACTTCATCAGAAAATTCAGAGCTGGATCCCTAAACACAGAGGTAAATAGTTAATAAATTTCCAGTTAATTAATGAGGAAAATCTCATTGTTATGGCATTAGTTGTAATAAAATTTCTTCATTAGGTACAGAAAACCAATGAAGAAAACCAGTGAATGAAAACTAAACTTTAAACTGTAAAACACAAGAAAATCTCTTTCCTTTCAGTCCTCCAATTTCTCTTTTTTAAAATTATCTAATTATTTTTGCATTTATATTAAAAAATTTCACCATGTTGCCTAACTTGGGATTAGAGCATGCACACTATGCAGCTTCTTCACACTATATTGTAGGTTAGCTCCTCAATGAGCAATCTTTTATTATCTTATTCAAATCTGGTTTAGTTATTATTTCTCTGAAACTGTTATTTTTTAGTTACACTTCATACAATTGAAAAAAAAATGCAGCTTGTATTTAAGGAGTTCAAGTAGTGTTGTTTTTACTAGCTTGGCCATCTTTCAAATTATTTGAATTATCAAATAAGGAACATTATAAAAAAAGGAAAAACTTTATAAAATAAGGAACTGGATTCATGATACACATGAGGTCTTTCTCCAGTACTTTCACACGTAAACCAAGACCACTTAAAAATACAACTTTGGATTAAATCTCCTTTGTCTTCAGATCCTTGTGAGAATATTTTCCTGGCCAGGTTGCACTTACTGTGATTTTAATGCAGGAATACCTGCAAATGGAATAAAGCTCTCAAAAAATAACCTCAAATAAAATTAATTCTCCCCGCAATAATTTTAAAGCATATTTAGAATGTGTGGATAGGTAGAGCTGAAGATGCAAAAGCTTTCAAAGGAAACAGGTTGTTCCTGTCACCTTCATCTGGAACTATGAATTTCACAAAGAGTAATAATCATGTAATTTCACAAAGAGTAATAATAATGTGAATTTTAAGTTAAAATAAATTTAACTAATTTTATAAGAAGACAAATAAAGTTCAAAAGCTAAGGCTAAAACATATAACACCACAGAAATTGTATATAAATTATGAAGGATATTGGCTATTTGTAAATATTTGCTTCAGTCGCTGCCTATTCAGCTTGTCAGAATTGATGTGAGGATAAATTACTCTCTCACATTTTCCTTTGTGTTTCTTTCTAGTTAAAGAAGTCAAGATGTCTTCACATACAAAAAATATACTGCCTCAGATGTTTTCAAAAAACTGTTGCTACTCAGTGTGTAGAAGTTTAGAAGAAAAAATCTTTAGAGACAAGAATGTTGTCTCTACCATATTCTATACTATCACTGTATTCACATATTTTACATAGGAAAATAAACAAGCAGGGAAAGGAAAGTTCTCATGATTTCTCCTAATTTAAAGATCTCTAGTCCAATGTGTTTCTTTCTTTAGTTGGTTCTTGAATACAGATTCATTCCACTCTTACTGGACCTTTTCTTTTTGTTTACTTGTTAATATAATTTAAAAATAATAAATGGGTTGATAAATTCTTAGTATTTTATACCTGTTGATCCTTATAGCCATAAAAATCAATATTGGTCCATTATCAGGGTCAGAAAGGAAGTGGTGAGAAGGAAAGTTTTTACTTGCATGGATAAATTCATGAAAAGGCAGTAAATGCAGAACAAATATACAGGGGACAATATGTCTGGAATATATACAGAAAAAATTCTAATATCTTCAAATTAATTCAATAAGGAATTTAAAGTACTTGCGCATTTTCAGATAAAGACTCTATAGGTTTCACAGAGAAAATAATACAATTTTCAGCATCAAATCTTCCTAAACAAGTGGAGATGTGTTTTGGTGTACTGAAAGAAGAATAAGAGTGGCAAGAGGATAGATTATGTCTTTTCATAATTCCAATGTGTTGATTATTAAATAATTATTCTTTGAATTTTTTAAAATCTATTTTCTTCTCAGTTTTAGCAAATTCAACAAATGCTTCAGTGATCTGCTGCTTACATATTTCACTCCGAAAAACAAATTGGAATACCTTAGGTTTTTGATGACAAGATTGCTGCTGACATGTAGCTTGAGCCACAAGTACAATATTGATGACTTCTCAATTTCTTCTTCCATCCTCAGGAGGGAGAGAGGTCAGAGCTCAGAAGGCCCCCTACCTGCAGTCTAGTACAACACGTGGACAGCTTTTGTGGTTGAATTAAGATTGTGAGTAGCTTCACACAGAAAGCTATGCAATGATCTGTTCCATCCCTTCCTTGAAGTTGTCCAAATCCTCAGTCTCTGACCCTTTGAACAAGCTTTCTCCTTCTTTCTGCTGTTGCCATGCTCATCTGAAACTGCATGGATGTTAGTTAAGGAGCTAAACTAGAAGAAAATTACCCCAATCTAAACCACCGACTTATTCAATACCAGTTTAGCTACTTAGAACATCCTGCTTGAGCACCAGCCCCTCCATAAAGAAAGCACTGGGAATGTGCAGCTGTCTCCAGGGACGCATGAACCCTCCTTTAGAAGGCACATGAACCTGTACCCTGAGCAAGACTGTTATTCAGGAGATAGCATCACATGTGGGAACACAAAAGGAGCTGTATAGTTGAGCCAAAGCTCACATTTCACAGAAATGAAGGTCCTGAAAATGGCCAGACGTTAAAAGGCCTTACATTAGAAGGAAGCAATTTCTGTAACAATTCATCCTTTTTTAAGAGGTAGGACTAATCTTTTGCAGTGTGTTTTTAAGTCAGAAAGTTAGAATTCACAGCACAAGAATACTCTCCTATTCAAATTTTTAGGTTAATTTGTGAGCAAATCTGTAATTTATAAAGACATCACCACATCATCTTATTTCTTCTGTTTAATAAAAAAGGTGCTATTTCAGAGTATGAAGTACACTAAACAAAGGACAAAAATGTATTAATCACTGCTGTTCTTTTCCTCTTCCCCACTGCTGTAATAATACAAAAGGCTTATCTCTGCTCCATTACACTAGTTGAGGTGCCCTATTGCTTGTAAAGGCTATAATGAGTCCACTTCTGAATGCAGTGGTGTCTTAATGAAAGTAAAACTATGATATCTTCCACATGATCTTGCTTCTGAGTCCGATTTCAATTTTAAACCTTCCTCGTCTTAAGCCAGAACATCTCAAACAAATAAAGTAAAAAAATATTAAAAATGAGGCAACAGCAGTTCCCTCATTTTTTGCTTTTATTAAAATGAACATATTTAAAAAATATGTAAAATATATTTTAAAATAGTGCTAAGTCAAACACTAAGAATTTGGTTTGAAGACTGCCCAAGTAAATCTATTTGATTTTCTAATAGGATTAAAGATAGGATATGCATGGTGCTCTGATCTTAGCATCCAATAATTTATTAAACACCTATATCACACAAATTCTAATAAATTAAAACAATTTGTAATAATTTTTACCCTATACCACTGAGGACTTTATATCAGAATGAGTGTGAGTAAGGTTCATTAATAATAAGGTTGGGAATAAAGTTCAAAATAATGTTTGGCTCTGTTTTCTGCATATAAAAAATTCTGTCAAGGGAGAAAAATTATGAACCCCAGATGTACGCTCACACAAACAAATGCAGTGGAGAAATCTATATCATTGCCAGTTATATCTCACATCAATTTCAAGTCACTGCTGATCATGAAAATGACAGCAAGTATGACAGTGAATGGCAGTACTGTGGAAATGATGAGATGTAAAACAGTCTGTTAAGGGAAGCTATCTCCCAAAAGTGCTAATTTTACATATTGCGGCTCTTCTTTTTTGAACTGACATCCAAATACACACACACTCTTGTCCCTTCTTGTGTGATTTGCATGATGTAAAAGAGGAAAAACACAAGAGAAATATAGGAGTGAAGGACAAGTGCAGCCTTCCACCATGAAATTTGAAGTGTAACACAGCACAGATCAAGTAGCAAAAAAGATTTTATATTGAGATTTGCTGTTCCTCTGGAGTCTGTTCTACTTTTCCTCCCTTAAACCCTCTAAACATTATGCTAATGAAGCCAAGGTCTGGTTTTGCCAAATAGTATTTGTACTGTATTAAGGAACTCCAAACAAAAATCTGTGTTTTCTATCCCACCTGTATTTTTGCAGTGTTCTATTTCTTATCAATGCCCTAAATGGATTGTATACATCTGTCAAGATAAAGAGAGCATGTGACTTGAATTATGTCAAATGCACTTTGACAGAATAACATATATCGTACATAGAAATAAGTAGTTGGTAAAAACAAATACAAATAATAAGGACATATCTGTCATCAGAAGAAGTTAATTCCATCTCAGTTTCTCCTTATCATGAAGGAGGAAGAAGGGGAAGGGGAAAAGCCATCATACAATAAATTACTCAAGATGCTTAGGACCAGAGGGAGACACAGTAAAAACCTACAGAAGAAGCAGATGAGTAGTTTGGGCACTAAACTAGTAGCAAGGGAGTTCTGCTTTCCAAACTATTTCTATTTTTTTCTCCTAAAATTAGTATAATATGAGTTTAAGTTGGGCCATAAACAACCCTGAGAGCAGCTGGAATAAACTCTCTGTCTTCCCAAATGTCCCTATTACCAGAGTAATATCTCGAGAGAAACCACACATCTTAAAATCACTGGCAATTTCTATTTTATGGCTCAATACAGAGCCCTGTAGCTTGCCTTCTTTCAACCTGAACCTACAGCGTAGTTATTAGGACGCTTTAAGAGAAATGGTAAGCCCATAACATGGCATTAACCAGGAGCTATCCAAGCTGGTTTCTCATACCTACCACTAGGTATCCTTTCATACCCATACCTAAAGTGAGCAACTGAGACCCAACCTCCTGGTTACCTGTAACAACAGGAGTTATGGACTTAGAGAGGACGTCCATGCTTAGAACTGCAGAGGTGGGAATGTCTTCCAGAAATTCTTAATCAGGGACCCAATCTACAGTAGATGCTCAAAAATTAATAGATTTACAATGAAATTCTTCTCATCAGTTTAGAAGTCAAAATTCATGCAGCTATCATTCAGCTCATTCCGAGATTGGGAAGGTAAAGGTTTTATGACTTTGGAGCAAAATATGTAAACCCTAGAATCAGTACTGCTGAGTCTGAAAGTTTTTAAGTTTAAACTCTAGGTCATATTGATTAGGAAGGTTGGTGTTTTTTTTGGTTTTGTTTTTTGTTTAAAAAAATTCTGTAGAGAAATAATTCTTCTATATAAAAAAATACTTTTCACTGTAGATGTATATTACATACTCAAGTAGAGTGAACATGTTCAGTACTCTTTACATGAAAGGTGTTTGTTTTTTTTACAGTTCAGTGTTAAACCATTACTTCTACAGCTGTTGCTAATTGCTGTCCTCCTCCTTGACTGAGAGTGGGTGTTCAAGGGTTCTCCAAAGCTCCTTAGATCTAGAGCCCCTATCCTCCAAAGCCAAGAAATTGCCTTTATATTACAGACAAGACATGTGCTGGTGCTATGTTAATAGCTTCTCTTGATGTATTTCAGAGTATACCAGCATATTCCCAACTAAGTAACATCAAAGAACAATGTTAGCATCTACAATGCCTCTTGGGAGCTTGACACAGCAGATCTCTTCTGGTTCCTGGGAGATTCTAAGTTATCAGAAAAAAAAAGAAGGAAAACTGAAGCCAGCAGCTTTCACATTCAGTCCTTACTGGCATTTAAAATACAATAGTTTCTTTATCTATTTAATTCCAACAGAGGAAGAAAGAAAACCAAGCTTCCCATCTTCCCAGGTCCTCACTGCAATTCCCCCCAATTAAAATTTCCTGCTATTTCCTACCTTTGTGGCTTGTATTTTGCCTCAATCTTCCTCTCCCTGCTGTGCTCCTCACACCAGACTGCCCTTCTGCAGCACCACCAGCTGCTGACCCTCCAGCACCAAGCCACTGGCAGTTCATGGCTCCTACCTGTCTGCTGAGGGGGGCAGATGGAAAGGGAGGAGTCAGGGTGCCTGGTAGCTCTTACAGATTACTGCCATGGCAATGATTTCTGCCTTATTGTGATGACACTCCTTTTTTATTGTTTTCTCAACACTTACAGGAATGCAGACATGTAAATACAGTGCAAGTCTTCAGCTTCATGTGAATCTTAATAACTTACACCTACAAAATTATTACTGGGTTTGAAATCTTCTCCTATATGCCAGTGTAGCAAAATAGCCTGAGCTGTTGAAATGGGCATGATAGAAAGCTGAACTAACATTAATGGCTTTATAATATTTTTAGGGCTTAACCCCAGCACAACAAAGGAGACAGTGGCAAAGAAAGGAGCTCAGACTAAAGCTTTCAATAGCAAAAGGAGGAGAATAACAATTGTAACAATAGTAGTAAGATTTTACCAGATATTTGAAAACAGTGAAGGAAACCATAGGAAAAATAGCAAGTCTTTAAAGTAACTACTTTGTACTTCAACTTGTGTTGTAGTCTGACTACTTTGATTACCACTGATTTATTATCATGAATTTTAGTCTGAATACATGGTTGATACATGATGTTACTGTGTCCTGTATCTCTCATTCCTTAATTATTCATTAATATTTTTTAGACCATTACTGGTTCCCTACTGGTGCCACGAATGGTCTAAAGCATGTTGCATATACTTGTTCCTCTACTTCATAAACAGTAGGAGTGACCTAAATTAGCTGTATCAAGATTAGAATTCTCAAAACATCTTCATAAAATAAATAAGTTTTTCTAAATATTATTTGTATCAGCTATAATTATGAAATTGCAACTTATCTCCACCAATTTTTTGCATGCCATATGTATGTGGTAAGATGTATACCATTAATACTTCTTTCCAGCTTCTTCCATTTGTCTGGCACTTGAGTTGGAAGAGTGCTGTATTAAATTATAAACCAGATGGTTTTCTTCAGATTCACTGTATTTTTTTGGTAACTTTTATGGTAATACAGGTATATCAAGTATCTGAATTCCTAAATAAGAGCAGAAAAAGCCACAATAATGATGCTTATTTTACTTTTTACAACTTTTTTGTTTTATGTGTCCTGTTTTTCAGTTTTAGCCTGGCCTTTAGAGATGCCAAACATCCATTGACCCTATTCACTTCATAGTGCAAAAGTTAGTGGTACCACCTTCTATTAGGAGCTTTCGAAGTTCCCTTCATTCTCTTTCAAAGTTATTTCATCAATTTCAGGGCACTCACAGAATGAAAGAAAGATTTAGGCTGAGCCTGACATGTAGAAAATGAGAAAATAACACTGAATGGAATCATAAAATCATGGAGATTGGAAAAGACTTCTAAGTTCATCAAAATTTAACCCAGCACTTCCAGATCCACCACTAAACCATGTTTCCAAGTGCCACATTTATGCAGTTTTTGCACACACATCCCTTACAGGGATGCTGAGTCTACAGTTCCCTGAGCAGCCTGTTTCAATGCTTGACAATCCCTTCAGTGAAGAAATTTTTATTTCACATCTCATCTAATACTCCCCCGATACAACTTGAGGCTGCCATCCTGTCACTTTGGAAAAAAGCACTGGTTCTTCCTCAGCAATCCTCCTTTCCAGTAGGTCTCCCGCAAGGCTGCTTTACTGCAGGCTAAACCCCCCAGCTCCCTCAGACACTCTGTTCACTCTGAGTGAGAATGGGCCAAAACTGAACATGGTGTGTGAGGCACAGCCACACCAGTGGCCAGTACAGGGGACAGTCACTGCCCTGGTCCTGCTGGCCACTCTATTACTGATACAAGCCAAAATACCCTTGGTGTTCTTGGCCACCTAGAACACCATCTCTTTTTTTTTTCTGAAATTAAAATAGCACATCTGTTAAATTTCTTTTAAAAGTTTCTTGTTATCTACTAATACTAAATAAATAATTTAATTTAGAAGATCTAAATTTGAGAAAAATATGCTGTCATTTTAAATAGTTTGAAATTCTGTCAGGTAGAGGAGGAAATCTTTTAACTTTCATCTTCTCCCACTTTTAATTATGCAATTCATAGATACTATTTCAAATGACAGACAAAGTTCATGATGGATTCATGCTGCGTTTTAAAGAAGAAGGTAAAAAAGATCAAAGACATAACATCTAGACTTTTTAAGAATTCACATAATGGTGATGATTTGTCATTTGTCAGTTTTTATGTGCTCTCATCACTAAGGGGACAACTAACACTAAACTTAGCACAAGGAATCTAATGAAGCTCCAAACTCACAGACTGACAATTTCAGGGGAAAGAACAACCACATGACCTTCTTCTCACAGTCTTTTTTGTCAGTGAACTGTAGCATACACTTCCTTTATTTTTACTTCCATTCTCAGAATTTAAATCTTAGATGTACCTCCACATTTACACTTCAGGTTTTTTTATCGCTTCACTCTTTCTTTTATCTGATAAAAACCAAATCCTCTGTATTGTGTCAAAAAGAGAAACAAAGAAGATGAACAGCACCTATGTTTTTAAAAGTCTTTATGTGTGAGAAATTGCCTAATAATGGTTTACAGTAAGTGACTTTGGAGAAACAAGGAAGAAAAATGAAACAATATGATTTATTAAATGAGGTAACAGATTTGTCTCCATATGCAAATTAAAATTTCAAATAGTGCATCTGATGACACAGAAGTTCAAGAAATCATTATCTGTAGACTAAGTGGAATTCAATCATCTTGATAGGTCTCAAGGCAAAGCTGGAGTGTTTTATACGTATATGCATATAGTCAAGAAATGGATGGAAATCTTAATTTCCAAGATGCGCAAATTAACAAAGGTTTTAATAATTTTTTTAATGGTAGATTTTGGAACTATGTTGCCAAGACTGGATAATGATACAATAAGTTGTATGATCAGTCTTTCTTAACTAGAGAGGGTTTCTCAGACCTGGTCCTTGGGAATAGCAATGAATAGAAGGAGATTTCTGCTGATTTGGAAAATTCATCTGGATACAGTTTGTATTGGTTCATATGACAGTTTCACAGATATTCAGATTTATAAACTTAGAGTTTGGAATTCAATAGTAAATTTGCTGGGGAAGACCCCAGAATTATTGGTTTCTGTTTGGGCATTACGAGTTAGCTTCCACTGTAGTAAATCCACCAGCCATGAAGATGTGAGGTTGTTAATTTTTGTTTTCTGGAAATTACTCAAAAGCCTGTAGTCTTATGAACAGCAAAAGCCATACAATAAGAAATGTTGGTCTGAAGGCTGGAAGTTTTGAACAATATTTCCAGTGCAAATGAGGAATTGATTCTAAATCACTTGGCAGTGTTTTTGGGGCAGTCACAATGAGTAATTTGATTCCAGTAATGTCACTAACAGTATCAGATTGAGAAAGTAAACTGTCGAATATACAAAGCTAGATGCTCTCACTGGATATCAGCTTTAACTTACTGTTAAAGTTCCTTAGATATTCACTCTCGGCCTGTGTCTGAAATGGAATAGTGACGAGGTGTATCGCGCCCATCCTCTCCCAAGTGACAGTTTGATTGGCTGAGGTATGCTTTTCTCTCTACTGCATGAACCAGAACATTTTTAGAAACCGAGAGACAGAGTTATGATGTTTTATAGAAAAACAGAATATAAACCAGCAGTAATAGTGAGAGTTCTTTGTATCACTTTAATTTGAATTTCAATGAGATTTGTTTCCATTCCTTTATGATACAACCTGACTTAGCAGTACTTTGGTTTGAGAATAATTTTTGTCTTATTTCTATTTCTTAGTGTTGTCCTTCTCATTTTCTCTACTGGAATTTTTAATGTGGTTTTCCTCTCCTCTCCTGTGGGAAGCACTTTTCAAATCTTTATCCAACAAATTGAACATTGGACTCACAAGAGAGCTGGGAAGAGCCTGGAGCAATTGAATATGGTCACTCAAGTAGAAGGGAATATACTACAGCAATAGGAATGTCATGCCAGGATTTAGAGTCAACTGATAGGACTAGTGCATTTCTTTTGGCAGCCGGTGCCAGTGCCTGACTTCCTAATAATAGAATTAGGGAAATTTTTGAAATGTTTTAGACCTGAGAGAAAATATAGAAAGTAAATAATGTCAAACCTATGTATCTCACTTGGTTCTCACCTTTTGTGATGCAGCTTACGCTGTTAGCGTTTCTTTCCCACAAAGGAAGGTATTTCCACAACATTTAGGAAATTCAGCAACTGACAGCAGTGTATTCACAGAAAGGAAGCTGAAATAAAAAATGAAGTTATAAAACATGCAGAAGAGCAGAGCTGATTGTGGTCAATGACAGCAATGATCACTTATCAAGGAACCAAGTCTGGTATTGGTCAGTGTAATTTAGAAGGTAAGATTCAGAGATGTGTGCTATGTGTATGTGTTGGGACTGTAAATGTCCTAGATAGTAGCAGGTCAGTACCTGCCAGCTAGCCAAAATTTTCTTTAAATGGTGACCAAATGGTTGTCTGAACTAAAACTAATGTCCAGGATGAACAGCGATGGGCAAACTTTGAAGAAAGCAGACATCATCCTTGACACAGACACAGCTTTCAATGCTGGCTTTTAGTGATGCTTTACCCTGTGTGAAAAGACTGGAGAAAGGGACCAAGTTGACAACGGCAGGATACTTTGCTCCTAGAAATAAATTGAAAAGGCATATACCAATATGGCTGAAATTAAAAGCAGTAGTTTGTCGTTCTATTGCCTGTCAGAGCCCTTCTCATCCATCCACTGTTTTAATTAGATCTTAGATATATAATACGTATGAACACATTCATTAGGCGGTTTTCACCCTCACAGGAATAAACATCCAGTGGTAAAATTCTTGAAATAAACTATATTTATGAATAAAGTAGTAACACTAACTCAGAGTGTTTATCAGTCTATAATTGATATACTTTTTCTCCTATAATTGAAGCTATTTTTCTATGGTGTTGATGTCATTTGGGTGTTTATGGTTAGTTGCATTTATCTGGTCTTTCTCTTCTCTCCAGAAAATTCACCCAGAATCAGCCACTCTAATGTCATTCCTCAGGGTTCTGATATGGTAGTCCTCCCTGGGTGTTAAACAGTTCAGAGATGTTCAGCAGTCCCTATGTTACCCTGTTTTATTTAATTAACCTTAATTAATTATGAAGAGTATCTTCTATGCAAATATTGCAGTTATATATGCATATTACTTTGGATCACCTGTTTCTAATCTTAAAATCATAACAGTTATTAGGCATTAACTGGACTTTTGATGCTATTTGGAGACACTTTGAGTCAGCTTTCTGTCTTCTCTTCAGGCAACCAAATGTGTAGTGAAAAAAGTCCCTTTGGGAAAAATGAGTTTTCACATCACATTTTTTTCTTCAAGAAACTACAAGATAATTTTATAGTCATCTGTACTTCAGAACTTTATCTTGTTGACTAAAATGTTTTTTCTTCAATTTTCAAAAACCCTGATTATTTTGACTTCAATCAAATAGAAGCTTAAAGGCATTGGAAATGAAATGTATTGAAAGATTAAGTTAAAAAGTTGAATTCCTTCTATTCTTTGCCAAAATAGACAACTGTTTTTACTTTACTTACTAAATATTGTCATCTTTTAGCCTGGGAGATATTTTCTGGTTTGTCACACACCCGGAAGTACTAAAGGAGTCTCTTCAATAAAAACACAAATGGCAGAAAAAATTAATGTAATTAAAAAAAAAAAATCAAAGTTTTGTTAAGGAAAAAAACCAATAAGAGCTTCAAAAACATGACTGAGGTACAGAAGAGGAGTATATATAGGAATTATTGAAATAACTGATGTAATTAGTTTTTGCATCCACATAGGATTTCAAATAGTTGTAAAGTTTTGAAAAGAAATAACAGGACAAAACCAGCAGAAGAGTGCTCTGCTGTGGATTATTGTGATAAAAGTAATGGATGAAATAACTTTTGAAGAAGGATAAAGGATTGTGATGTTCATTCTGTGGTGGCATAGATTACCTCCTGAGTAGTAGCGCAATCTTGATGCTTAGGAAAAAAGAAAACCCTTCCCATCTGCAAAAAACCTGGTGATCACTTTTGAGGTAAATTATTTTAAGAAGCATTACAGTAATATTAAAGTTTTACAGTCTGAAAATTATATGTGAACATTATAATATTTATTGCATACAATTAGGATGTCAAATTGTGGTGTTACTTGTACCTATATGAATCCAAATTTTTCTTTATAGCAATGGTTTACTCATTACCCCTAAGACACAAAATTGAAGATATTTAAAAATACTAATTTTGGATTACTTAAAACCAGGGATTGTATTAAAGTAGCAATTTACATTTTTGTACCAATGTACTTTAAATACTTTCTTTCTGAGGTCTCCAAATGATGGAAATGCCACAATCCAGATTTGAAGTGAGGACAGAGGAGTTAGGCAAGATAAATATATCTGTAACTATCCTTTTAGCAGACACAGTTACACTTTATTGGGAAAGGGTTTGGGAATTTGTCACTCCATTTAGCTTGCTCGATTTTGATGGTCCAGCTTGCTGCTCTGTTGTGCTACAGCTAGATATATTAAGAAGTCATTGCATAAGCTTCATGAAGCACAGAAACTAGATGTAATTTTCACATATTTTACAATATTTTTAGCGTGTTAACTTCACTGTTCCGGTTTCTAATCGACTAAAATGTGTCAATGCACCATTTAAGTGAACTTTCTGGATAATAGGGTATGCCTTTTATTTGAAAGGTGTATTTTAAATAAATCAACCTTTAAAATGCATTTTTTTCACAAAATATATCAAACTGTACATAAACCTTTCAGGAAATCTGATGTACTAGATCCTTTTTAATGCTTCACTGCATCATGAAACAGTCATGCAAGAATTTCTCTTGTGCATTACCTAACTTATTATAGAGATAAGTTACACAAACCATCAATGTTCATAAAGATGAGAAAGAATAACAACTCTTCTTGTAAATAATTTAGATTTTTTTTTCTGGGTTGTAGTTTTTTAATATTTAGAAGCCCCAGAAAACTCAGTATTGGTTTTACATATGACTGAATCTGAGGGATAAAGTTGTGTGTAACTTTATCCCTCACACAATCCTGACCATTTTAATAGAATGAGTAGAACTTCTCTTCCCAAGTGAATTTTACATCAGAAATACAAAATAGCTAGCAGGCACAATTCCAAGTTCTATCATGAAAGTTGTTTAAAATGATTTTATTTTACGAAAGAGTTTTATTTATTCCGCAGTCTTGAACAGTGTCTTTTATGTATGTGCTTCTAGTTCTTAAATATTCAGAGTAAACACTTTCTATATTAGAGTCAAGAAGCATCTCACCACTCTTCCTAGTCCATGCAGTGGAAAACAATTGCAGAAATTATTATAATTGTTGTTATTAACAATTTGCAGAAAAACAAATCCAGAAATTATCTGGATTACATTCCTGTTCCTTTCCAGAATCTGATCTCCTTGGTTCAGATAGCCTTTGCTTTTTACACAATTAGGACTGCTTTCAATGTGGTATATATTGTAAACTCCTATTAATTGATCCCATCTGTCCATTTTTTATGTTTGGTTTTTTAGAAGATTTTATGTGGGGTTTTTTTAATAAACTCTTAATTAATAGCATTTTTGTGTCAAAATCTCTCTCTCAGTCTTTAAATTTCTAGAAAGAAAGCAGCTAGTGTCAGCCTTCAAAGCATCCTGGATGGATTCTAATTTTTTTGGAGCTAAGAATGTTGATTTTAGTACATTTTTTCTCCAAGTTACCTTACACACTGCAGATAAAACAGAGAAACAATCCAGATGCACTGGCCTCCCAGGAAATAAAATATCTAAGGTGATATATTGTTTCAGTAGTTCATAGTGTTTATCTGGATCAAGAACAAGATATGTTCTAATTCTCTTGATGAGGAAAGCCTTGAAGTTTCATTACAGCCAGATCAAAGGATAATCTTTACGCAGTGATGAGGTGAAACTGTTATGCTGAAAACAGCAGCTAATGCCAGGCCAAATGTGAATTTGATGTAAAGTCAAATATTTTGGAAGGTGAGAGAAATAAGTTATTTGAGCACAGCCTTCAACTTTTCTTTTTTCTGGGTTGTTTTTAATTTTTTTTTTTTTTGTGGTTGGTTTTTTTGGGTTTTTTTGGGCTTTGTCTTTTGTTTGGTTTTGAGTTTGTTTTGTTTTGGTTTTTGGGTGGTTTTTTTTGTTTGGTTGGTTTTGTTTGTTTTTTTTTTGTTTTGTTCTGTTTTGTTGGTATGTTTGTGGGGATTTTTTTTTGTTTTGTTTTGTTTAATTTGGACAAGTAGCTTCAGCAATTGTGCAGTTAAAATTCACCGGTGCAGTTTATTAAGATGAAGATGGTAGTTACTGCACATTCAGTAGAGGGACTTCAACATTACTCTTTGCAATTTTTACAAAACCTGATACAATTTTTAAGTTGCCCAAATTTTCCTCCTTTCCTCCCAAAGAGTTACAGTGTAAAATTTTGGTAGTCGTAAATTCTTTTTAGGAGCTGCTTCCAACAAAAAATGGATTAACTACTTGAGAGTTTTGAATTTGGGGGCAGAATTTCTTTTCTTAGAGTGTGTTTCTTTAGTGAATATTCTGGCAATTATCTAAGGTAATTTTGAAATGAAAAGTCACAAAGAGAACCATAAAATATATGATTTTCTGCCTTTGTATTATGACATGCATTTCTAATACTTTCACACTTCAAAGATTATTTTAGTTCATATTGTATAAAAGGGAATTTCTACGTGCAATTTCATAGAGAAGAGATGTAGAAATGTCTCCAAAATATTTCCAAGAGTTTTCCTGATGACTTGTATGCATGTTTTCAAATTATTTTGTCACAAAAAATATCAGCAATACTGTGAGTGAGTGAGTCAGCAGTACTGTGTTTATCTTTTCTTATATAGTCAGTAGATAAGTATCTTCAGGGAAAATCTTCTGTTTATCCTCAAGGGGCTTGTTCTGTTTATTTATATTTTATTATTTCTACTTGTATGTTGAAATCTTACCAGTCTTGCAGAAGAGACAGAATTTATGGAAGTTTCCCTAATTAATGGCTAAAGTACTTCCAAATGGATATAAAAAGGTCTGAGGACCCTTTTCTAAAAGACAGAAATTAAATTATAATTTTTGATGTTTAGTGCTTTAGCAATTTTCAACCATAATTTTTGGGGGAAGAAAAAAGTTCATTACAGTATGCTTGTGAGTCTGGCAGTAGGTCATAATCGCAAAGATTTAATTCTACTTTTTTAAATGCTTAAGCTTCCACCCTCCCTCTCTGAGAATCTGCAAGAAAATAAGTCGTTAATCTCACACCATGGGCAAAAATGGAAACTTCCTTTGGGCAGAAAATGTGATTAAGAACTCTTTGAAGAAAATGTGGTGAATCTCATATCTTGTATTTACTGGCAATATAGACATTTCCTTGACAGATGAAATATTTCCTTTTATATTTCCTTGAACCTGACATGAAAATTACTTAAATGCTCATTTGATTTTTTTTTTGAGCCATTTGTAGCACCTGCTCCAATACAGTGGTTTTAGTGGTATTGTGTGTCATAAAGAAATTAATAGAAATAGAGATTAATTATTAGCTGGAAGTTCATTTTAGAACTAAATTCCATAAGTAACTTGATCCTCAAAACTATTTCTTATACTGAATTTTTTTGCAACTGTTTCAGAAACCCATATTTGATTAAAAAACTTGGTTTGTATTCTTCTGTTATCTGATTGGGTAACATTTCTTTAGCATGTATTTTTGAATTTTATATTCAGCTGAGTAGTCTTACTTATAATTCCATTTCAAAGAGTTTTTGTGAGAAGTAGGGACCTATGTGCAAACCATATATCTGCAGGTGCCTAAAATCATTCTTTTTAATTCCTAGAAATTATTTCCAAATCCATTATTTCATCCCTGTAAAGAGCAGTAAAATCAAAGATATTGTGCTCCAACAATCTACAGGAAAACTAACAACTGTGTAGAAGAAAATATTATAATATATATTATAATTCAAGCCTTTTATCAAAGTGTAGGGAACTGTTAAAAATAAGTCTTAAGTGGCCTTGATCATAACCTAGTATTATTTATTTTAAAAATCTGACCTTTAAAGAGTTTTGTAGTTACTTGATTTTTGCAGCTTATTAACTTAGAGGACTCTCTAGCATATAGACTTTCAAGACTGAAAATTTCAGATACATAAATTCCTATTAGTAGTTAGCAAATGAACTTTCCAAAGAGAAAATAACAATTACCTTGCATGGGAACATAATGCAACCTTTAATTACACAATTCTATCCCTTTAAGAGAGGAACACAATTTGCAATTATTTACCACAAATGATATGGTTTGATACCACAAGCTACATTTGATAGTATTTTATTTAGCTAAATTTGACAGGCTGTGAAAGGTTTCATCATCATGTTGAAGAAAGAAATAAAGAGGGACCATGAGCTCCATAACTTCAATCTTAAAATAAAGGAAAAGCAGACTGTGCAGACTGCAGAAATCAATGAAGGTTTGGAAAGCTTTGCGCATAAGGATACATTTATTTAAAATACCGTAGTAGCAGATGGGAAAGTTATTTTTCCTTATGTATCAGATGTGTGATGGGATATAATTACAAAGCAACAAAAAGTAGTGTGGGATTCATAGAGTTAATAGAAGAGATGATTATACCAAGTTAAAGAGTAATATTGTGGGTGGTTTCAGAAGTCAATTTTATTCTAGGGTGCAATCTGGTTAAGGAGATTCAATACAAAAAATATATGAAGGATGTCTTATTATTAAAAAAAAAAAGCTAGACAAAATAAACCTTTGAACTAATACTCACTAGCCAGAAGGAAATATGTCTGATAGAGATGAGGAGTAATAATCATAATTTTTATCAACCTTGGGAAACAAAATAAGAGCAAAGCTGAAAATGCCATTAAAAACCTAGAATCTGTAGCACCATCTATTGGCTGACCTGAGAATGTTTCATATTAAGATACGATCTCCACATACAGCTAAGAGAAGAGAAAATAAGAGAGAAACCTGATATTTGTACACAGGTGAATGACTACCCACACTGGTACTATTCACCCCTTGCTGCCTCATTGGAGGCTTCATTAGGAGTTGCAGAGAAGAAACAAATGATGCCGGTGTTGAATTTGGACTAAACATTCTTGCATGGAGCAGGAGAAGGTTAAGCCACACTTTCATAATAGCTGACCTCCTCATAGGGAAGATAGAAAAAAGCACCAGGATCACGAGTCAGTGGGGATGTTCTAACGATTTGGAAAGGAATTGAACTTAATACATGGTGTAAAGTAATCATCTACTTGCACCCCGTGTGGTTTCACTGAGACAGAGGTTTTTCTGCCTTGGCAAGATAAGAGCAAGTTACTAATTTAAAACAAATCAGAATTTAAATTGTTCACTAGAAGTAATAAAACACTGGGGGCGGGGGGTGGAAATAAAAGGTAGAACAGACTAACATTCTGCTTGTGTAGCATTCTGTCTATATTCTGTGTACTGTTTTTGACAGTATGCGTGATCTTAGGTTTCCTGTTAAGTATCTCTCAAACCATGTTACCTCTTGAGGTTTGCCCAGTACCTTCCAGAATCAAATCAACTGCATTAGGCCAAAGTCTCTTTGGAGGTGTTGGCATTCCGACAGGCTGTTCACTGGGATTAGCATGCTTCAGTGACATTGAGAAAGTAGCTTGACCTGCTGTTGCTTCTGCTTCTTCTTTTTTAAGACATTGAATTTGATTTCAAAATATGATGGACTACAAAAAAACCACACAAAACTCCAAACAAGAAAAGCCTCTTTATTTTGGAATGTCAACTAAGATCTAAGATACTTGTGTGCAAATCTCTGGCCCAATAAATATTAAAGTACTATATTAAAAATGGAATAGAACAATGTATCCAGAATAGAACAATGTTAATAAAATAGATGGAGTAATCCAGTCCTAAATACCAGCTAGTCTGATGATTACAGTCTTCTTCCTTCGTGTGTGGACAGAGATGTGGAGTAAATACAGGTCTCCTGTACATGAGCAGCTGTCTAAACCCATAGGCAAATCCTTCTCCTTGAACATGTTTCTGACAAATGTCAAAATTTGGCTGATCATTCCCATTTCCTTTTTACTTTTTTTCTTCCTGCCTTTGAATTTGTTAAAATTTTCTCACTGGAAATAATGTAAGAAAAGAAAAATAATGTGAGAAAATAAAGACAATTCATTCTTTCATAAAGAATGAATTCTTAAAATTATTCTTTTTTTTCTTTAAGAGAAATGGAGTTGGATTCATGAGAGCTTGGACTGGAAAATCTTTCCTCAACTCCCAATTTTTCAGTTCAGCTCTGACTTTCTTTGCTGGTCAAAGAAAGTTCTCTCAAAATCATCTGAGTCACTAAACACTACTGACATAGGATAGTAGAAAAGAACAACACAGCAAGCAAGTCCACAGAACTGATAAGTCAGAACCATACTTTCTAAATATATTGTGAACAGCAGTTACTTTTGATTCTCTTACTGGTCTCTGACATTACCATCACAAATGGTAATGTCACCCTAAATCCTTTCATCTTACTGCTGCTAAAATGTAGTGAGCACAAACATTTGTTTTGGCCATTGTTCTTCTCCTTACTTGAACCAGTGCTGCATAAAAATGAAAAACACTTGATTAGGGCCCAAACATGTTCATGTTTTGCAATGACATTTAAAATTACTATAATATACTTGCTTCCTACAAGAAAATCTAACATTTAAAAATATTAAAATCTGACTCACCAGAACAATGAGGAGCAAACAAAGATTAAATAAAGCTAAAAGAAAAATGAAAAAATATCATCCCTGCAGGCAAAATTTATTCAGAGTCACATTTATTTTAGAAAAAATGAGAATGCAAAAGTCTAATGGCAAAAATGATAGCCTGATTATGTAAATTTTCATACATAAAATAAAAAAAATAAAGGTCAAAAAATTACACAAAGTAGTAACCAAACACCCATACACACAATGATTTCTACCTTCAATATTTCTCATATGGAATTTTATTATGTGAGTTCTCAAGAGAATAACAAACAAAATATGTATAAGGAATAATCATGTGTATGCAGGGATTACAGTGGGGAAGGAAGTACATTGTGAATAGAAATACTGTAAAGAAAAATAACTTGAATACAGTACACATGCTGTGACATTTTATACACTGAGAAAAACTGACAGTAAGACATTACTTAATATATTTAAAGAAATACTATTTAAAAATTTATTTCTAATGATAAATTTTGACACACAATCAATTATTTTTCCCCCAGTTTTTATCAATGCAGTTTCCAAATATTCTGGAAATAAAGTAAGACTCAAGTATAAAATGATACATGGATATTCAGCTGAATTAGTAGCAGATCAGATATCACTAGCTGCAATTAGTGTCACAATACTATGACTTTTTGCACTTAAGTCTTGTCCCTAATCTGCCTGTATCCAAAAATTGACTGAGACTGGTCCAGTGTACAAAAGGTGGTAGTTTTGTTCACAAAACAAGATACTTTGAGAACATATCTGAAAGTAAAATTAAAAAAACAAAAAGAAAGAAAAAAGTTATGAGAAACATTTGTATAGTAAAGTTCTGCTAGCTAAAAATCTTTTTTATCTCAGAGAACCAGTGAACTTGAAAATTTAGTAAATGTGCTTAGAAAATATAATGAAACCTAAACAGAATTATTTACAGCCACAACACTCTCCTACTACGATCTCAAAACCTTTTTGCAAAAATCCTAAAGGAAAATGATTATTTTTTTTTAATCTGAGTGAACAGGGTTCACTTTAACTGAGTTAAGTGTATGTACAGGCTGGAAAAAAAAAAAAGAAATTACATGGCAAACATTTCCGAATGCAGCAACTTGAGATCCAAAGGATTCCTAATCCTCCCAGTATACTCAAATCGGCGCGCTTTTTAGCATAAATATTTCCATTTTATTTTAGGGTTCCCCAGCACAAATGGGAAAAAAAAGAGATGTAGAAGAATAGACCTCTCTAGGATGCTCTTTCAGATACACCTAAAAAATATTAATTTATTATGAGAAATACAAAAGAATTTATTTTGTGACGGATACCAGATCATGTCTTAGATGTTTAAAAAGAAGAATTCTAGGACAGAAGTAGAATTTAGGGTTTTCAAGAGACAAATCATAAAAATGAGCTTGCCTTAGTATTGTCTTTTCTTCAACTATTCTAACTATGGCCAATTCCAGAGCCACATAGATTGGTCTTGTGCTCTGTCATCCCAGAATTCTCAAAATCTTCCTTTTCAGGCTCTGAGACTCAACTCTGATGCCACATTAGAAATTCAGAAGGACTGCACAACTGTATTTCTGACTCTAGTTTATTTTTTATATGTTTTTATGAAAATTTTATGTTTGGGTTGTTGATTTTTTATTTTTATTGTTAAAACTAACATCTTCCAAAAGCCATAGACTTCTTGTAAAAGTTTTTTTCTCCCATATTATAAAGCTCTCCAAATTTCTTCACTTTTTCAGATAGGTAACTTGCTCACCTTCTGCCATCTAGAAGATATGAACAGTATCTTCAGATACTGACATAAAGGTTTTCAGGACAATATCTCCTGTCAGGGTCTATGAGAAAGACTGAAGATGACACATCTTTTGGCTGGGAAGTCTGGTTAGTCAGGCTCTTCCAATTTCTTTTTATTTTAAAGATATCTCACTGCTCAAGATAGTGTAAACTTGTGTGTGTAGTCCCATGTAATGTGCAATGTAAATTGTAATCCTTAAACACTAAGTGCTCTTTTGGTAACTCTGAGTCTCTACATTTCTAGATCTCTCCCCACGCCTTTCAAGAGGATTTCTTTCTCATTTTCCAATTAGATCATCTTTCCTTATTAATATCAGTAATTTTTCAGCTTTTTGAAGTTGTTAATATTTTTTCCACCCATAATTTTAGACACAGAACTGTTTACAGATCAGCCCTGATTAATATTTCAAACACTATGGACCAGTATGAGTCTTCTCTAGAAAAGCTACCTTCTGCATAAATGGATAAAGAGTGATCATCATGCTCTTGCTTATGTTTGGAAAACTGCCTGAGCTATTAGTAAACTAATAATATTGACATTTGTAAGTGACATGAGTGTTATCTATTGTATATAATATTTACTTGCTCTTAAGAAAAGAATCCCCTGTAAAAGTTCCACTGACAAATGAGCAGACATTAAAAATGTGAGATCAAACTTAGGTATCTGAAAGTTGCAGATCTTAATCAGCTGGAAAGTCTTGTAGAAGAATAACTTATAAGATATATAAGCTCAGTAAATAAACTTATATGATTAAACCTTCTCAGTAAGTGAAACTTCTGCTTAAGAATTTGTTTCTTGAAAATTTTACTAAGAAATAATTATTTTCAGGTCATGTACATTTTATTTAGATATTCATCACTTTGTTACTTGAGATGCAAATTTTTCAATTGAAATTGTGGAAGATGGAAGATTTTTTTATTTTCTTTTCTCTCTTATTGATCATTCTTTCTTCTGCTTGATCTCCCATAGATTTAATAGAATAAGACTTGGTGAAAAAGACTGATTTGTGTACTTTTATGTACAACTTAAAAAGTTACAGCCAATTAATAATGTTTATATTGACACAAAAAGGGAATGCTTTGAGAAGACAAATCTTAAAATATGTTGATCTCCTGAAAAATATACTGATCTCCAGTTGATGTCCTGCAAGAATGGAAACAATGCACATATAAGAACAAAATATTTCAAATGCACATGCTCTTTTATGATTCAGCTCCTAAGAAAATCTGTAAGACTTGCTTCCCCATGCATTTTTATAAACCATTTGAATATAGCAAAATATAAGCTTAAAGAATGATGCTAATATGAACTGAGGTTCTTTTTTAGCACTTTGAATTATTTCTTACTATTTTTTCTGATTGCATTTTTTTGTTTTGTTTTGTTTACTGGAGCATGAGTTAAATAACCACACCCTGGAAATTTGGATGAAGACTTTTGCCATGAATCATGCTTGGCTGTGACCAGGGATAATGTGTTTATGCATGTCTGGAGAGATCATCCAGTACTTCATGGAACAGCATTTAATTATTTTGTTCTATAACTTTTTTAAACCATTTTATACAGTAATTTCTATATGACTGATTCATTATAGTCTCAAATTGCAATATTTCATGGCTGATAATTTCTTTTGCTAGTTCTTACTTGCATATGTTGAAATTACATGTTTTTTCCCTCTCAGGGACATAGCAGTTTGTAGTAATAGAATGCTCACATAGAAAAATGAACTCCCAAAGGAAAAGACACAGACATTGAACTCAACTTGTTCAGAAAAAGGACTCTTTCAAACTTGTTTCAAGAAGCCAAGATTGATATTATTGTTAGTACATCTCTAGGTCATAATTTCCTAATATGTAGTTGCAATGCTAATGAGTTAGAATCCCAGAAATAAATTATATTCAGGTGAGATTTCTTTACTTCTTTGTTTGTGAATGTGACATAAATGATCTATATTATTATAATATTTTTAAAAAGGTATATCATGCAAATGTTGCATTACAGTGTTGCCAGTTTGTGAATGCAAGTCTAGTCACAACTCTGGACTGTGTCCCGAGCCCCTTCTTTGTTCCCTTAGTCATCCAAGATATTCCTCCTCTCCAAGAAAACCCTCAAAATTTGACTCAGAGTCGCACCAAACCATCACTATCATGCTGAGGCTGGTTTCTTAGCCCTCAGACTCAGTAATAAGTAAATTGCTTTTCCAGGAAGCAGTTACGTGGAAAATCCTCCATATCCAATGTGTCAAAGTTGCTAGGATAGTAAAGAAATCCACTTGCACATACACAAAAACGAAAATCCTAAATATGTGCTTATTAAGAAATCCTAAAATTTTACCTCCAGAGAAATAATGGAGACATCAAAATTTAATCCTTTCCAAAGTTATAACAAGTCCAAAGTTATAACATGTCATTTCCTGTTTTAGTCATGCAACACTAAGAGACTCTAATATTTACATTTAAAAAAATATGAATATTTAAATTTGGAGTGAATGTCAAAATAAATAAATGCTAGAACGTTGAATAAATAATCTAAGGATGAATCTCTTCCACTTCAGCTTAGTAGCACCCCTACAATCATGACACATTAATATTCATGACCCAGACACATTAATAGGCAGAATTTTTGGTGGATTTTCTGAAAAAAAAAATTATGTGCTTGATTAGTTGACTGACATCAAGAAAATAGATTTTTTTTAAAAATTGATTCTCAGTATACATTAGGCTTCTTTAATTTTGTGCTGATTTGACTTTGTCTGAATGCCTGGTGCCCACCAAAGGTGCCCTAACCCTCCTCTCCTCAGTGGACAGATGAAAGAAAATGCAACAAAATGCTCATGGGCTGAGATAATGACAGAGAGACATGAGTCACAAGCCTCTCCTTCTCCATTGACCTTGGTGTCTGCAGAGCTGTCCGCCTCACATGTTCTCACTCTGCTCCTTTCTGGCCAATATTAAAACTGCACAAAAACTTTTGTTTTGGTTTCTCCTTAAATCTGTTTTCACCATCTCTAACTAGCCTAGCCTTGGCCAGCAGCATATCTATTTTTGGAGGCACCAGGGATTGGCTTGCCAGACTTGGTAGAAGCTTCCAGCAACTTTTCACAGAGGCCACCTCTGTGAACACCTGATACCAAAACCCAGGCCACGCAAACCCAATACACCTATAAAGAATGCATCTAATAGATGCTGTCCTGGACTGCTTGAACTCTAGACATATATGAATACTGGACTCTTAAACCAGAAAATCTTGAAATAAATCTTATTCCTTTCCCACTGGACTTAGGTCTGCCTCCCAGAGTAGCTATGAGCTACTGTGTAAGAAACTTCTATAGAAGATTAAAACTTGGGTGCAGAAAAGGTAACATGAAAAGATGTTTACTTTTACATGTACTTTTTTAGTATGTTCTTGTAAGTCCAATTCTTACTTCAAACTGCATGATTTCACTTGATGCATTGTTTATACACACAGAATTTCTCCCACATATGATTGTTTCATCTGTCATATCTTAGTTTCTATAAATCATCGGCAGCATGTCAATACATTTATAACAATAAATATTACTGAGATTAAAGTAAGAAACAGGCATAACTGAAACCCACACTATTGAATTATCCATTATGGCTACCTGCTTTTTGAAGTGCTGTGAAATAAAAATTGTGCTATCTCAGGCTATGAGAAAGCAGTGTAGCAGCCTTACTCAGCTCTCTCTGCTGCTTCTCCCACAACACTGAGCTTTTCTGTAGGTACATCTGTCATGGTTTAAACCAGGCCAGCAACCAAGCCCCACACAGATGCTCACTCACCCCCTGTGGGATGGCAAGAGAATCAAAAGAGTAAAAGTGGGAAAAGCTGTGTGTTGTCATATAAGCAATGCTCAGCAGTAATGAAAACCCTGAACTATCAACACTGTTTCCAGCAGAAATCCAGAACAGAGACCCATACCAGCTTCTGTGAAGAAAGCCAATAATATCCCAGCTAAGACCAGTACAACGTACTAATATCCTCTTTGGATTAATGGTTGTAACATCTAAGATCATGACAAAAGCCTGAAGTCTATGACATTTTTGAAGCCAGATCATAAAGAAGTAAGAACAAATTTATAAACTGATTAACACAGGTGGGCTTTGTTGGGTGTTTTCCTTTTCCTTTGACTCTTCTGTTCCAGTGTAGGTTGAATTGTTCCATGGCAAGTGGTGGGATTGTGCTTCAACCCTTCGGAGAGCCAGGTCCAGGTGTAGCAGATACCGCTCTGTGTGAAAGAAAAGAATGGCCTGCACTCAGCTGCCTAAGGAATTTGGAAAAACACATAGACAGCATCAATTGTCATAGCATCAATTGTAGCATGCAACTTGGCAGACCTCCTGTTAGAGCTCTGGTGTGTGTGGCATAACGGCGCTTAGCCGTATGTGTGGAGCCAATCTAGTTCTGACTCAGGGTTTACTTTGGCTCAGCCCTGGCTGTCAGGGCTGTCCCAGGGGACAGGGCCTGTGCCGGTGCCCCTTGCAGGGGGCAGCCAGGACTCATTTCAGGGGGGATTTTGCCTGGCAACACCTCACGTGGGGCAGGCAGTAAGGGGGCAGACACTGGAGGGGCTTCTCCAACCTGGTCGCGAAAAGGTCGCCACCAAAGGGTGCCAGAAAAAGTTGTGACTGGACCAAAGGTCTTCTGTCTGCGGACAGATTTTGGGAGGGTCCGGAGGGGATAAAAACTAACTGCGGCTGGGGCTCGCTGCTGTTCCTTGGCTGGTTCGCTCCGTACTTTGGCCCCAGCCTGCCTTCTGGCTCTCCTGCCTTGCGGCTCCTGCCCGCCCTCGCCTCCCTCCTGCCTCCCTGAGTCCCTGTGCACCGCCCTGCCCCTTCTCCCCCGCCGCTTTGCCTGGGCTGCCCGCATTCAACCCCGCCGCCCCGGTCCAGCTGGTCGCCGCGGCTCTGTCCAGGTCCCTGGACCTCCCATCCGGCCCCCGCTCACCTCCTGCCGCCCGAGGAGCCGCGGCCCTCCGGGAGCTGCGCCGGCCTCTCGGGGCCCGGCCCGGGCACGGGTGCCGTCCCGGTCGCTGGGGGTAACGCCCTCCCCTTCCCTCAGTTCCTGCCTCCCCTCTCCCCCAGTCCTTTTCCATTTCCTTCATTGTTTTCTGGCTCTTCTGGCCCTCTTTCTTCTGGGCAACTCCTTCTCCTTCTTGTTTTTGTTACCAATAAACAGTTCTCAGGTACAGCATTTGCCTCATTTGGCTTAATTTAATTCCTGACCGTCCATTATTGAAAGAACTGGTCTCTGTTCCGCACACTGGAACGTGGCGCCATAGCAAGCCTTCAGTGAGGCCACAATAGTCCGCTGTTAACCTCAGCTCCGCCGGAATTTTTCACTGGCCATACTGAAGACTGAGCAAGTCCTGCTGATTATTTCATCTTGCCTTCATGCTTGTCAGGAACAGCCTCCAGAGACTGCAAATGGTTGCCTCTTTTTTATTTTCTCTGTCAATTTCTTAGTCCCCAGGAAAAGACATAAATTTTATGGATCCATCAACCTCCATGTCCACTGGTTCTTTTTCACTACTCGTGTGAGTACTGTCGTTCAGGTCTGGGTCCCTGTCTCAATGATGTTCTGAGTTGTAGTTTGGATGTCTCAGTCTTGACATCTTCAGAGGCAGTCTGGGTCTCTATCTTAACTATCCACTACAATAATACTGAACTGTGGCTCAATAGACCTGGGCCAAGCCTCAAAATGGTGCTAGAAGCTGCTGGGTTTTGTTGGGGAAGGCAAAATACCCTTCTACCAGGCAGTGCATTAATTAATTGAGGTTATTTGCTTGGTTCAGATATCAAATCCCAGTCTATGTCAGGAGCCACCCACCCAAATACTTCCACACACTCTGCCACACAGGCACCACCTGCCTAATGTCATGTTTTGCTTTCGTCTCTCCCCGTAACTGTGCCCTCTTCTACCAGGATGACGCTGGATTTAGGACCTGGCAAGAAGCTGACAGCGTTAATAATATTAAACAACGGGCCTGAAAGTGATCAAGGGGCTCAGGAGCCTGAGCTTCAAAAATACCCACACCAATCCTGAATTAGGAGCAAGATATGTGCTCTCATCCTGCCCACAAAAAAGCTACCCCAGCACAGCTAGGCATCAGTGACAGGGCAAAGAACATAACCATTGTTTCTATTAATGTGTTTCCAAAATCGCCAAAGTAAAGAGCTGAGCAGTGCAACAATTAAACTCTGTGACCCTCACACAAGTCTAACAATTAATAACTAATATACTTACAAATTCAAAACTGCCTCACACTGAGTGCCAGGAAAGGAGTGAGTGCCAAGGTGGGTTCACCTTGGAAGGGCACCAAGTGTCCACCAAGACAATTTCAAACTCCCCCTCCTAAGCAGGTCATGGGGAAGAAAATAAGGTGAAAAACACATAGATCCTAATGAGGGCAGTGTGCAAAGGATGTGCAAGGAAACAAAGCAAAACAGCAAGGTGTATTCTCTATTTCCCTTCAGCTGGTGATGTCCAGCCTGGGAAGCAGTGCTCCAATACATGTAGCAGTTGCTACATGTTCTGAAGACAATCACCTTAAGAAGAAACACTTCCCTCTCTCCTTGTCTCTTCTTGTGTCTTCTCACCTCAAAACCATATGACATGGAATATCATTATGGCACCGTCCAAGTCTCTTTCCCAGACCCAGCCCACCAGGCCTGGTGGGGTTTCAGCAGACAGAATGGGTGCTGTGCAGGCACAGCTCGGTAGTCGCCCAAATACTGGTGTGTCATCGCAGCATTCTTGCTGCAGATACAAATGACAGTACTGTAAGGTTTGCTAAGGGGAAAGTTAACTCCATCCCAGCAAGATCCTCTAAACTTTTAAAACTTAGGGCTCCTATGAGTTCACAAATTTCCAGATAAAGTTAACATCCTGATCGGCTTGAAGAATAATACTTTTTTAATTTTTTTTTTAAATTTAGCCTTTTTTACCTTAAACATGCACATGCTAGTGGTATGGTAAATGTTTTTAGCACAATGTAATTCAAATAGCTTTAATAGCAACATAGCAGCAACTACAGCCAGCTGTTCCCTGATGTCTTTATAATAGCTAATGAAATTTCTCACCAACACCAATGAACTTTACAACAGATATTTTACATATCTTGGTTGCTTTTCCAATAGGCTTCATAAACTTATTCTCACATGAGGAAATGACTAGTTAACTAGAACGAGGCTTTAGACATCTTTCTTTCATGGTTGAATCAAGGCTACCTGTTCATGCAAAAAGTTGAAGATATTCAAGTTTTCTTCTGTAATTTTCTGCTTTTCTTTCCACACTGGCAAATCTCAGCCATGCTTTAATGTCATTTTATTATTTTTTAAATGTAATTAATTGTTGTGATGTATTTTCCTTTGTGTAGGTGTGTATGTATATCACTCATTCTTTGCCCATCCTCATGTTAAGCAACATTCAACTCTCAGTTTGTTAAATCAGTAATCTTTGTTGCTATAACCATCAATATATTGCATATAGTAAGTTCTTGTTAGGTAGAATACAGAAACTGTTAGCATTTTAATAATTATTTCCTATTGCAATACAATATGTTTTTCTTTTCTTGATGAACTTTCTGGTAACAGTAAAGCTCTCTTAAATTGGTAAAGAAATAATAATCAATTTTTTAATCAATCAGCTTTCTAATTAGCAGGATGTTTTAAATGAAGCACTTGACATTGCTGTCACTCACTTGAATGCACACATACTTGATATCCTTTGATGCTAAAATTGTCAACACAGTTAAATATAAGTTTCTTACATAGCAACTGGGTTGCTACTGTCTCCAGTCATTTTATCCAAATGGAGATATGAACAGATATCTGATACACAACATATAAAATCAACTTTCTAAATTGCTAATTATACCATATTTATTCTCAATGATAAGAACTCCATATGCCTCTTGTTATCTTATTGAAACTGCAAGCATTAGACAGAAAAAAGAATATAAATTGTTCTCATAAAATTCCTTACCACATTATCTTGGTAGGTTTGCAACAACCTAAGCGCATTCAGCACTGGAGATTTACATTTGTGTGTGCATTTGTACACTACTGCGAACACATCCATGCACACATCTGCATAAACAATTGATTTAACTCCTTTATTGTTAGTGTGAATTTGCTTCCTCCCTTCATCTCCAAGGATGCGAATTCTCATGCAGTAATGAATGCCAATATTCTGCAAAATCAAATTCTTATTATGGCTCACGCTTCGCCCTAAATTTTCCCTATATTTGATGCTTTGTTATTGTTGCTGATAACAAAAATAGTTGTGAAAAAATCAGGTGTATTTTTTACTTCCACTATGTCGTTAAATAATTTTTTCAATGTCTCATACTGTGTGTCTTTAATGGTGTTTACTGTAATCAATGAAGACCTCTCAGATACCGCAAGAGAGTTTGATATTCTCATTGTTTGGAGAAAAATCACACCAGTGTTTTTGTGAGTATACTTATCCAAGACCTTTTTTCTGATCACACAGTGACCTTACAAGTATGATTGAAATTAAGGAATAGACAACAAAATAGTGTTCAAATATTATAACCCATGTTTCCTTGTTGGCATTACACTTAATAAAAGTAACAAAAGCTTTGAAAGTGAAATTATCATTTCCCCAAAGCATGTGCTTTGCTTATATTTTAATAATGGAAGGGAAAGAAAGGCTTCAGGTAAACTTGACTGTTTTGGTCAGTCAATTCAAAGACTTGTCCATTCAAAATTATATCTGAAAGAGAGAGGAATGGTTCCATTCTTAGTGACTTTCAGTACAGCAAGTCAGTAGCAGCAGTAGTAATAGTTGTAATCTTAATGTTAGAATCAATTCAGAAGAACCTTGTAACACTGATTGAAAGAGGATGTCAGTTTTAGTCTTACCAATGTCCATTATGGCAAGGGGAGCACTGAACCAAATCAGGAAGGTCTGCTCTTTGGTGCCTTCTGAAAAAAAAAAGAAAAAGAAAAACAAAAAAAAGAAAAAAAGAAAAAAGAAACCAGGCATAGGCCCCAAATAACCAAACAAACACAAAAATGCAAAACAAATCCCTGACCCTGAAATAAACCTAAATAACCTAACACCCCCCAAAAAAGGAAAAAAGAAAAACCAAAATCCAAAAATGAAACTCAGTCTATTTCATTCCAGAGTATGAAATAATGAAAGATTATGAATTTTCTCTATAAGTGCAACAAGTGTTGAAGTATTGTGAAGCTGTGATTTTCACAGGAAGTGTTAAGTCAAAGAGCAGCTGAGGGAGGCTTAAGATAGGTGCTAGTAGCATTATAACATTTTTGAAAACAGGCTGCTGAATATCAGTAGTGTTACAGGGCTGAAACTAACACTTCAGCTCTGTCACTTTCTTGGAATAACTTCTTGTAATTGCTTCTGGCGAGTAATAACTTGCTGGTTTTAAATCTAAAGCCTGACAAAATCAATGGTAAATCAAATGTTTAAGATACATGTTACTTCATTTACTTTGGATCTAGATTCAACAGATCCTTCCTTTTAATATATCAAATTTTCAATTACTACAGTATGTCTCATTTACTACAGTATCATTCTTATAACAAAGTCCACCCTAAAATCCTAATTCTCAATATGATTTGTCTTTCACAACCTAATCACTGCCTAAGTTAAATAAATAAAAAATAAATAAAATACATAAATAATAATGGAACTAAGAGGTAAAAAATCAGAGGGTTTCTTAACAAGATAAATATGGCACAGAGATAGATAACTTCTCTCCATTTCAACTGCTGAAATACAACCCAATGCTCAGTTAATGTATTCTAGACAGCACACAGTCTCTGTTAAGGTAAACTGATTTCTCTTAATATAGAGGCAGTAAGACAAGCAGAAAATAATAGAAAACTATAAAATATATTGGTGACCTTATTCTGTCAAAAATTAATTAAAAATAAATGAGTATAATAAGATATTACATTTCCTTCCAAACATAATTTTGGTACTATTGTGAAATTCACGGTGCCTGTGTTGATACCTGCAACTGTTTGTTCTGATAAACACAAATTAGCTATAGACATCCCCCTTAATAAGCAGAATTACATACTTTTACAAAAGCATTGCCATCTTTTTTCATTTATTTATCCTTTTAGAAGTACATGAGATATGAATAATAGTTAGATTACCCACTGCTGAAGCAGGCAATATTTCCATGAGAATAGGGAATGTCCTATGTTTAATGCATATTAATTTCCTTCCTGCAATATTCCTTATTGGTAATTTGAACAGCCAATCTCAGTTTAATCTTTAAGCTGCTGAAGGTTTTCATTTTAGACTTTCCTCTGCACTTCTTCATAAATGCAAATGCCTAAGGGTCTGATGCAAAGCACCATTTCATATCTAGGCTGAAGGACAGATCCTTCTGTCTGTTCTACTCCTGAAAATTACTTTCGGAAAGCATATCCTGTGTCATTGTTTTCAGTGAGGTAAAAGACACAAAATCATCAGAAAGTTTCTGAGAGACACTTGGTGAAAAATTACTCTTTATACCTGTACAATGAGTTCTAGGCAGCATCGTCTGTTGATTCTTATAAATAATTTTCTTTCTAAAAATACTCAAACCCCACCAAAAAAAGCTCACAACCAGACGAACCAAAACCAGCAACAACAACAAAACCCACAAAAAAGCCCCAAACAAAAACCCTCAAAACTAAAACCCCCAGAAGATCAATGGAAACTTCCCTCTACAAACTCCAGATGAGACCTTTCCATTATTTCCCAAGATAAACAGGATGTAATTTTTTAAGGGTTCTCATTTGAACCTTATCTGTGATGTAAGTTAGTACACCAAAGAACCCTCTAGTGATTCAGCCTGTGTTGCTCCTTCATCACATTCCCCTCCTTATCAGACAGTCTGTTGCTGTTTATACTGAATACGGGGGCGAGTTTTTATGGTTAAAGTGGCTGAAAAGAAACCTTACAACAAAGCAAATCAAGCAAACCTTATAATAAAGTAAATAAAGTTTTACTTTAAACCATTTTACTTTAAAATGATAGATCTAGAGTTTTAGGATGAAAGGAGTTAATTCATGGGATAGTTGATTTATTTTTCACAAAGAAGAAATGATAGTTATTTCTCAATATTTTACAAGCAGCACAGTTATCTTTGAAGTTTGTGATTTTGAGATTGTACTTTATATTGATTGTAATAAAGGAATAATAGAGGAAGTGCATCTAACTCATAATGCTGAAAGCTTCACTGTGTAGTAGTCATAGAATTACAAGATCATAAAAATGCTCTTTGGTTCTTTTGGAGATCACCTAGCCGGAACTCTCACCTGAAGACTAACAGTCAACACAGATCAAATAAGCCATGGTTTTGTCAAGATAAATATTTATAACTTTCAATCTGCCCTATCCCTGTTGGTTGGAGGTTGTCCATAAATTTCCATGTGCATTTGGGCACTAACTAGTCCAGTAATAACTGAGTTAGTTAATAATGACCCTTTGAGCCTAGTGACCAGTTACATTCCAGCCTAACAACAACAGTCCATTCCTCCAGCCTCTATTTTCTCCAGTGAGAGGGCTGTGAAAATGGTGTCAAAAGCCTGACTGAGCTTAAGGTGTCTCCTGTCTTCCTGCCTATGTAAGCAGCCACAGAGCACAGCCAGGCTGGTCAAACATGGTCCTTTGTAAAGCCTTATTGTCTTTTGTGTGACTGAAAAAAAAGATTTACAAAGCAGTGTACACTGTAATCCCCCTGTGGGGGATTGATTGATTCCTGCTTTGGTTGTTTGTTATTGCCTTAAGTAAGTGTATTCAAAGTTATTTTTTAAAGAGAAGGCTCAGGACAATGGCATTTTTAAAGCTGATTACAGAGGATATTTAATCAGGCAGTGTATAAGGGAAAGGAAGATTATTTGTAGATAGCAAAAAGCCTAGAATTTCTAGTACACAGAGACTGATCACTCATAAAATATCTTTAAGGATTTTTTTAAAATATAAATTAAAAACACTGAAAAATGCCAACCAAGAAAAAAGGATTGTGAGTGCCAGTACTGATTCCTAAGTTAATCTTAATTAACACCAGGTAACAAGATTTTTGAAAATAAATCACTGACCACCTTACAGTAATTTATTCTGAAGCTCTGCTGACAAAGTGGCTGTCTCATTGGTTTTCAGCACATTACTTCATAGAGTGGGTAAAAAGTATTGGGACATTCACATGACAGCCAAGGGTATTTATCCCTTCTCATAAGGCACAGCTGGCTCAGCTATGCAGGCATGAGAAACAGTAGTTATGTCCTAGAAAGGGTCATAAACCAACCCCTGAAGCACCCTGCCCAGGGCCTCTGGCGATCACCAGAGGACTGTGCATGCTCCATTGGGTTGCAGCAGACTCTTCCCACAGGGGAGGTGCTTGGCATTCCCACCTGAACCTGAATATGGATTAACCAATTGAAATTTTTGTTTTGGGCGCTCCCCCACCCCTGGCAGATGAAGACTGAAACCATCACTTTAATCAATGAACATTGACATTACAACAACTGACTCTTGTTGCTGGGTTCACAGGTAACAATATTTTTCCTCACCACTATTTACTCTTGTGTTTTCCTTTTCTTTAACTTATATATTTCCTTAAGGAAATATATTTTTATAAGTATATTTATTTTTTTATAGTGCTGTATTTTTACAGATACTAAAAAAAATGGCTCAATACCCCCTTTCCATTGCAATCAAATTGTTTTAAGATAAACATTCCATGTATATATATACACATATACACAACACACACCAGTCAGTGCCATTTCACTGTAATCTGCTCAAACAACAACCTCAGTTATGCCACCCCAGGGGTGGGCTGTAACACCCGGGGAAGTGCTTAAATCACCATCCCTGGAGGTATTTGAAAGGCATGTACATGTGGCACTTGGGGACTTAGTTTAGTGGTGGACTTGACAGTGTGAAGTTGGTGGAGTCAATTATCTTATTACAACTACTCTTCCAACCTAAATGATTCCATGGCTCTATGAGAGGAGCCCTTAATAATTAACAGATTCCAACACCAACTGATGTTTTAACATTTGTTGTGATCAATGTGGGTGGGAAGCTGCCTTGCTTTAATCGTCCTGGTGGACACACCCTGCGTGTGAGCCTTCTGCTGTTGCAGCAGCAAAGACAAATCTGTCTTGGGGGGCATCTGCAGGATCATTAATGGCAGAGACAGAGACATGGTCATGCCACTCAGTGCCAGTCAGGTCAGATCTGGGGCACTGTGCCAGGTACCAGTTCCTGCAGTTCAAAGGTTGTGGGCTGTCTGGAAAGGATCCAGAAGAGGGCATTGGAAATGGTAAGAGGACACAGAACCTGTCCTGTGGAAAGACTGAAGCAGTTATGTCTCCACTACCTGGAGAAGATGGGGCTGCAGGAGACCTAATCACAGTACTCCAGTACTTAAATGACAGCTTTAAAGAGGATGGAGGCTCCCTCTTCACAAGTGCCACACAGAGAGGACAAGGGGAAATGGGTATAAGCTGAAGTGGGAGAGGTTTCATACTGACAGAAAGAAGCATTTTCTTTTTAGTGTCTGAGCATCTATTCCCTGCAACCACCTCCTCTGGGACATGGCAAAGTCCCTATTCCTGAAGATTTTCAAGACACAATTAAAGATGGTGCTAGATACTTTCATGTAGGTTTCCTTTCCTGCAAAAGCCTGGCTGGAATACCTTTGGAGGTCCCTTCTCACCTGATGTGTTCTGTGATTCTATGAACAGTATCATAAAATACTTCTTTGACTTCCAGACTTATTCAGTGCCATAATCCTTTTCTATTTCTTTTTATTTCAAAAGCAGTTAAAACCATATGCTCCACAAGCAAAACTATTAGGTAATTGTTCTGTGCCTATAAAGCAATTAGTGAGAATTAATCCCACAATGAAATGTGTTAAACAACCCACAAGTAACAAGACTGTTGTTAAAGATAAAAAAAAAAGAAAAAAAAAAGTAATTTTTAACCTTGTAAATATTCTTCTTTAAATAAACGGTTTTATATTCTGCAAGTCATGTCATATAAATCCTTTACTGTCTGATGATGCATGCAAATAAAGGCAAACAAGTCTATCAGAATTTTCCATGGTTGTCATTTTAAAATATATTAATTAAAAGGGAATTATAAGCAGTCTAAATTAAAATGTCTCCATTGTTTTGAGGAACTAAAAAATGAGTTCCAGACTTGACTAAACTCCAACTTCCTAATCATCAGGCCTGCTTCAATGTTGTGTTTAATTTTAAGCACAACAGTGAACAGCTAGAGCTTGGTATGGATATAGCAAGTTTCCTGTGAAAAAATTATAAAGTTGGGCATAAGGGCAGGGCAAAGGGATCCATTCTGAGGTGAGAGCAAAGTTGTAAGGAACACATCACCATCTCTATTATTTTTCTTTTTTGTGTGTGTGTTTGTATGGTTCTGGTCTTCAGCTTTTGATTAGATGTAGGAAATATTTGGTAAGAGTAGGATCCATTATAAAATAACTAGTCCAGTCTCTTTGAAGTCAAGAATTGCATCTGAAATCTTGAATTGATTCCACCTTTATGTATCACCTACTAAAACTAATTAAAATTTTTTAAGTGCACATGTCTAAAAATAAAAATGTTATTTATCTTCATTATCTATGTCACCTTCAAGGAAAAATAATTGAAAGCATGTAAAAAAATAGTGAATTGCTCCACAAACCATTCATTATATGCTTATGTAGCATATCTTGACACATGACCTATTTTGTGAGCCATGCCTTGTCCCTTAACAGCTAGACCTGTCATTAGAAAAAGAAGGAACTCAAAAAATGATTAGAAACTTATCATTTGCTTTAATAAAAATGTAATAATATTTGCATGAAGTATCAGTATTCTTACTAATAGCATTCCCAGTGTTTAACTCTTATATAATTTCTGCTGCTGCACTGCAGATCTTCTTCTTACTCTGCCGTCATGGGAGTCCATGGGGAGTTTAAAGCTACCAGTGATAATTTTCTGTGAATTTTGCATAGTTTTATTTTTGTTTAATTATCACTTTCATTTTTTTCCCATTTTATCTACACATGTATAGGCTCCCAATTTTTCTCTCAAGTCTCTATGACTATTTTTATTCATTTCATACTAATGCTCTTTCCAGGTTTCTACTTGATGGTTGCAGGAAACAGGAAAGGATTTCTCTTCTCCCAGAAAAATCCTATCAACTTAATGAAAGAGTAGAAGGATTTTCCTCTATAATCACAATAGTAGAAATGTATAATTTTCCTTCCTTGTCATTTACTGACATGCAGATATATAATATGGAGAACTCATTCCTGATGTTAAAAATACTGCTTTTCTCAGAGTGGTAATGATGCAGGTGTTAATAAGGGTAATGATTTATGGGAAGCATACAACTCCTAAAGTAGAATGGGGCAAAATTCTTAAGTATCTTTTACATGAAGCTACTTCACAGCTATTATAAAGAAATTTTAAAAAGGTTGCAGAGAAAAATTTCTAAACTGTACTACCCTAGTTAGAAATAAATTTTTGAGGGTTGTAATAATGAATATTATTATTCAGTTCCACTGAATAATAATAGTTCTTGCTTTCCACAGATATTTTTGGCTTTTTATGAGAAGAAAAAAGACAAAAAATAGCCATCTCAAACTAACTCTGGTTCACTTTTATGACTTTATTAACATCGCTGCTATAAAATGTTACTTTATGTACCTTTATATATTATATATAACCATATTTGTACCACAAATAAAATTCTTTTAGTTACTTAAACACATATGGTATTCTCACTGATTAATTTTAGAATTAGTTTCAGATATTTATGAAGAAATATATACTGACCTAGAAAAATATATGATGTTCATTCCAGGCAAATTTTATAGCACTTTCACTACTGCTTATGCAGTGGTTATGGAATCCAGAGTAAGCACATGTCCTTTTCCCTATGCTTGTGCTTTTGCAAGATTCACATTCAGACAAAGGTAGCTCAATAACTCTTCCTTATCATTATTTTTTATTGATAAACATTAACCAGAAAAAGAAAAAGATACTTCAGCAGGTGTAATGCATCAGATGAAATTCAATATATTCTGTAAGAATGTTTTAGTCAACTTAACTGGGTTTTGGATTAAGTTTTACTTACTTGTATTCGCCATGCAGGCACTGCATCTGCCTAATATCAAAAGAACACTGATGATTAATATGGTCCACTACTAATTAATCTTTGATTGGTGTGGCACAGGACACAGCTAAAGAGTGAAAGTGGCATTTGTTTCAAAATAAAACTAGTGAGCTCTAACTTTCTGCTGCTGTATTTAAGCAAATAAGCCACCCTAATTCTACAGCCAAATTGTTAACTCTGCAAAGCATGATGCTACTGGAAAACAAACAAGAAGGCAAATAGAAAAAAAAATACATTGAGAAAATATTTTTTAAAATTGAGATAAAAAGATATGTTACTAAGGGTTCTTTGGAGAAAAATAATGGAATAAAAATTGGCAAACAGTATTGTGCCTTACTGCTCTGCATCTATTACTGCTTCCATCAGCCAGTTCTGTATTTGCCAATGCAGATTTATTTTTTGATTTTTTTCTTAACAGAAAAATGTTCTTACAACTGGTGCAAGCTGACCAAAGATGTGAGAGAGCATAGGGTATCTGCATTTTCACACAAATTCATGACCTTTTAAACTGCAAAATTTCTCTTTATAAGTCTATTTTACATAATATAAACTCAAAACAGAATAACTTGAAGGAAATAATATTTCCCAGCAGACAGTCTTTGTACCGTTTGTTATTGTAAATATCATGAGACATCATATTATATATGGGTCATGCAAATTAAGCTAGTCTCACCATCATTTTTGTCTTTGATTCCCAAATGTACATTGATGCATGACTCATCATGCAAGCCTCATACTTTTGTTTGGTGCATCTCTGAAAAAAAAAAAAAAAATAAAAAAAAGCTTCTCTCTGAAAAGAAAGATCTATGTCAGTGCAAATTTGCAATCACAGATTTAACATTTCAGTGTGGTCTCATGCATGCCTGAAGCAAATTAAAATCAAATTATGTCACTTCTGATTTTTAGATGTCTCCTCTCAAAAAGCTGCAGGCATGGTGTTTCTATAACATCAGTCCTTAACACCCATGTGTGAAAGTTCTTTGTTTACCTAACATCAGTGCAATTGCACAGCCTATGACTGCTCCTTACTAAGCATCCTGAAGACTCAGTGCAGTTGATAACTGAATGCCTGCTACCTAACCCAAAGTTTGCACTCGTTTTCCTCTCTGTGAACTCCCTAGGGATGTTAAGAGTCTGAACTGTTGATCAGCACACAAAAGGAAGACAATGCAAATAAAACTAAATCAAATCAGATCTATATTAAAAAAAACCCCTTGAAATCTTGCATTAATTTGTTGTTGATAAATATGCAGGTTCACACTTGCTCTTTATCATGGGCAGAAGAAATAGGAAGAATTGCTTTTCCAGGCTTTTTGTTCAGCTTTGTAAATGAAATATAGGAAGAGCTTGCTTGAGTATTTTCTTGGCATACATGTCATAAGTGATCTTTTTTTATTAGGTCCAGCTGCACATTTCTTACCAAGACAAGAAGGGAAGAAAGTATCTTATATGGTTATAGGAAGATGTTTTGGATGCTTAGACACAGGTGATATTCAACATACAGTATGAAATAATAAATATTGAAATTAAATAAATTTCAAATATTATTTCAAATAAAATTTGAAATAATAAATTTTAACTCCTCTTACTCTGTGCTGTTCTTGTGCAATGACTTTTAGAGCAGATCTCGCACTTTAAATAATAAAGTGTATGTGCATAAATCCTGATATTTTTTGAAATATGCCTCTAAGGAACCACTGGCCTTTTTTACGGTGCTTTGCAAGTGTAAAACTAAAGTCAGCCTCAGGGCCTCTCTGAATAAACAGCTTTTATTCAGCCTCTGGGACAGTGGGAAGGCATAGATGTTTTACTGAAATGTGAAGAGCATAGGCCCACTTCAGTTTGCAGACACCAATTTGTCTGGGCCAATTGTTGTGAGCCTTGATCTGCCCTATTTGGCTCACTTAGTGTGTTTTCCTGCTACGCCTCTCACACTGGGCACGTGGGAGCTGTTTCCTCCCAGAGGATAAACACGGCCAGGCTGATCTCAGCACAGACATCACCAGGCTCTCCACTCACCCCGCAGCTGAGATGCCTGCGCAGTCCTGTGGCCCACCTGTACGATCTGTGCCTTTGCACCTTCTCTGCTCAAGCCTTTCCACACCTGCAGGCACTGAATTACAGCTGCACCCTTATCCAGCCAGGTGCCTCAGCCCCAGCGAAATCACATAGTAGTAAGAGGAAAATGAATGTGTTTTTTGTGTTGTACTTATTTACTTATGTTTTTCTCTTTAGCCTCATTACTATGACCACTGGTAGTACACAACACAAATTGCACGCAATGAAGTTATTTTCACTTTCTTTAATTTTTACTTATATTAACACTGGAGTTTTCATTTATGTTATAAATTCATGTCTGTCCTGAATTTTACTGTCCCTGTTACAGTGAGTAAACTATGATGTGTCAATTTTTGTTTTGCAATGTAAGTAGTACTGTGGAGAGCTGAACATTTTAGACTTAGTAAGTTACACTTAGTAGTTTACTTAGTTTACAAACTTTCTTTCATCATTATTATGATGTATAATCCAAACTCACGCTGAAACAAGGGGGATTTCTTCTGTCCGTTCCACAGTCTGAGAAATGAGACTTTTTTCCTTACCAAAAATATGAACATCCAGAGAATGGTAGACTATATTTCAGGAGATTAAGCAAAGATTCTGAATTAATGTGTTAAATCTACTGAAATCATATCCTCTTTCCTTACATAAAAAGCTAAATCACAATAAATCACAATAAATCGACTGGAATACACTAGATTTTCTCTTCGAAAGCTCTTCTTCTTAACTGACCCTGAAAATACAAGCAGTTACTCTCCTTCCTATTGCCATAAAACAGAATGTGTAAAGATACACACAGCCATGTTATATTTTGAGTCAGTTCTTTTCCAATTCATTTATATAAGGTTCTAGTTTGTTATTTCTGAGCTTAGTCTTCCTGAGAGGGCAAGAAGACTAAAGGGCAGAAAAAAGTTTAGTAAATTCAATTTATGTCCCATACTGATGACCTACATATAAAATTCTCCATTATTTTGAGTTATTTTTGGATGAGAGAACTTCACACCCAAAGTACCATTGCCAGTCCTTTTAAGGGATGGCTATGAGTATGAAACATTTTTGTGCAACTTTTCAGGTTTCACCAGACCTTACCTTATAGTGCAATGCTTTTGTAGACATGCTCCCTAGATTTTTTTGAGTCACAATGAAAATTAGGCTCAAATGAAGATTTGAGCCTTGGGGCCTTAATATATCTTCACCCTGATTTTTATTTTTATTTATTTTGGGGACTTACACCTTAAATTATATGTCTTTCTGTCATACAAGGTCATATAGTGTCCATCAGGCTGTGAATTTAATATACCTCAGCTATTCACAGATAATAAATAAAAAGAGCAGGGTTGGGCTACTCTTTCCCTTCACAGTCTAAGTCATTATAACCAGGTAATTCAGTGACTCCGTTTCCACTCTGTATTTGGTAGAATTGGAAGAGGATTTCATGTTAATTTTTTTTTCTCCACACTTTAACTGTTTTAAATGACAATTTTCTTGGGATAAATGCTTGGGAGATGATTTGCATGCAGAATAAATAGTATAGCCAAATATCAAGGCTGGTTTCTCAGCTTACTTTAATTTTACTGCAGGATTTGAATTTATCTCTGTCTTGATGATGCTACTATTAGAGCTAGCTGTGAGGGGAAAAAAAATGAGGAGTTTGTTGTGCTGCTGTGGTGTATGGCTTTAAAAGATATGTTAAACCAAAATGAATTTTCTTCTGTGCATTGTTTAGACAGAATTTAGACAGAAGAGAACCTTATTCTTTACAGACTCAGGAAATATCCCTAATGGTCTGACTTCTTTCAGATTTCTGTTGTTTAAAGCCAATGACCTGTTCTTACAACTGAAGTAATTTACAAACATACGCAATTTAATCCATTGCTCTCAGAGTGTTTCAGTACATCTAAAGAAGATGAGATATCACACAGTCACTTGAACTCTTCTGTGTAAAGTCCAAAATCAGCACTATTATTTTATGTTGGTAAGTGTCACCGCTGAAAGCCTCTTGTAACTTCTTCAGTTACCTTGCACAAAGAGAGTTCACTGTGAGCAAAGATGATATTACTGCAGACATCATCATTTTTGTTTACTTGGATAAATCTGTCTCATGCAGGTAATGTGTGTTTTGAAAATGAATGTGTTTTCCTCAAATTCAGCTCATGAAATTTTATTCATCTCAGTGATATCTTTTTGGGAGTTAGGGGGCCACACCATATTCTCAATCATTATGTCACCTCATGATAAACTAGATAAGCTTTTTAAGAGGGCTTGTTGACTTTGGGAGAGTCTTTTTGGATATATTGTCTGAGATCACAGTTATGTTGCAAGAGATTTTGTAAATTACTCCATTAAAAAACATTTTAGAACCAACCCCAGTAGAGTGTCATGAATAATGTGGTTCACAGTGCTTGTAGTTCTACAGACGATATGGCAGTGCTGAGATTAATTGCATTTTTGCTTAGATAACATGAGGTTCCACAGCAATATTTACCCCAAGATGTCTAAAAAATAGGAGCTTCAGAAGTTGCAGCGGGAAGGAAGGGGCATTTTTCTAGAACTAACTATGCTCTTCAGGACTGCTTGTTTGTTTGTTTTCTCCAGAGTGTCTTTTTGTCCTATTCCTTTGTGGGTGCTGGTCCTCCTTGCCTGGTTAAAAGTATTTTAGTTAATATTTTTTATTTTAATTTTCACATAATTTACTCAGTCACGAGGGAAATAGGCTTTGCTTTTTAATCTATTATTCTGACTGCATGAAATATTTGATCCCCTATAACACTTGTTATGGCCAGAAAACATGATAAATGAGGATAAAGACTAAAGCCAGAATGCTGAGTGTCACAGATTTGATTGAAACAACTTAATCCCCTTGCAGAGCATTAATGAAAATGTTAAAGAAACTCGGATGCAGAAAGCTGCTTCAATGAAATCTGTAGATGTTTCTGAGCTGAGCAGATTTTTAAGTATGAAGGAGAACAACAAAAAGAAAACAAAACCAAATAAATACTTCCAAACAAATAACAGAAAGGAGAATCAGAGGCAGAAGTTCAGAAAAGTTCAAGTATATAAAAGGGAAGACATCTTTCTGGACCATTAGAATCAGTCTCTTGATATGGCATGCCACATATAGTCTACTTAAAAAATGTTATCCATCTTGCTATATGAGCACACAGTCTTAGGCTATTCCAGCTTTTTTATACATAATTTAATTTTCATCTGAATTCCTGTAGCATGTAGTCAATAAGAGGAAACTGGATTCTCTGAAGGTAGTGTGGAGACAGACAAAATTTTTAAGAAATATGAATCCAAAGGACCTCAATGCAAGTTAAATGCCAGATTAATATCCACCCATACAGTTCTGTTTTAATAAGGAATTGCCACTATTTAACCTGTTTTAATGTGAAAATGGGAATGTTTTGGTGCATGGAAACTATTGCAAAAATTTAAAGAAGTGATGATCTGTAGGTATGAGAAACTTTTACATAAAAATATATTTAATATACTAATCTCTCAGCATGAAAGCAAGAGAGTGCCAGCGTACCTAGAACAAGATATCTTGGGAAGGACATGTAGCATTGTTCAAGAATGAACAGTCAGAACTACAAAAAGTTTGTATACAAAAACCAACTCTGATCAATAAGATAATATTGCACTAAGATAATATTCCAGAGCTAAAATATGCAAAAAGCTTAAATGGCGAGTTGAATTTTCACTTAGCTTTTAGGATATCTATACATATATAACAAACACTTTACAGTTGAACTGTTGTTAAACTCTGATTATCTGCAAATGTTTTGCTTGATCTCAAATAAATATTTGGAACAAATCAAGTCAATCAGAAATATTCTTTGCAATTATTGCTGGGCTTGGTTTGGCTAATGAGCTGCAAGCTTAGTTATTCACAAAGCTCAAGGAAATACATTTGGTCAATGATTCAGCTCAAATAACAGTTTTTAGTTTGGCACAATGCAGTTTTCTACAGTGGAATAGCTTTCCATTCCCTGTGTGTGATGAGAACTTATTTTTGTTTCTAGGGAAACTGAATACACAGTGAATACACTGCCTTCAGGATTTTTTTTCTTCGGGATAAGAAAAAATCCTTATACCTCTGTTTTTTCACCCACAAGCAAAATACACCTGTGCAAGTCTGTTAAAAAGTCCTGCATATTTAAACAGCTAAGGCAAAAACAGGTATATTCCCCAAAATGTTAAAATTGGATGTTAAAATTTCTGCAAGACCAGCTTCAGTTTGTGGTCCACATATTTCATTTTCAGGTTGCAAAAACCACCAAATTGTCTATTCCTTAATTTCTTGAATATTGTTATTTGAAACAGTGTGTGAGGTTTTATTTCACATACGGGATTTTAAACAAACGAAGCTGCCCAGATTTCACAGCTTTGTTTGCTCTCTGGTGTCACACACCAATTAATAAGGACATAAAAATTTATGTGGGCATGTGGTTTCCTGGTTTTTATCTGCCTGAGGTTTTTTCAGTCACTTACAGTGCTGGACTGTGCTTCCCCTCTCACCGCAAGAAAGGAAGACAGAGGCAGGCTTCTGAGAAAGATTCTGCCCAAAATCCCAGCAATCTGGAGGCCTGTTGTTGCCAGCTCTCCAAAACTCTGTGGCAGTGTTTTACAGGTCCCTGCCCACGGGAGGCAAGGCAGGAAGAAAGGCTGTGCAATCCAGGCTACACCAGGAGAGTCCGACAGCTGTTGGGAAACTGTTTGTGCATTCCAAGTCTCCTCACTCCCAGCTGAGGGGAGTTTTATGACAAGTCCTGGCTGCGTGCCGCCCTCCCAGGACAGACAGGATCCCGTGGGAATGGCACTGGGTATGCCAGTGTGATCCTGGCAAACAGCAAACTGGGAATGTGCTGGGGCCCAGCTGGGATCACCTCCCTGCTCTTCACCCTCAGCATCACTCACCATGCAAGGGGAAATTCCTGTTCACCTCTATCAGACACAAACAACCAATGTCTGGCTCTCAAAAATAAAGTTCTCTAGTATAAAAAGCGGAAAAAAAAATGTTCAGAGCTTTAAAATAAATTAGATGTTATTTTCTAGACACTACTGGGTCAATATGTGTTAGTACAATTAGGAAACATAAACTGGAGTTTTTGGAAATCTTAGTAACCCAGTAACCCATTGCTCAGCTGCTGCTGCCTTGTTTTGTTTTGGGTTTTTTTTGGAAGTCTGCTTGGTATCATCACAGCAAGTTTTATCATATTTTACTCTTTTTTTTTCTCAAAGCCTTGCAAAACTTCTAATGCAAGCTCTTCCGTCAGTTCAGCAGTTATCTTCTTTAAAAATGGATCAGTCTTTGACTTATTTAATATTAATCTAAACCTGTTTTGTAGCCAGAAGTTGTGTAAACCTTCAATGGATTTATTCATAATATATGCTCAGACACATTTTTCCATCACTTCAGACTAAATATTAATGTTTTAAATAATATCAAGATATAAAATGGTTGAAAAGCAAACATAAGGAAAGCACTGACAAGGATTTGCTGGGACAGCAGTATGCTAAATAAATAAAGAACAAAGTGTGTGAGAGAAGAATTATGTGCCACAGTATCAGCTGGGAAAGGAGAGAAAACTCATTCAGTGCTGGCATAAGTGGAGAACAAGAACTGATGATATATGCAACAACAAATATGAGAACACAGCTAGTTTTCACCAGAAGAAAGCTGGTGGTTTCTCCAGAGATTTGAGGGGCTCGTGGGAGGAAACTGCCTCTGTTACTGTTGTGATCGCAGAGTAAACTAAAACAACCAGCCCTAAAGTTAATATTTCATTTTCTTTCTTGCTTGCCAAGTCAGTTTGCTATTCTTCTGAGCTGAATCAAATTATTATGTGATCAGGTAAGTACCATGGAGAGGGTAAGGTGAGGTTGTCAGGTAAGAGAGAAGGAAACAGGAATGCACCCCAGTGGAGAAGAGCTATTGATTTAGCCAAGTCATCTGATGGAAGTACACCCTCAGGGCTTTGCTTGCAAAACCTCTTCACAGAAGAGCTGAGTTTCTTCTGATATGCCTAGACCAATGAAGGGTGGGATTTGCACAACCATTTGTGGGTTTGAACAGCAAAAGTTGCAGAATTTTATATCCTGTAGTTCTTTCTTTTGATAGTGGCAAAAGAGTTTTCTGAAAGCAACCTGTGACAGAAAAATTGGGAGCTAGTACAGTTTTCTGTTAACATTTTTACCCTTTAAGTGGAACAAAGCCATCTGTATTTGCTGCCAAAGACTGCTACAAGAAAAATCACCTGTGTCAAATTTAAAGATTTCATAAATATTATCACTTCTTTTATTCATTACTATAGTCCTCACTAGGAGCTGCAAAAACAGATTAAGAATATTTTAATAACAGATTCACACCTGAAACCAGAAAACTTTGTGTGTTAGCTGGATGTGTGCTCTGATCTCTAAAGCAGTGTCTTCTACTTTCAGTCTTTACAAACTCCAGGGCTCTTCCTGGCCCAGCTTTGCTTAAGGCATTCTCAGAATAGTCTGAGGTAGTAAGTCCCACAGTTTATGTTTAACATAAAAAATTCCCTGGAACCCAGCAATGTCTTTGACTGGAGCACAGTTCTGGGTCAGAGATGCAGGAGGGCTTCTTCTGACTGTGGTGAGCAGAGGTCAAGCTGCTGTAGGGACAAAGAAAAAACCCTCACAAAGCCTGGAAAAGTGGAAAGCATGCAAAGCAAGGAGAATCTGAGAGCTGAACAAGAGATTATTTTTGTCTACCATTACAGTATTTATTTAAAATATCTTGTAGAACAAGAATAAACTATTTTTTTTGTCTGATTTTACACCATTATTTTTCAATGTGGTATTGCTGTCTTGGTTGTTATGTGACAGTAGTTATTTCATTTTAATGAGACAACACTTCATATAAATCTTTGTTTCTTTCCTGTAAATTTTGAAGTATTGAAATAGAATTTAATGGGGCCCTATTCCCAATTTGATTAGTTAAAAGCATGAAGAAACCTCTACTGAAATAATTTATATTTTTACAAACCTTTTTAGAAAGTAGCTATTTTAAAAATTTACAAGTGTAAAAGTTTGCAAGTTTTGTACTGGAACTTCCTTTTCCTAAGTTTTCCAAGCAGATAAAGCTTGTCTTTCTTTGTTAATTTCTGTCACAATTTGTGAACTTGTTAATTTTTTAAGAGCTGTACAATTGCATTAATACTTTCAAATACTCCACAAAATGACATTCTTACTAAGAACTAAGAAATACATGTCTTCATAGTAAAAAAATTATGCAGCTATTGATAACATTTGACTTTATATTTTGGAACATTGTTCCTCTTTCCTAGTTCATTGTCTTCCCCCAGGTGCCTTAATCTGCTTGAAATGGTGTCAGTAAAAAATCTGCCATGTGTTAACAAAACAATTGATCTTGGATATGTCTCTGCCTCAAATTAAGAATGATCTTTCTGAGTTGTTCGTCCAGACTCCAGAGTACACACTTTAGTGAGTGACTGATCTGTTTTTCCATTTCTTTGTGAGAAAACAGCCCATAAGCCTTCTCCAGGAGTGTCCTCACTGGTGTCTCTGGATAGTTTTTACCTGAATTTTAACTGTAATACATTGCAGTCCCCAGGAAAGCTCTTTGATTTTTCTAAAAGTTTCCCTAAAAATGCTGTGGAAGACAGTTGGACTGTTTAGAGGCAGAGTGACAATTTTTTTGCAAAATGGAAAGTGTATCAGCCAAAAGGTGCACACTTATCTGAGAAAAGATTTTAAACAAGTGAGTTTTATACGTAAACCACCTTACCCATGCTTGCTGTTTTCCCATTTTTTTAAAGCAAATGTGCATTAGTATTTATGTCCTTGACTATTTCACAAGCCAAGTGAAGGACCACTTTCTGTATGTTCACTGCTTGATCTTGCAGAACGACCCTGATCAAAGCAATGCCATGTCAGATCAGATCTAGAGTCAGGAAATGCACATTAACTCAAGAATTACATCTGAACTAATAATCCCCAAGTCTCAACAGCGCTCCAGAACTGTAACATCTCTGCACCATATCTGGACCTAACCTAGATTACACCTGACAGCTCAGTGCTTCTGCTTTATTTTGCCATGTACTTTTCAGGATAGGGTTAGGATGGAGGAGGTCCGCACCCCACATGTGTCTACACTGACATAACACTGTCAGTTTCTCTGTGTTTCATAAGTCTTCCTCTATTTCAGCTTAGAGGTCTGCTTCTGTTCAATTAGGCTTAATATATTCTTTTTTTCCCATCCAGTCCCTGTGTATCTCCTTTAATGATCACTTGAGTAGAAAATAACCCACCGAAACAAATATGCGGACAGAAGCAGGCATTGTGTTAATTAAACTAAAACTGATGGTATCTTGACTGTCGCAATTTCAAAGTCACCATTTTCATCCTGATGCCTTCCCATTGATTAAATTAATTCACATTTGTGGTAAAGAGCCAACAGCTTTTAGAGACCGGTTTCTTTTTTTCCATTTTTCCACCTTTCTCACTGAGGGAAGCTGATGCAGATGTCAGTCATGACAGAAACTGTCACAGGGTATCATGTAACAGAATGTGTCACTCATTTGAAAAACAGCATCATGCTGGCCTCCTAAGGCAACAGCATTTCTTCTGAGTGCTGGTACGTGCAACTTGCCAGTTGTGGCTGTGCAGGACAGGCAGTCCTTAGCAATCTGCAGCTCAGCTGCGTTTGGTGACCTCAAACCCTCTGTTTAACACTGTGGAGAAATGCATCTCTGAGCTTATATTTTATGATTTGTACTGCTGGAAGCTGCACTTTACAATGTGTGGTTTTCTTCTGGCATGTCTATTTCATGCTGCAAAATTTTATTTTCTCACAGACCACTGCAAGATACTAAGCATTCATTTCAGGTGCTTAGGTATTTTAATAACATTGATCAAAGGGTTTGCAGTTAAACTTTGGCAGCAAAGTAACTCAGGCATGTTTCCTTTGGAACACTATCAGCACCGCATTTTATGCTAAGCAGTGTGACTCAATTCAACATGTGGGAAATATTTCTGATATCTGACACATCTGCAGTTTCCTGGAGCTGCACAGACATCGAGGTGGCAAAGGGTTCCTCAATACACTATTTGTATTGCAACATTGTGATTACATGCCTTCAGAAATTTAATGCAATTCATATTCTTTTTCTCTCCCCACTTGGAGCTACCTGTAACCTCACACTGGTTGCAGCTAGAAGTCCAGGTGCTTTATGACCCTGCTTGTTTGGTCAGAACGGCTTTTTATGCCTCACACATTTCTATCGCTTACGCGAAAAGCTTTTGCGGTATGTGGTATATCTTATTTTGCTGCACCACTGTAGCTCAGTTGTGATGCCCATTTTCTTAGGGATTATGTATCTGTCTATCTATCAGATAAATGTAGCCTTCAAGTTCAAATTTTGTTCATAATGAATAGTCCTGCTAGAGAAAAATAGATTAAATTGTGCCCTAAGTTACACAAAAACCTGTCAGTTTATCTCTGTGGTCCTCAGGACTACTCCAAGTGTAATTTAGGATAATTTGGGGCATGCTCCTTCAATTCAATTCAATTCAATTCAATTCAAAATCTCTGTATGACTCTCAAGTCACTGTTTACAAATGTTCATTATATTGAAATATACTTCAGATAAAGGAAAATTACCATATAAATAACTTCCAGTCTTCATCTACATTCCTATTTCCAATCCACCTAGGCTTTTTCTTATGACATTTTTATACAAGAAATCATACAAACCTTAAATATATTTATCATTATTTTTATGTGAACTGATTTTATAACACTTGGCTAAAATAATAGAAACAGGTAATGAAATGGGCTAGCAAGGGCATCTTAACTGAAGTGAATTTGTTTCTATCTGAGCCCTGCAGTATTTTGAGCTGGAAGTTTAAGAAGTGTGCAATAGTATCACATAATTCTAAGAATTGTTTTGTTCCTTTAGGAGACAAAAGAATTTTATTTGCATGTCAGTATTTTCTCTACTTACTCTTAATGGGGAAACTGTAATGACATCAGTGAATAAAAAGAGGCTAAAGTACTTAACAAAAAATGTGGCATAGGCTGATTTGAATTGACAATAACATACTGGTATTTTTCCAGTGTAATTTCCACGGGGATGCAACATCTAACCTCAGTCATATTGCAAACTTCAAAATTGGGGATGCCTGCCTTTTTAATCCTTACCCTCACCTCCTTCCCTGCCTGGCTATGGAGGTGGCTGCAGCACTCTCTGTCTCTGTGGCTCTTGGAAACTTCACTCCTTCAGCCCTCTGTCCTAAGCCAGATTCAGCTGGTTATGGCCAAGAGTTCCAAAAGTGAAACATGGAAGCAGATGACACAATTCCACAGTTCTCCTCAGGGAACTATGCAGGAAACCAAGAGAAGAACATGAAGTTAAATGAAAATAAAAGAACCAGTGGAATCTCAAAATCCATATGTGTCAGCTGATTCAGTAAAGACAGACTTTTAAGGAAAAGGTGAAGAATTTTAACAGTATGAGTGTTTTTCTCCCAAGGTTTCGTTAAAAACCTAAAACCTATACTCATCTAAATCTGCACTGCTAGCTGCTTTTTAATTTGTGGTGTTTTAGACAGAAATTTAACAGACAGGCTGGATTTTATCTGAGCTGTTATGGCTGGCTGCTACACAGAAAACAACCCAAAATCTGAAATAAACATATCTGGACTAAAAAGATCAAATGCAAAGTAAAATAATCTGAACTAATGCCTGTTCTGCTTCGTTTGTTGCAAAGCACAAAAATTTTGGGAATGAAGGACCTTTGATTGCAAAGTCAGGACTAGCTATCAGATTCACTGTGACAGCATGTGGATGTCAAGCTTTTCTTTCCCTGCCCTCTCTTTTACTGTGCCACATCCCATTCCCTCCTGGAATCTATTATATCATCTAGTATATAAAGAGAGTTATTCTGAGCTCTCAATAGGATGACTAACATCATTTAATTGATTTATGACCAATGTGCTTGGTGCTAAATCACAGCAGATACAGCTACATTACTTTTGCTTCATCCCTGCTAAACATTTCATTCCATAGTTATATGTTTTAAGTTGTATTAAAACATAGAATGGTCTCAAAAGCAATATTCTTCACTGAAATACACTTAATCATCAATAAGGAAGCAACCTTGCCCTCTTTTTAGCCCTTAACATTATTTTAAAACCTATGGTATCATTGTAATTTTTGCTCTCTATTTTAATAGAAAGAACTGAAACAGGTAACTTCCAATATTTTGGTTCCATTTCCTTATACATGGATGAATTTGTACTTCATCCTGGCTTGGAAACAGCAGAACATTGGAGAAAACAGAATTTAGTTAGAGTGTTCCTTGCCACAAGGAACAATTGCAGATACTTGAATTTTGGGGTAGCATTACTCCAGAGACCAGAGTGACCACACAGAATCCAAAAAAAAGAAAAAAAAACCTGTTACATTGAAAATGTCCTGTGAGTAGTGCTCAGTGTCTGAAAAGCTGCAGTCATTTTGAATATTGGCAGCTAAGCTCTTGGATGTTGACTTTAAAAATAAAAAGCAGAACCACTTGCAGAACTAAAATTGGGGTAAAAACGTTTCTTGCTCTCAAGAATAATAGCTGATGCTGTATCTGGGTAAACTTTAACTACAGGATTAGAAGTCAATGAGAACTCTTTCTAAAGCATACTAATAACCTGACCAAATTATCATGCATTGGGGACGAAACATTTATCCTTTTAAGCAAGTCTCATGGCTATTCCACAGTGAATCAGGAGATTTATTTCTTTAAACATTTTAGTCCACAGCCTCTTCTGAACCTTCTTCACTCAGTGAGAAAAGGAGCATCCTAAACATTTTAATCTTGGTGAAATAGACCATTTTATAAAGAACACACAGATATGCTTAACCTAAGAACTTTACTTAAGAAAGTAAAAATTCCTCTGCTGTAGAAATGGCAATGATGAGCTGCAAAGTGTTTTGGTTGACAGTTCACATTCAAAAAGAGGACTGCTTGATGCTATTCACATCTTCAAAATGACCAAGCAATTTTTAGCATGAAAAAGCAATATTAAGCAAGTTTGCTATGTGGTTTAAGCTATCTTAAGAGGCGATTCAGCAGCAGAAATCCAGGAAGCATACCAGCATCCTTTAATGAGATAACATTGCACAGACCACCAGAAAATGCTTTATGGATCACAAGTTTGAGATGATGCTTGAGAAACAGTGAACTGTGTGAAACAAGAGCGGAACACACAGCTTCCATGATGTCACACCACAGCAACTGCCTCTGCCTCTTTTCTTCTTACATTGGTAAAACAAAGTATCTTGGCTGCACACTGAAATCACAGATTTTATTATGGCTCTATTGTACACTCACTGCAAAGTCTCCAATACATATGCTCTCAGTTTTGTTTGCTGTAGAGGGAAACTATATTACAGTTCTATTACCAATCTGTTAGTGAAATTAACTGCTCAACCAACAAAAAGATTACTGTTGTTAGTACACCAAAAGGTTTATGTAAGGACATAATGAGGTTTTAGCATGAAATAAACTCTTTTTAATAAAAAAATGGGAATGCCCTAGGTTTGTGGAGTAGAGTATTTAAAAAGTAACTTGCAATTGCATTTAAAGTAAGTTCAGTATTAACGTCAGATTGTTTAAAAACACTTAAAAAAAAAAAAGAAAATTAAAAACACCTTTTAAACAGTAAGGCATGCATTTGACTGAGACAAGAGGGGCATGAGCCTTTCAGAGCTGTCTGTAAATAGCTATTAGTGATGCACAGGGAGCCAGTACATATCCTTGTCTGAATAAGCCTTTTCTTACCTACTTTATTCAGTACAGGAGAAAGATGCTTTAGTGTCCACTATCCTCAAAATATCAGTGACATTTAGGTCATTGAAGAAGTTTTGATTAAAGAGCTTTTTTTTTCTGTAACGTAAAAGAAAAAGAGATTAAACCTGAGATTTATCCAGTTGAGAATTTTTGAAGTCCCTCGTAATAATCCAGCAAAATAGAATATGCATGCCTTTAATCACCAAAATGGTGCATTATTTTGGGCTCTAGTGGACTCCTGATTTGAAATCTCCTAATGACTGTGGAATCTCACTGGTCCAAAAAAGTGCAAGTTCTTTACTCTCACATTCAATCTATACATGGCTTTTTAGCTGTTACTTACTGACAGAATATGTTGGAATTTTTTTAAAAAAAGGTAAAACTGAAGTGATTTTGAAAATCTTCCAGAGACAAAAACAGTCACAAGAGACCAACACTCATTTAGGGACAGACAGAAAAGAACCTCTTTCTGCCTAGGTTCATTAAACTCCCATCCTTGCTCAAATGCCCACGTGTCGTAGGTGATGTCATACATGTTGTAACTTTGCACCTAGTATGTAGCTGCAGTCTTGATGAATGTGAGCAAAATGTGGTTTTGATTAAACTTAGCAATAACCCAGGACTCAAATTTTATTGCTTTGGAAACTTTTTTTCCCAACAGGACCAGGAAAATTAAAAGGCGCTTTTTTTACAAAGAAGTAATTAGATAAAATCAAAAGTAATAGAGCAAAAGAATTATTTTCTTTGGGTAATTTCTGGTGGGTAATTTGTAAATAGGTAAATTTGTAATATGTAATAGGTCTGAATTCTCAAGAGAGAGTAGATTTGTAAAATAACTGATAGTGACTGTTATGTACTTTAAATTTGTCAAAACATACACCAGAAAAGTGTCTTGTTTGGTATTTTATTCCAATTCCAGTGTGACTTAATAAAATGAATCTTGATAAAATTAGTCTCCAAATACTTTCATGTGCCAAGAATTTATGTTGGTGGTAGACCCACAAGCTCTTGAAGTGTAAGAATTTCTTCATACTTACATAAAGACCTGATGCTCAGGAGTACAGCCTTCCATCAGTTTTAAACTGCTACCCATAACCCATATCCTTTCTTGGAGGTGAAACATATAGAGTGATGAACTACTTAGTGCTGCTATACTGCTAAAAGGCTTTTGTGTGCATTTGGAATAGCTGAAGTTGAATTACTTTTTACAGATGTGATAAAATATTGAGCACTTTTTAAAGTAAAGTAAGATTAAATGATATAAATACAACTGAGATCAAGTCAGAGGATTTTTCTTTGACCTGCATTTCCTTATTCAGGAATATATATTTCAGTATTGCCTTATTCTGTCTTTATATCTAGGTACTGAAGATGCATGAATCATCTTTTTAAAGTTTCTGTAATTAAAACAGATAGATAGATGGAGTTGCTACTTCCTGAATGCCATCTCCTATGTTGCAGGACTGTTAAAAATCCTGTGGGGTTTTTTTTGATTATTTTTTGTTTGGTTGGTTGATTGGTTGGTTTGGGTTGGTTTTTTTGTTTGTTTGCTTGTTTGTTTATTTTTTTTTTTTTTCCTTTTGGCTGATAGTTTATTTAGAGTTTGATTTGGTTTGGAGTTTGTTTGTCTAGGAGCTTTGTGTGGGTTTTTTTTCTTTGGTTGGTGGGGGCTTTTTGGGTTTTTTGCAGGTTGAGAAAGTAGTAGTGATCAGTCCTAGTGTCTTGCAAAAATAGTGATGCTGATTGCTATTCCTCTGATAATCCACTCTCACCTCGCATGTAAAAATGCAGCTTTAGAATTATATTACAGTGGCAAATCACAAGAAAAAATAAAGTACAACACCTAGCTGACACTCTAGGAAAGCTGGATATGAGAAAGTAAATAGGGATGATTTATTTCCAAACAATAATAGTACAACCATATTCAAAAATGAAATTTAATACTCTGGTTCCTATATGGTAGATGCAGTGTGAGAACAGATACGTATACTTAGGCAAAATATCAAAATAAACTGAGAAAAACTATCAACACAGACAAAGAACTCAAACCTGTAAATAAACACTGGGGTCTCAAAGAGCTTTTCAATTAGAAGAAAATGTGGTGTTATCAATTTCGGGTATTTTTTCTGGTGGAACTGAGACTCAAGAAAAATTCTATTTGTTCAAACAGGCTTGCCTTCCCCATCTGCCTTTTAATTACCATCCTAATTGAAATTTATTAATTTAATTACTTTTCCCACTTGTCCATCCATCAGTGCTGGCAAAGACAGTCTTCATATTCTCTTTCTGGGTGCTGTTACTGCTCTTTCATTTAGCTCCTCCTAAATGCACTTCTGTGTGCATTGAGTCAAAGCCTTTATATCCAGACTATTTGAAGCCACACTTTTTAATTTTTGGCTTCATTTTATCCTGCATTTATCCATTAAGACATATTATTTCTCAGACTCAACCAGAGAGTTTTCTCTCTATGTCTACAGAAGACCCTAGTTACTATATATGTCATTTTCAATAATGTCCTTATATTTATCTTCCTGAAATACTGTTAAATAATTTGCCTTTGCCTAGAGCTTAGTTTCTCCCAAATGATTTATGGGTTTCTCTGAGGTTCCTGTATTCCAGCAGTATTTAAGACATAAGAAAATATGCTCTGGAAAAAGTGGACATGGACTTTGAGGCACAGGAATTCTTTTTATACAGAATATAAAAAGAGGAGGCCTATTTGTGCATTTAAACTTTTATTAGCCTCTGAAAAGTTACTAAAGATGCTATTAAAGGTATACAGTCCTGTCTATATGCATAATTGCTAGCTACCAAAAAGTCACACTTTTTGGACTGATTTTTTTTTTCCTGCAAGGGGCTGAAACTCTGATCTTTAGCAAGACATCCAGTTTTCCATTCCAATGATTCCTTGCCTTGCCTCTTGCCTCTTGACTTTTCCCTTCCCTTTCCCTTTCCCTTTCCCCTTCCCCTTCCCCTTCCCCTTCCCCTTCCCTTTTTTCCCTTTCCCTTTCCCCTTCCCTTTCCCCTTTTTTTCTTTTCCTTTCTCTCAAATAAGTTATCAGTCCCTGTGCTTGCTTTAAAGGCTTACACTGTACTTACATGAGATGAGCATATTTCCATTTATGGTGACAGTGCAGTTGTCTTTATGTGTTCAAAAAATAAATTTTCTTTCATTCATAAATACATTTATTTCATTCGCCATTTAGAGCACTTCAGCAGTGCTTTAGCAGTGCTAAAAATGCTTCTTTCTGAGTGGTTTGCTTATGTTATTAGCTCACTAACCATTATTTATCCAAAAAACACTCTAATCAAAGAAATAACTATTATGGATGCCAAGGAGTAAATAGCCAGGGATTCAGTGCTTCACAGTTAGACTGAGACCCTCAGTTCTAAACATATTCTGCCTTCAGATGATCATGATTTACATAAACACTCTCTGAGAAATATTTATTTCTGGAAATGCAGTCTTATGAACACCCAGAAAAAACCTTAGCATCCTTTATATATTGGATATTGGAAATAGACAAAAATTGTCATATGTATTCTAAAGGGAAGTCATCCTACTTTTTGCATTGTACAATATTATTGATTCAGTAATGTTGCCTCAGGAATACTCTTTACCACAGTATGTATCATGTCTAATACTTGACTCCAATACTTGTTGTCATTCCATTCTTCAGTAAGATATTAAATAAAATGAATTGCCCTTGGCACAATGACAATGAAGATAAATGTCAAAACTGCTTCATCCAAAACTAAATGAAAAGTATCTAAGCATGCAAGATCAGTGTGTGCAATCTTTGTGGCATTTAATAATGTACTATCTAAAAATTTCAAACATCAGAATTGTAATTTTTTGCAACTTTTCTCCAACACAAAATATGTCCCTATAAATATAGATCTATATCTAAAAGAATTAAACATAATTGTAACAAAAACTTGCATTATGATGCCTTGTTTGAGCAAAAAAAATAGCTTATTTTGGAAAATTATACTAAAAAATAGATGAATGCCAAAAAGACATGAGGTTTGATTAACACTGAAACAAAAATAACAGACAAGATTTTAAGTGGATAAATCTGGTTGCACACATTCTTGTAATCCAAAAACTTCAAAGTATCTTGGTATCCAAAACTTCAAAGTATTCTTGGTATCCAAAACTTCTCAACAAAAATAAAACACTTTCAAAATACTTGTACCATCAAATTAGAAGAGCTTTCAGACACCAGAATAATTAATATTGTAAAAAAAAAAAATCATAATATTTAGATCCCTAATGGGTAAAATTTAAAACCTGATCATAATAATAATAATAGCCAAAAAACCCACATGACATCCCCCTGGTAAACTGATTGTTTCTATGAAGATGCAGCAGTACACGAAAACCCAGCAGGAAGAACAGCAGGGGATGACTGTAATCTTTATCCTTCCTTATCTGTGTAGTGAGTACACTTTTATCAGATACATGAGTCCAGCGGGGAGAAGAACACAATGTATTACCTCTACAGTTCAAGCATTTGAAAATCCCTGTGTTCTTCATATTTTTGCCTGCAGCCCTAATCCTTCTGTTCTTAGAGATGTCATTAAATTGCATTTCCTGTTTCAATGAAAACTAAAATATCATCCCTCAAGGATTACACTCATGCCCATTTCCAATTATTGGGGGTCAGAAAAAATTTAAAAGACGTACTTTAGCTTAGAAAGGTTCATGTTTAAATTATATATTCTGAGTAAATACATCTGTCCATGTCTCTGCTTTGTCATTAGGATCCCTCCAAAAGAAAAATATACTGGTTGCTAGAGTAGGTTATAAAAAGAAGACCTGCTAAATATTAATGCAGGCAAGTAGAGATGGTAACCTAGTAATACTTGTTTGAATCAAAAAATTATGAAAAGCTAAGAAATTGTTATCTTCTATTTATCTAGGTAAACCTTTCATTCTAGTATCAGTGTGGTTTCTGATTATGGCAAATGTAACAAGGCCAAAAAATTCGTTTTTCCTATATGTGTTACAAGACTCTTAGTAAAATTCAGTATACCTGTTACCTTTAAAATTTATGCTCCATCCATGAATATTGGCCTAAATTGCTAATTTTTTTTAAACATGACCATGTTTGGTCAAAACTTATCTCAGTGATCTAGAATAATGAAGGATTCATCTTAAGTAGCTTTAGTTAAAGTAAGTGGCTAATCTAAATCAGCTTCCCATCTGCTCATGCTTCATGCTAGCAGAACGATGTATATCCACAAGATAACTCTATTTCTCACATAATAGATCTCAAACAATGAGAAAGAAATATTATTTTTTCTCAGCTCTTTGTCCACCTACACTTTACTGAGATCCTCACAGGAAAAAAAAATCCAATTTTTTTTAATTCAGGACCTATATTACAAGTACCCAAATACACACTAATGACTCAATCTGCTTGGATTGTTGACTAGGAAAAACAGTAGTGGGAAGGAGAGAAGGTCTCATTTTAATGTATGTGAATCCTTTAGCATTACACTGTCAACACAAATTAAAAAATAAAGTGAGAATAAATCATCTTTATACCTGTGGCAGGGCATACATATTTTCATCCTGTTAAGTATCCAGATTAAGTGGAAGTCAAGTCCCAAGCAATTTAACTTTTTCTGCCCTTTGTATTGATTTTGTCCACACAAATAGACATCTATTTTTATACGCATATTGGTTAAGCACAAATTAATTAAAAGCAAATTCAGATAATATATTAAAAGAATTTCTATGCTTGCCTGAATGACAGAGTATTTTAGTCTCAAAGCTTCATTCAGCAAAACAGGTAATATTCAATGTTTGCAAATTTTAGAGTTTTTTAAACCTTTCTGCAGTAACTTGATCAAAAATTTATACACCTCAAAACTCAATACAACCAAGTATTTCCTGCTGAGTTATCCAGCTGTTTCAGGGGGCCTCTTTGACATTATTCATATGCATCATAATGAGCAGAACACAGCTCTCTGAAAACCTGACAGTACATCTCAAGTGTAACTTTCACGTGTATTCTTGGGATCTCACTCACCTTTTTTCCAGTGTTCCTTGCTCCCAGTGAATTACTAAGGTAGTAATATCCACATTCCCAGCTTCATATCCCAGTTGATAACTTCTTTCCCATTTATAGAAATGTTACCTAGGTCATGCTCCTGCCTGTCTATTTGAAAACCAGGCATAAATCCTTCCTGTCAGGTTACTGTGTGCATCAAGACCTCTAAGGATGAAGACTGTGGGACATATGGAAGTCGCTTCTTGTCCTCTTCAGTTCCACAGCACTGCTGCTTCCAGTAGACTGAACTGATTGCCATCACAAGGCTGCTCCACAAGCCTGAGAAGAGAAGGGAGGTGGTGCAGAGGAAGCAGAAAATTCCTGACTGAGGAAAGATCTGGTGTAAAACTAAGGAGGTGGCTGTGGAGACCCTCCAGGTCTAGGTCCAAGAGGATTCAACATGATGATTTGATGGAGATCTGTTACAGCTTGCCTGACTAAGATGACATCTCTGAAGCTGTCTACAGACAACCAAGAGGAATCTCTTGATCAGAGCCCTTGGTCCCTTTTAGGGATTTTGACCATATGGACATCTACTGAACAAGTAATACAAACCTTGAGCAATCTTCTGAACAAGTAATACAAACCTTGAGCATCATGGAAGGGTCTTCAGAGTGCTGCATTTGAATTTCTAATGTAAACTTAGGGCCCAGCCAGGGAAATACTCTGAGCAGCTGCTCAGTGAGGAAAAAAACACTTGTGAGTGTTAGTTTGGGTTGCAGTGATCAGGAGAAGGTGAGATCAAGATTTGGAGAAAGGCAAAGAACAGCCTTCTGGACAGAAGATTTTGTCTTCAGGACAGCAGATTTTTACTTATTTAGAATATTGCTGATTAATACCCTTGGAGCCTCATACAAGGAGCATCCAGAATAATTAGCTGACTTTTAAAGAAAAATTATTTGGAGCTCAGAACAAAAAGACCCTTTCATGCAGGTAGACCAGAAATTTCTGTCAAAGGCCTGAACCGTTACACAGAAAACTTACATGCTAGAAATCACATAGAAAGTGAAAACAAGGACAGAAATCAAAGAAAGACTATAAAAGTATTGCTCATTCTGTTAAGGACAAAAAGGCCAAAACCTGATTAGAGCTAAAACTAGTTCGGGACAAAAATGTAATATGAAAAGTTCTCACAAGTGTGCTAATATTAGAAGGAAATTCACAGAAAATACAAACTGCTGAATGGGAGAACCAATTGACTGATAGATTATATGGAAAAGGTTGAACTATTTAATGGCATTTTCACCTCCGTCAAAGCCTACTTTTTAAATTCTGCACATACCTGTCTTATTTTGGAAGCAGGCTTACAAGAGACCAAGAAGCTTGGAGCAACTTAAAAATGTTGAACTTAAGTACAGGATGCCGGATCAAATTGACCTCAAGGTATCAGAGGTGCTGACTGCAGAGAGCATATGGCTACTATCGTCTATTAAAAATCATGGTAATCAAGAAAGGGCCTCAAAACTGAAAAAAGACAAATATTATGTTCACATTAAGATAGAAGGGAGATCAAGGGAACATTAAAAAAAGCAGCCGTACCTTTAACATCAGAAAGTTCACAAATAGCATTCATTTGGAATTAATTTCTGAGCACACATGGAAAACTAGGCTATCAGGAACACACAGAGATTTACCAGTGGCAAATCATGCTCTACCAGTCTTAATGACTGCCATGATGCAACATGGGATCAGGGATCTGGATTATGACATAGAATACAAATATGACAATTTTCTGCATCACACTAGAAAAAAAACAAAAAGTGACTGACGTAACAAATGACAAAAAATTAATGTCAGCAGGATCTAAGGAAATTTATGGATTTTATCTAGGGAAGACTCATTACACTTGGGAGGCAGGAGGGCCAAGCTCTGCACCTGGGCTAGAGTAGATGTGGGTGGTGGAGGGTGACTGGATGAGCTGCAAGCACCCAGGCTGAAAGGACTTGAGGGTGAGAGTTGACCAGAAGACAACAATCTGCTCTTGCCCTGAGCTGGATCAACTGTGCAGAACCTGCAGCAGAGGCGGCAGGGGATCTAAAGAACATGACTGGCATGGGGAGGTTGAGTGAGATGAGCTGCTTCTAGTCTGGCAAAGTTAAAGCTAAGGGCCATATTTGAAGAAGCAGAGATAAACGCCTTGCAGCAGGAGAAAACAATATAAAAGGGATTATAGAAGGGACAGTGGCTAGATCGGGTTGTATGTATGGAAAAATGTTTTCATGATGAAAACAGGATCCATAGAAAGTGTGGCTGCACCATCAGAGAAGGTTATGGAGTCAAAGCTTTGGCTGATCAGCTCCAAAGCAAAACCAGAACACTTTTTAACCAGAAAAATGTCCTAACCAGACTTTTTAGCATTGCTTATCTTCATCTGCCTTAGCTGCAAAAGTCTGAAAGCTTGAAGAAAAGATAATGGTATATATTTTACCCTTTATTAATTCATATTCCACAGGCATCAGTCCCTGGGGCCTAATGTTCAGTGTGTCCTCTCCTTTTTCATGTCACAATTTAGATCTTTTAGCTATGTTTTATAATGCACTTTCAGTTCATTTGTGGCAGCATCTTTCCAAAAACAAATTTGAATTTGCTTACCTTTTTGGTTTTATTTTTGAAAATATCTCCCTTTTGATACTCAACATTTTATCATTGTTTGTTTACTGCATCCTTTATACAATAAAAAATGAAGAAATTTTAAATTCTATTTAAAGACTTGTTTAAGTGTGAGATAGGATCCTCTATAATGTCAGAAAAGTAATAATTTTGCAAAGTTAAAAAAGATAGTTATATAGTGATTTCATTCAGTTAAATTCATTCCACTCAAAACAACACATGGGTAAGAAAAGTATTTCCATCTGGCTAGTTATGGCTTTGTTCTCAAAAAGAACAAAGCCATAACTAGCCAGATGGAAATACTTCTCATCCATTTTCAAGATATTCTAAATTAACTTACTTAGAAATCTCTGTTTAAACAAACTATAGTAAAGATGGTGTCCTTAGCTAGCTTTTGCACACAAATACCATGCATTTACTTTAACAAAAGATAAAATCAGTACACATAACTGAACTAAAATAAGCCTGTTAACCATGCTGCGGTATCTCCTGCTCAGCAAAAAGAATAGGGGAATATGATCAACAGACATGAATTCCCAGCAGATTTAGTTTTATAATGTCACAGTGACAACTGTGGCTTGAAAACAGAGGAATGAGCTAATCAGAAGCCTCTTTTAGCAATATAAAAGCAGAGAGCATTATAGAGAAGCTGGAGAAAAAAAAGCTAGCATTTGTTCATTTGTTCTAACAATAGATAGATGAAAAACAATTTTTAAACCAAATGTACTGTCCTATTTCATCAGTAGTACCACAACTGTAAGAGTGATAGTCACAACAGTAATAAATATTTTGCTCACTGAATTACTATAATTAGAAATTTATGCACTTTTGTAGATACAATAACTTAAAACATTTTTCTCTAGGAAAAAGATCTTATTGTACAATTATTTTTCCACAACATATTTATTGCTGTTGGAAAAGCTGTTTAAATGGAAACAAATAATAGTTGACTAAATCAAATAAATTTCATTGCATTCCACTTTACATATAGATTTTGTTTCATTTATAATCTTAGATGGTCTAGCAATTTAATTTTCAAAAGTTTTAAATCCTACTGACTGAGTCTTCTAGTAATATATTTTAGGTATTAATTTCTCTAACAAAACAAAGGCTCAAAGTCTCCACTATAAATAATGGGTCTGTCATATGCCCAAATACTGTCAGTTCGGTGGGAATGTGTGAAAACTCCCCAGTTATTCAAATATAGGTAATTCAAAGGGAGTTTGTCTGTTCAATGTGAGGCTCAGATTCTCAAAATCTCAGCTTCTCAATCTGATTATCCATATGGTTTCCATTCGCAACTTACAGTGCAACTATATTTATTGGTAAAAGATATTTATTTCAGTGACAAAATTAAGGAAATAATTAGACATGTATGCTTATTTTAAAAAAATATGTAATCAACACTAATCAAAAGACTGCAGGTTGTTTTTTTTTTTAATTTGGGATTGTTTCACTTCCTGAAACATTAATCTCTTGCTTGACATTAGTCTTCTTAATAACTACACATGTCTATTTAAATCTCAGTAGATAAACCTCAATATACCACATTACTGAACAGGTGAATTTTTAATAATGATATAACCTCCAGAACATCATCCCTGTCTTAATTTTTTGTCTAATGCTTTCCATATGAAAGCTCTTGGCTGGTTTTGCTAATTTGTTTGTGCTTCTGTAAAGTACATAGTACACACTGCAAAAGTAGAAATTTCTGCCCCTTGGTTTCAGTTTATGTAAATGGAATATGTGAGCCACAAAAGTAGCTGACATTGATCTAGAACACACATGTAGAAAATCATCTTCATTATACTCACCCTGAAACCAATGTGTCTTCACTAGAAGCAAAATCAGGATCACTTCATTTAGCAAATCTCAATTACTATATTTCCTTTTCTTCTCACAGTCCCTAGTTCCCATAAACTTTTAGCATATGCAATATGTTTTGAGTGAAAAAGTTCTACAGCTTCCCTCACATTGCTTAAATAAACCCTTTTGTGTTATTTTTGAGCTTCCCAGTGGCTGGATTTGTTTGATGGCCCCTGCTACTGCACACTCATGCCATTCATGAACTTGCCACTCCTGTTCCACACCTCTGTTGAGCAGAAGAATTATCTGCTGTCACTTCACAGACAGAATCTAATTGTACCATTTCATTTTTCCACCTTTTCATTCATTCTCTGAATGAATGAACTGCTTTTTCAGTTTGATCACATTGTTTGTTTGTTTGTTTTTCAGTCAAGGAACTCAGCATAGTATTTTAAAAGTTAAATATCATATTAGGCTATTGCATATCTGTTGAGTGATACAATGATGTATGCAATGTTCACTTATTTTCCCTGCTGCTTTCCTAATAAATGTTAACTGCATTCTTGCATTTTTTCTGACCTCCTATGCACAAGACCAACATTTTCACAGAAACATTTAACTGCTAAATTAAAGCTAAGTGAAATATGTAAAATATAAAATTGTTTTTCTATCAGTTTACATTTATCTTCATTGAATTTAATTTTTAATTTTAATAAATTAAAATTAATTTAGTCAGTTATTCAGAGCCACTCCAAGTGAACACCTTTAATAACTTTGCATGATCACCAAATTTGCCATGTAATTATACACTACTTTTCCAGCATATTCACATGTTCAAATATATTTTGAGACACATGAATCACAGAATATGTCCCTTGAAACTTTACTCTTGGCCTCTGTCGCCTGTGAAAACTGACACAAAAATCACTATTTTCTCCAATATTTTACGTATTTTTATGAATGCAGGAACTTTCCTCTTAGCCAGCTGCAGTTTCCTTTGTGCTTTCTCTTAGCCCTCTGTGCAATTTCCTGTGGTGTTGGGTAATATTGACACCTTAAGATATGTTCTAGCTCTTTTTAGAAAGATATTATTAAATTTTGAACCCTTTTACCCCATACTGATCTAATGGACTATACTCCTTCAATCTAAAGCTCCCAACATAGTTGCAACCTCACATCTCAAAAGCTATCAAAATAACTTTAAACAAAGAATTTCACCCCACAGGTACCATTTGGCTACTTCATCCCTGAGTATCTTTAAAAATCTTGGCTGTATGTCCCTTCATTTTGTTTTGTACCACTTCAAACTGGCAAACCATGACTTCATATGAGCTCCTTCATAAAAAAAATTAATGTGTGAGAATCTATAAAAGTCCTTCCATAGCACAAGCAGAATTAAAGTGTTCTGACCATTTTGTTCCTATAGCTTCTTCAAAGTGCTTCTGTTTTCCTTGATTATCTTTCAGCATTATAGATGGTCTCCCAGTCTTCCCTCTGCTCTGTTCCAGAAACAGAATTTCTTGATTCTTGTTTCTTTCAACTATTTCAGTTGAGAAATCTCTTAACTATCTTGGAATTGATTAATTGATTTGATTAATGTTGCTCTGGGTTTGTTGTTTGGGTGTTTTTTTTTGTTTTTGTTGTGTTTTTTTTTTCATTTGTATTTAGTCTTACATTTAGTCCTTACACTTTCTTAAAAATCTTCAGCTATCTGGAGGATATCTTGCCCTCAGTAGCCTCTGATACCCTGCTGATTAGCTTGTCATTTCCCTCTCACCCTTTCTCAAGCCTTTCTAGCTAAGCAGAATGTATTTACTCTCTGCCTTCAAGAATACCTTAAATAGTCTCTGTGCCATCTGCCATGACTTTACCCTCTTAGTATTCCTTCCAGATTCTCCTGAACAGGAGTCCTTGTTTATAATTGTCTTTTCTGAAGTTCAGCCCAACTGTGGGGAGATTTCACAGCTTCCTTGCAGATCTGCGAAGATATTGAATCTAGAGAAAGAAGTATTTTGAAGAACATCCACTTTGCATTTGTTTCCTCTCTCATGGCATCTTCAAGTGCAGTCCATGAAAATCATTGATTTAGTCTCAGCAGTCCTCTAAGATTCCTTCTAAGATCCAGTCTCAGTAACAGTCTCCTCCCTAGCAGGAAGCTCCAGGGCAGAGTGGTGGCTGTCCTTCCTCTGCCCCTCCTCAAACAATGGCTTACCACTATCTCGTGGTCAGCTTTTATTGACAACATCACTGCTAATGAGCTATGTACCCAGCACATCACTGATCAGAGGGGTAAAAAAAACCCTGTCCCCTGGGAATATTCACAACATGTGACACTTGGGGCAGCTCTGGCAGGAGAGGGACACCTTTATACTACCCTGGTGATCACCAGGTTTTTTGTAATCTTTGTCTTTCACTCTGCAAAAGAGCTATTTTAACATATCCCAATTTTTCTCATGAATGATGGTGATGCTTATCTTTTAAAAAATTCAAGTGCTGAAATTCTGTCTTGTAGACAAGTCAAGAACTGTCAGCATTTTGTTTTGCACACCTTATCCTTTCAAGCCTATTGGCTGCTCCAGGTGGCTTTTCAGATGCCAGCTAATGAAACAATGCACTATTTTTCTAGAACAATATCTGTAGGCATTTCTTATATGCATGACACATAGACCTACAAAAGGACCCATCAGTTGCTGTAAAGTCATCTGAGTTGAAAAAGTTCTGCTGGTTTTGTCAGTATGCTTGGATGAACATAATGGAAATACCACAATTCTTTTGCTGTTCAATAAGATAATCTAAATATCTCTGGTTTTAAACTATGAAAAAGCATTTCAGTGATAATTATTTGCCAACAATTTCTGAAATTGTGTGTTGAAATGCTATCTCATGGGAATATCTGCACAATATACAGACATCGTCTAAATTTATATCCAATATTGAATACTTATCTAATGATTTAATTTAAATCTATGAAAATCAAGCAATCTGAATTTCTCCCAATGACACTGCTAGTAAAATAAGACATGATATATGACACTGTATGAGTGTGCACGCACACTGAAATTTACTTTCCAGCATGAAGTCCCAGTTAAGCAGAGGTACAAATAACATGTTAATAGCATGTGATTAATGAGACCTGTGGTTTGCAGTGTTATCTTCCAATTACATTTGTCACTTAAATTAGGCCTACATGTTGGTATATGTTCATCATTTTTGCATCACACAAATTATATAAAACCACTCCTGGGACAAAGTAATTGTTTTTCATATCTCATGTATTTTTCTGAAGAAAACTGTGCATTATTTTAGGTGGGTTTTGTGCAATAAAAATTTTACACACAAGCTGATCTAGAACTCAGCATAGCAGAAAAGTATTTGCAAGTAGTAACAAATTATTCCACTGGATTTTTATTGGGCTATTTTCAAATACAGATGAATGCATTTTGTTCACAAAAATAAGAGTTTTTTCAAATGTTACTATTAGGCAATGATGGAAGTGTTCAAATTATCATTCTGAAATTTTCTTATTGTTTCAATAAAGTCGTCCCCTTCTTAAACAACTGAATACTTGTCTCAAAGAAGAAGATCTTCAATTTTAAAATATTGATTATCTGAAAAGGGAGGAAAATCAAGCCCATGCCAGTTATGTGTCCAAATAACGTACTCTAATGACACAGAAATGACATCACAGTAAGAACACTATAAGCCAAAAGCTGAATTGTGTGTGAACAAAACACAGCCATCATTCTTTAACAAATACAAAGGTTTCACTTATTCATTGCACCAAAGGAAATTGACCACTAACTTTCATAAAAAGAGTCAAATCATAAGATCATCGCAATTTTTGCCAAATGAGGGAGCCTAACATAAACTTACTTAATTTTCCGATTTCCTGACAAACTTCAAAAGCTGTTTATGGCTTCAGAGTCACAAGCAAAGACAGAGGTCAGGTCTTTCACCAAAAAATACAGCAACATGAGCATCTTTTGCAGTAACAGGACTTGTGGCACTTACTTCAGCAGCACTGGCATTTCATTCATGAGCAGGTAAGGGTGCCATGCGTGCACACACACACACAAACATACACGCATAACACTTGTTAGCACATTAGAGCAGAGCAACACATTTTTAAGATATCTGCCCTTCACAAAGTTGACCCACAGATTATTTTAGCTTAATTTTTGTTGTTGAAAGGTATTTTTTCTGTCAGTGAGCACTAAAATGCTTCCATAAAGCAATGAACGGAAAGAAAAGCTATTCAGCTTTAAAAATCAGACACATATAACTGGACTTAAGACGAATTATTTAAGTGAACTGGGAACCAAATGCATTACTTTTCTCTTTGAATTACACATAGGCTAATGGACTAAGAAAAAAAAGGAAAAAAATTTATTCAAAACAGCTCTATCATTGAAATGTTCAATAACTCCACAACAAAACACTGCATTAGCTGGATAACAATGACTGTTCTTAACTGAAAACTGTAGATTGTTCTAAGAAACAACCTTTTATTCTGTAGCTTTTCAAATTATGAGCAAATAGTATCAAATTCATGGTCTTGTCAGTATGCCAAAACAAACAAAACACCAAACAAAAGACCTTAGCACACACACATCCCAGAAAAACCCAACCCCCCAAATGACTAAACCAGTTTTTCAGTAAAATGAGACAGCTGGCAAAAGGTCTCTATAATTTGGGAAACCACCATTATTTGACTACATTCATTTCATTCTTAAACATCCAAATTTTCACTTACTAAAACTCATTGATAATAAAAACCCTATCTCATTATATATTTAATTTCTTCCTGTGGATATTAAAATAAACTATGTTCTGAAATTAAGAGTTAAAATACCTCCTTTTGTTTTCCATACATATTTGCCTATATAAATATACTTCATCATTTTACAAATTACAGTATTTATATTAAAGCTTTCATTCAGCAAATCATTACAGCTTAACAAGAACAAACAATCCCTGTGTTTTGGTTCTGTCTTTAAATCACTTTTGGAGATAATGAAAACCAGCCAGAATGAATGACTGCAAATAATACAAACAACACATTTATTTAGAAAAATAAACTGAAAATGTTGCTTGTCTGTTAGATTTCTCCATGAAGTATAGACAAATGGCTAGAAAAATTTTGTGTCAAGTACATATTACAAATGACTTCTTTAGCAGTAACTGGGACTAAATGTCAATGTTCAACAAGAAACATTTTTTGATGTATAATTCAATAGATTAAATTTCTCAGCTGCTAATATGATAAAAAAAATGGATGCTATTAAAAAAGATTATATCCCCTTTTTAAATACACCTTATCATGTTGCTTCTTCTTCATATATATACATATGTATATATGTATGTATATGCATGAATTTATTTCATCCTAAGAAAGGACTGTAATCCTTTCTGTGAAGAGATCCCCATAGTGAAAGAGAGCATAAATGTCTTTCTTCAGTTCTAACTTTTTAATTCCATTTGGAGCCCTGGCAAAGTATAGCTTCTTGTGGTCAAAAATCTCCTGGGGCCATCTGTGCAAATGGTGGCACACATCATTACCCTGAATGGAAGTGACAGTGCAAATAATAGAAGTGCATCGAGATGCAATCTCTAAGAGCAGAACTTCCTCAAAGTTGGGTGGAGGACAGGAGACAGCATTCTTTTAAGTGACTTAACTTCACTTATGCCCTGTTCCTGTATGGCTTTGAATATATACAAGGGATGACAGAGGTCTTCTTCCCCACAGAAAGTAACATTCCTCTGTTACAATAAATGTATCCATTTTCTGAAATTACTTAGTGCTTCCTTTTTCCTTTTGGCTACATATTGAAATATTTGTTGATGCTGGCTGTACCCATTAAAAACTCCTTGTTTGGTACTCTGGTTGCTCAGCACGGAACTCAGGTGTCAGGCTTGGAGACAGCAGTTTCTGCAATGGGGCAAAACATTGAGTTCTCTTATCCTGCTTTCCCACTGAATGGAATTTAAGGCTGCGGCTTTTGCCAGGACTCAGCTTGTAGCTGTCAGATCTGAGAAAGATGACTCAATGCAGATTACACTAGTGCTCAGTTGTGCTCTGACTTCAAGGGTTCTTCCATTCTCCACTAAGGGTCAGGTTTCCTGGTAACTTCTCAGATCTGGCCTGCAAGAAGTCACAATGATGAATCTGATACGCAACTTAATTGACGTGCCTCCAAATATAGACACTCCTTCAAGCCTGAAGGTGCTGTTAAAAAGAAAAGAAGGGCAAAGTTATAAAAAAATGTTACTTTAAATAGACAAGTTAATAAACAAAATACAATTTTGAATTATCACTTTAGTTTTCATGTAAGCAGGAGTCAAAAAAATAATGGTATTTTGAAACCATCTTTTATAGTTGCACTTTATGATGTATACAAGCCTTTTTTTTTTCTGGGGTTAATGGGTTTAACTTCAATGGTGCCTTTAAAATCACATTATTACATCCCCTGTGAAATCTGGACTAATACTTGTTCGTAAATTAAACAGTAAGTGAACTCAGCAGAAGGTCCCCATCTGACAAGTAAGTTGTCTAGTCACTAAAATATTATATATAATTCTGATTTGGGTTTTTCATATTCATTTTTGTGAAACTGTTTTAACTTTTTTAAAACACTAATAATGCTGCAATCTAATACTGAGGTTCCCTGACTGACTGAGTTTTCCTACCTTTATTTATTAGGGAAGATAAAGAAGCAGTATCTAAAAAAGAGACCTTAGAATACTTACTCTTGTTGGTAGAATACATACTCTAGTTGGTAGCTAGGACACTAATTTGGGTTAAAGGATTAAATTCACAGTTCCTGAGGAAAAGAAAAACAACTTCCTCATGCACTTACGGTGACTTACACCTGAAGGTACATACTTCAATGAGGAGGAAGATCACTTCTTTGCCATAGGCTTTGTGAATCTAGCCCCTCATTCACATTTCCTCACGTTTCTTACTCAAACCATTTAAATTGATAAAGATTGTCATGGGGTAGGACACAATTTCACTGTCAGACAAAAAAAAATAGGAATCTGAATTCGGTGTAATATAAATTATGTTAGTTTTTCCCCCCAGCACTAAATGTAAAGATAAAATATTTAGTAAAACTTATTTAACACTCAGAATTGTTACAGTAGCCCAGTGTAACCCAATAGCCTAGCAAACATGGTAGATTTGTGATACCACTTGCTTAGCAGGAAGTTGTTTTCCTAGTCAAGTGTTCAGGGTTTGACTCTCATTGTTAATGAAAAAGAAGAGTGTTCTAAAGATCAGTTAGCAGCTTACTTTTAAACTGAAGTTAGTCTTCATATCACTAAAAACACACAACACATTCCCAGCTGTCACAGTTTAAGGCTTCAGTTACATTTGGGCTAATGATTCCTGTATGTTATTGCCTCATTACAATCACCAAAAAAGATAGTATTATCCTTAAATGCAACTTAATTCTCAGGAACAAGATGAATATGGTACAACTATCATACATTTAAAATAATGATGATGATAATAATACTCACAAAAGACATAATGCAAATAGTATTTGTTGTCAGAAAACAGTTGTTTCTCAAACTTAGATTCTGATACAGTAAAATACAATGCTGAGCACTGTAGACATGAAGAGCAGTATGATTTTTTTTTTCCTCTGAGTAGACAATATCATGCTGTCATAGTTTAATCCCAGTCAGTAACACGCAGTTGCTCAATCACTGCCTACCACACAGTGGGCTGTGGAGAACTGAGGAAAAAAATTGATAAACCCCCAAAAAATAAAAATACTGTAATAAAAATGATCAAAAAACAACTGTCACAAAAGTGAGACTACAAAAAAAACAAAACAAAACAGAACAAAAAAACCCCAAGAAAGAAAAGTGATAGACAATTCCATATGGCTCACCACCTGCTGACTGATGTCCAGCCTGTCGTCAAGCTGTCTGAGAAGCTCCCACCCAACTCCCCCAGTTTACTGGACATGAGTTTGTGGTATGGAATATCCCTTTAGGCAGTTTGGGCCACCTCTCCTGGTTTTGCTCCCTCATGGCTTCTTATCCACTTCCTCACTGGCAAAGCAGAGGAAGCTGAAAAATCCTTGATTTAGGGTACACACGACCCTAGCAACAACAGAAACACCAGTGTGTTAATCATCATTATTCCTATTCTAAATCCAAAGCACTACTAAGAAGAAAATTAACTCTATCCCAACCAAACCCAGGATGACTGCTTACAAAACCAGGAAGTGATTTATCAAGTATACTTGAATTTCTCCATAATTTCTGTCATTGAGTTGTCAACCCACACAATTCAATTCATTCCAAGTCCTACAACCATGTGACATCCATCCTTATTTCATCAACATTCTACCAAGGAAGAAAAGTCTGCCTTTTTTTCTTTATACTAACTGTGCTAAAGAGTAAAACTATGAAAATATTTTGCACCTTTCCACATTCATAAAGGATATGTTCAAACTAAAAATTATGGTTAAACTTGCTCAGCAGAAAATTCATTAGGTAGCAATGCCTGCATCAAAAAATCAGCTGTTCCTCTTGCTACCCTCCCCAAAAATCTATATTTGCAAACCATTATTGTACACTTGAAGAAGTGAGCAGCAAGAAAACTGAAAAAAAAAAGCTGCCTACTCATTACAGACTCCTATCCTCACCTGTCTAGTTTTTGATCCTATAGTCTGTACTGTTATTGATAGCAAGGCTGTACATTCAGATCTGTATATTTAATTCATCATTTCAAAATAATTTTGTTACAGCATACCTTGTCAATAAACTCGTAATAAAACCCTGGCCCTAATAAAGTCATTATTAGGGAGTTAGGGCTCAGACAATTTACAGGAAACCATTTTGTTCACCCACATCCCTTGTCCTTTTCAGTACTTAGGCAGCATCACCATGTCATTCTCTTCCTTCTACAGCCTCATAATTCAGTCCCAAAAGCTGGAGAATCAAATAAACCAATGTTGCTCTTCTTCCCATTATGCAAAACCAGATAATCACTCTTCCATATTAAAAAATAAATTTTACTTTGTTGCACATATTACCTGAAAGCTATCTACGTCCTTCTGCTTTGTTCAGTTTGTCAGAGTCTTCTTAAAAAACGGAGAGTGAGCCTAGTCCCATCTACAAGGACATTCTCATTCTCATCAAGGCCATGACCATATTGACTCTGGACAAGTTGCTGTGCAGAACCCGGTGGATGGAAAATGTTAAGGGACAAGGCTACTAAAGGAAGTCTCCTTTCAGCTTCAGACCCACGAATTGGCTAACTCATTCTCAGATACAGAGAAACCACTGCATTTACTGGTCTTTAAATAAAAAACAACGAATCCAGTGACATGATTGGAAGACACCAAGAAAATTATAGAGAAGACATCATCAACTTTGAAGTGATATGTGCAGTGAGGATGCCAATGATCACGGATAGGAATACTCTCAGTGATGAGCCTCATGCTCTTTATCCAGAAAAAAGGAGAAAACAACTAGGAAATGTACTTCTTATTCAATTGAGAAAGGGAGATTTACTTGATTTTTGCTAAGCCATGTAATTTCCGCATCATTTTAAGTCTGGTAGAAGCACCTGAACGACTAGCCAAAAAAAAGCTTCATTATTTGGGTTATTTTAGCCCAGACAGTATAATTTGGACACATGTTATAATCTGTCTTAGGAACACTGCAAGTCAGAGCACATGCCCAGCAGTTAGTTGAACTCACATATTTAGGAGTACAACAAGAGTTCTTACTTTTTGAAAAAAAAAAAATTACAAAAAAATCACATAGTAATAAATCTTCCTAAATATAGTGCAGATATCTTCTAGATATTGTTTAAACACTTATGGCATCTGTTAAGTCATCATAGTGGTTTTGGTTGGCCAATTTGAGATTTCCTGGCCTATGCACTTAATGTGGTGGGTCTAGTACTGGCTAAACAGCACTGCATCCTCTAGAATATACTTAGTCATTTCCTGCTGTGATATAGGATTAGGAGGGATACTAAGCAGGCTCAAAACTTCAAAAGGGTATAAAGAACTAAAAAAATAATTACAGAACTAAAAAAATAATAAGAATCAGACTAAAACCTTCAGAACATATCTCCCCCTACAAGCATTTCTTTCCCACTACCAATGTACAGAAACAATTCAGTCAGTTTATCACCTCTAGAACACTCTTTTTCAATTCACTAAGGGAGAGGAGTCCCTCCTGTCATTTCATGGAGACTTCTCCACAAGAACACAGTTCACTCGTGGCTTTTAAATTCCACGAATAGCAGCCGCCCAGGAATCTGCAATCATGAAGTCCCTCCCATCTTTTCACAACCTTCCAACAGCTGCATTTGTGGGCCATGTCAACTTATGGTGTTACTATTTTAAGGATGAGCTGTTCAAGAGCAAAGTCTATCTAAGACCATCTTCATCTTCTTCTTTCCCTGGCGGCAAAGGGTCTTCATCACTCTTCTCACTCTCTGTTCAAACTCCTCATGAGATCACAGCTACTTCAACATCTGCTTGCTTTAGCATAAATGCCTTTGCTACAATTTGAACACTTCATCCCCCATACTTTTCAATGAGTTTCAGGGAAGAAGAGTCTGATGTTTTAATTATATTCTTCTCCATAGCTTTAAAAGAAGAACTAAAGGCATCTCCTCCTTCTCCTTCCCATCTGGAATTTGACTTCTACACTGATCCCAGTGTCTCATGCTGCCTTCTACATGTCTTTACCCTCTTTCACTTAAGAAAGGATCAATGCTTTGCAAGTTTCATCTGTGCAGTGAAAGAGTTAAATCTCGCCCAGGCCTGTGGGTCATGGGATTCCTGCTGGGCTGTGGCCGGAGCGCTTACAGTGAGGTATTTCAGCCCACATGGGGGCTGTGTCAGGATCGCTCAAAGACCACGGTGGTCAAAGTCCACGGCTGGTCTTTGGTGTTTGCTGCGTTCAATTCCAGCTGCAGTGCCACCTCTGGCTTCAGCCACCGGATCTCGTGAAGTGGCTGCGCTAGAGAAGGGGACCTGGTGAAAGGATGTAATCAGCCATGGCCGGCTCTGCCTGGGCCTGGGCCCACGGCCTGCCCTGTGTCTGCCCGGCAGCCTCTGGGGCCGGCTCTGCCTGGGCCTGGGCCCACGGCCTCCTATGTCTGCCCAGCGGCCTCTGGGGCTGGCCCAGCTGGGACAGAGCCCACAGCCTCCTCTGGCCGCCCAGCAGCCTCTGGGGCCGGCTCTGCCTGGGCCTGGGCCTACAGCCTCCCCTGTGTCTGCCCGGCAGCCTCTGGGGCCGGCCCAGCTGGGCCTGAGCCCACGGCCTGCCCTGTGTCTGCCCGGCAGCCGCTGGGGCCGGCTCTGCCTGGGACAGAGCCCACGGCCTGCCCTGTGTCTGCTCCGCAGCCTCTGGGGCCCAGCCCAGCTGGGACAGAGCCCGCTGGGCTCCCTGGAAAGGGCTCAGCCCCATGGCGCAGCCCACCTGGCCCCGCAGGCCAGCCTTGCTCCCTGTTCCCAGGCCAGGAGGAAAAGAGAGCATTCCTGGGGTTTGTTAATTTAAAAATGCAAATCTCAAAGAGGCAGATCTAGTTTTTAATTGGCTATTAACATGCCTGTTCTCAAAGCTAGCCAGCAATTGGGTTTGCTAGGCACGGAGGAAGCTCTCAGCAGCTCTTCTCAGAAAAAATCACTTTCGTGGGTGGCTCCAACGCAAAACCACCACAGTTGTTGTCTAATTTACTTATTTATCCTGAAAGATACGGAAATATTTCAATTCAGACACAGACTGTTTTATTTATTCTATCTTAAGTTTTTTAGTCTTTTAGGTAAGCTTAATTACTGTGCTAATTACCTCATTTGAAGAATTACTAAAAGCAAAGGGAATGCTTCTCTAAAATTTTGGGGATTTTTGCTAGTTTCTACTGTCCAAGAAATCCTCATCATGATACCTGTTGAGACATCTTTTTCTGTAAAAACTAAAACATCTAAATCTAAACAACACAGGATGCTAACAAAGCCACCACCAAACTTTTGTTGTAATTATTCCTACTTTTTTTATCAGAAGCTTCTGAAAACATATTTATATGTGATTGTCCATCCTACTGTTTCAATCCATTAATAATTTATTTGTCAATGAGCAAATAAGAAATCCCAGTTGCTTATTGGAAGTTTATCTTTCCAAGCTTAGGAAGAGATTGAAAATGGCATGAAAAATGAAAATATTTACACATTACAAATGAAATGTACACATTTCCCTTTTCTTCTTTACACACTACAATTAATTTATGCATTGACAGAGTGTATTAGCTTCTACAATGGTATTCTTGTGATCTCACTAGCCTCTCCTAGCAACACTTCCTTAATGAGATTATAAAGTTCTTTGTCATGCCAGTTTTGCTATCTCCAGAGCTTTCCCAATACAAAGTTATCTAAATATAATCCTGAATAGAAAACCGTAAATTATGTCAGAATGCATATGATGAGAGTATTTACTAAATATTCTCTAAATACTCAGTTATCCAACTGAGCTCCAACTGTTCAAGAAGTGTATTAGTAGATATTTACTATCTTTGTCTGTTTGCACAACGAAATGAAGACCACCAGAGCATTGACTCTGAGAGCTACTGTAAATTTTTATAGTGAGAAGCATGCAATCAATGCCCGAGGCAATGTGCTTATCAATATATGAAACTCACAAAATCTCTTGCTTGTTACTGATGTACTACTGGCCAAATTTATGTAGTGCTTGTCCCAGTCAAGTACCAAAGAGTTTAGATTTGAGGGAAGTAATATTGTAGGACCTGCACCATGCCTTTTCTTTGTTTTTTGGTGGGTTTTGCTTTGTTTTGTTTTTGGGGTATTTTTTGTTGATTCCATAGTTTCCAATATAGCTGATATCTAAGCAGCCAAAGTTACAAGGTGACAGGTCTCAGGTATCTTGACATCACAATGTCAAGATACCTGAGTAACTTACAATACGGGTTGCTATGATAAATGTAAAAAATTACAAAACTCCAACTAAAAAAAAAGGTTAAAAGGGAAAAGAATGGCACTGGAAAAAGTCCTAATGATGTGTCCTGGGAAAACCTGGCAGTCTCGTTCACTGGTCAGAAGCATGTCACCTTTTAAAAGAAGAATACATACATTTTAAGTAGAGTAGTATGTACAGGATGCACAGAAAGTATATCTAAATTAGATTTTTAGAATTCCTCAGACATACTTTCGGCAGTGACAGTACATTTCTGTTTACCATTTCAAATTTTAGTAACATTTTGATCAAGTAATTCTTCTTTACATGACTTTATTTTCATTTGCCTTTTTGGTTCATTAGGTGTTAGAAAACTGTTTTGGCGGTATCATAATGTATATTTTAAGGTAGATTTGGTTATGCCAAGTGTGAACACAGTCCTGGGAAGCTTATTTATTTTCTCATGATTTTTTGGATATGTCATGATACATCTTTCATGAGAAAAGTACTCACAAATATTTCTGGGAGGGTGGTTTTGATTCATTTTGTCTCTCAAATACATGTTTACCAGCTCTCAGAAAATTATTTTTTCAAAAAATTATCTTGTACTTAACTACTATGCATAAAAAAGCAAGAAATTATCAAGATGAAACCAGCCTTTTCTTTGTACTAGGGTAAAAAATTTGAGCTATGCATTTCTTTTCAAATTAAGAAGCTATAGCTTGTCCGATTATTTATTGGCAGACAGGCTTCTGATGTAGATTTGCTTAAAAAATAAGTCCAATTACACATAAATGCTTTCTTATCAATTGTTGTAATAGAATATATATGTTGATATGTAAATATAAACATTTATATATATATTTATGCATTATTCACGTCTTACATATGTGTATACATGTAATGTACATATAGACATATGAATTGGCTTTTTTTTCAACTCCTTTGGGCTAGATGGTGGACAAATCTTGGACAACACCCAGAAGACTGCAGCCACTACGACTGTAGTTGGCAAGGTCACATCCACAAGCTCAAGTGGCCACTAGAGTTGTGCCAACAGCAGCAGCCCATGTGAGAATTACATTTTATACAGAGGCACTCAAACTTCAGCTTAGTTCCATCCCTAGGAGATACATCCTAATGATACTATGGAAATTACTGAACTGACAAATACTTTAATGCCTGGGGTGGTTCTTCAGCCGGAGATATCAATTGTTTAGCTATAAGTTCATTTAAATAGAAAAGTAATTGAGCATTGCTTCATGAGGGATTATGAAATAATTTATACCATGTGCTCAGTAGACAATAATCAAACCATAAAGCCAGTCTTGCATATGAAGCACTTCACTCTGTAAAAGAAAATCTGGCTGCATTTCAGATTTTTTTTTTTGAGATCCAAGCAATAATTTTAATCAACATGTTACAAGCTAACATTTTATTTCACTCTGTCCTTTTCAGGCTCTACAGATTCTGTTTATTTTCAGAAGTGAAGAATCTGAAATATTCAGCCTACAAGCCAAAACACTAAAAAAGAATTTTGATGCTTGTTGAGGTTTGGCTACACTTGTGAAACAAACAAACCCTACACTGCTAGTGGTGAACAACAACTTGTTTCTTCAGCATCCTTCCCTGAGTATGGAGGGATGCAGATCAATGTCTACCTAAATCTGAAGCCTACTGATGTTTTCCCAAATTAAGGCTGTGTATCAGAGATGCTCCAAGGGAATCTCCTATGGTCCAGGGAACCTACCTATTCATTCTTAGTGCATTTCTTATAATATAAGAACTAGGTAATATGGGATAGTATTTTCATATGCCCTTACTTTTGCCTGCCTTTTCATGCTGAGTCAAAGCAAATTTCCTTAACTAGTTTGAATGCATATCTGTGTCAACTAGAGGTAGAACAAAGATTAGTAAAAGAAAGATGCAACATTTTATTTCAAATGATTAGTGAAATATAGCTACTAAAACACTTGGGAAGTTGGTTACAAAGTTTGTCTTACGTGGTTTAACATGGGCAATATCAGAGTAAGAAAATATTGGAACAAAAAATATCAAGGATGAAGGAAGTTTGCATTTGGAATTACTGCCAAAGTATGCCACATCCAATATCTAGTGCTGGGAAGTTCCTTATCAGTGCTGCACCTAATACCTCTTTAATTAATCTGAAGACCTTGCCATCTCTGCCTTCCAGTTCTTGGCAGAAAGTAAAAAGATAGAAGTTCTGATATGTAAGAAAATATACCAGCACCCTGTACCACATGTAAGTCAGTATTTTTTCTGTAAAAATTCAGATATCCTGTGGTGTACATTTAAAACAGCCAGTTCCTGGAGCTGATTATATAACAGAAAACAAGATGATAATAAAAATCCCTGTGAACCTGCACTCAATGAATAAAAATAAATCACTTTGGTATACAGCATAATCTACTTGACAAAGGAAAATATCTTTTATCAGTCAGGGAAAGGGATATTAAAATCATTACAACTGAAAGTTCACACAGAATAGTTAAATGCTTTAAAAGATTTGTCTCTGCTACTATTTAAATAATTTTATGTTTCAATTTTTAGAGTTTAGAGGTTTTTGTATAATTACATGTCTTAAAGTGACCTGTAAATGGTTTGAAAATCATTCTCCCTAGAGTACATCTTCCAGTTGACAGGTGTAACCTTTTCTATTCAGCCTGAAGTTAGGAAGGATGGATGATAAGTGAGCTGGCAGCCCTCCACCTCCTTATTAAAAAAAAAAAAAAAAAATATATGGGTGAAAAGAGACATGTAGGACACAAGGTAACTATCAATATTTCAGTATTTCTGCCCCCCTTTTTTTTTGACATTTACAGATCTTTCATCTACTTCAAATTACTCAAGCAATCCATCAGCCTTGTAGGATTAGGCCTACTTTGCAAACCAAAGGACTTAAAAGACATCAGAAAAATATCCATGAATTCTCCAATGCATTTTTTTCTGCAGTTTGCCTGTTGAGGGATGAAATAATTTGTGATTCTAGCTAACCACTCACTGTTCATTACCATGTGCTTTACAGGATTTATTTTTTCCTTCATCATTTGGCACAAATATTTTGCCACACAAGAAAAAAGTATTAATTTCACTGACAGTAGATATATGGAGATTACTGAAATTACATTATCCTGTTCTCCCTAAACATGCCAATGTGACTAAAGGCACACAATGATTCATTATTATTACTATTCATTATTATTCTGGTTAGTCAAAATACTCAAATTCAATTCTTTTCTTTAAAATGGGTTTCTATGAGGTTGCTGGACACTGGGATGTTCCATCTTTTTTCTAGGAAGTTTTAGCTACTAGAAATTACTGAGTAGCTCACAACTGAATCTTGGGCAGAAATCTCTAAATCCAGTAGAGGTCCTGAGGCCAATGAATAGCGTTTATTAAATGCTTCAACAGCCTGTTGGAAGACTTCCCACCCACACAATCACAGCCCTTTTCCAGTAGGCAGAACAGTAAGGGTTCCATCAACTGCTTGAGCCTTTCTGCACTGTGAAATAAAACTACTAAAGCTTCTATGCTTCCATTTGCCAAGGCTTAACCTGTTACTTTCTTGAGCTCCCAAGGAAATCATGGTGTAAGGAAGAAATGGAACATAAACCACAACAGAGACTGAATAGCTTTTTAGATTGGAAGGTAAAAATAATATTAGGATATTATTTGGTATCTTCATATGTGTTGTACTTTCAGCAGCAAAAATGCATGAAAGAGATCAACCTGGCATGACATTTACATTGAAGACATTTGGAAGTCTCCTTATAGAAAACACAATGTATTTTCCAAGAACATAAACCTTGGAAAGAGCACTAATTTTTGATTACTTTACTAGAATGTGTGTGCTTACAGGATTATAAGAATAAATACAGAATTTTATAACTTTTGCAAATATATACAATGATTCAATGCAAACTTTCCTTTTCAGGGGTCAACATTTGTTTCAACAGCTTTTGCAAATACCTGTATATAAAACAAGAGATGGTCCTCTGCAGCCTCTCTTAAAATCTACTTATTAGCTTTCTAACCGACCACTCAAACACAACAAAACATATGAAAATGACATTAAAAAAGGAGGAAATAGCAGTTTATCAGAAATATCAGTATTTGCATTCTTCTTAGGCACCCAGAATTATGCCTTTTAATTTAATTTGAGCAATCCTAGAAATGAGCTTCCAGAACTCGATTATGTAGGTGTGACATAACATTGTTACAGGTGTTACAGACCACGTGACAGGAGCAAAAGGGGAAGGAAAGACTGCTGAATCTGTCATATGGACAATTCCCTCTGTTCCAGTCACAATGCACTCTGTTTTGTTTCCGTGGTGGGTTTTGGTTTTTTGGGTTTTTTGTTCGTTTTTGTGTGTCCACGTGTGTGCATGTGTATGCATGGAAGTGTGGAAAGAATTGCATTTTGGACAGCACAATGGAGAGGGGAAGTATTTACTGGAAATTCTTACCGGGTTAAAATAGTAATGAAAAATAAAATGGTTTCATGTTTCCCCTGCAAACTCAAGGCGAGAAGGTGTAGCTTTGGCCTGATGAAACTTTCTTCACAATTAATATTGAAAAATATACTATTCCTCACTATCACTTCCCTTTAAAGTTATCTAAGAGCCTCTTAACTCTTAATTCCTCAAAGAGCATCTAAGTAAGGGCAATACAATAATTTTTTAGTGATGAAAACTGGAACAGCTGCTTTTATGTCCAATTCTTGTATTTTGTAGCCACAAACATGTCCTGGATAATAACCTGAATCATCTGTATCAATAATTGGAACAACATAGTTACTACTTGCAAAGAAATACTGAACTTTCAAAATAATTCCCTATATAACAAAAAAGGCATCAATTTGTATGCATCACTGAAAGAAAAGATGCTAAATTTACTTCTTTAAACTGTTTACCTGTGCCACAGTAATTTTCCAATAAGAAAACAAAGAAACAGAAGAACAGGAAGAAATATAGGAAATTCTTAGCACATGAGCATATAAATCACTGCACTAATCTCAACTTTAAGTCAGCTGAAAGCTCAGTGATGATGTAACAAAATTTTCATGTACCTTATCAAAACTGCAAAATCTATAATGTACAAATGACAAGCTGACAGCTCATTTCTGAAAAGCCTTTTTCCACAACACCACCAGACTCCATTTTGAGTGAAGTCTTACCACTCCTCCCACCAACATAGAGTGTGTGCTGAACAGTAAATTGCTAGCTACATCCTTCTGAAATTTTCTATTAAAAGTCTCAGGATAACCAAAATTTTTTTACTTTGAGAACCAAATTTTAGGCTATTTTAAGGAATGTCTTAACTTTCTCCAGGAGAGAGGGGTTGGCTCAGCTGCCTTTGTTGCTGCAATGAGTGTCAGGTAACTCCACTCATCCACAAGAGAATATGGCTTTACTCAAAGGATTTTGGGGAAAGAAGTTAAAGAGTCAGAACACTTCACCTCCTCTGCAGCTTGTGAGAAGTCAGCTTTTGGTGTAGGACCTGAGAAGGAAGACAGAATTGGCTGAGGTTCTCACTTGCTGTTTATGGCTGTTGAGAAAGAAGAACAGCTGGCACAAAGCATGACCTGGCTGGGGACCACATTTGCAGAAGCAGCAGCTCAGGGTCTGAAGGAAATCTGATGGGGAACTGTGGCTAATGGGGAGGCTTGAGGGGTGGTGCCCCAAGTGAATGCCCTTGGAAGTGCGTATATAACCGGTGGACACACTGAAGAGGGTGTGTTTGTGGAGGCTGCAAAAGAGAAATTCACCCTATCCCTCAAGCATAGGATGCAGCAGATGAAAAAATGGATACTCTGTCCTTTCAGCATAATACTTGCATTTCTTTTCCAAAATCAACGATCATCTCAGTACTCTGTCTTGCAGCACCTTCCTCTACCAAAATCTCAGAGCAGCCATGAGCAGCTGAAGCCATACTGCCACATACAGAAACACAGAGCATGTTTTAGACACAGGAGCTGTGAGTTAAAAATGCCTCAGGCAGAGGAAGCAAGTCAATTTGGATTTCTCTTATCTCTAGCAACAGAGGGCAAAAGAAAGGCAGTCTATAAACACCATCTCTTTCTCCAGCAATTTGTAAACCTAGCACATCTGTCCCATGCTTTATTTATGAGTGAATGAAAAACAATTGGATTTGTGTCAGATAGAATATCTAAATGCTGAAAGGCATGACAGATTTTGGTTTTTCATTTCGGCCATACAAATACACAGTTCATGTTTACTTTCACTACGAGTCAAAATCCACTCTTTCCTTAGAGTTATAATTAAAAGGATGGATAAAAACAAACCCTTTGGTCCTGCTGGCTTGCATTACTTGAAACAATGCCACCTCAGGTGGTGAAAATATTGGAAAACTAAAACTGCCACTTCTCTTTTTCTTTTTGATGACTTGGTCTCTGAGAACAGTACTGTGTTAACTATATTTCTCATGTTACCAATTTCAGGAGAAATGTCACCATAGAGCTACAGATAGCAACCAAAACAGTGAACCTTCTATTTTGCCTGTGGGCAAAATAGAAGAGTCAAATTATACACTAGTTAAAAAGGGAATTACATGGCATGCAAGGATTTTCTACAGTAGAGATTAAAAGTGAATAATTCCTTCCATTATTCTCCTTCCTTTACCCCAAAAATAGCTCCCATAAATAAGAAAGTTCAAAAACTGCAAACTGTTTAAGAGTTAGCTGAACACTGTACTAACTGATAAGGATGCATCAGAAGTAGCTAAAATGCATATTGTGCTTTAGAAGCTTTAATTGAAAAACAAGTCTTCTGCTGTTGAGATAGTAATTCTTTTATAAATCTATGTATAGAAGCAATGACAAATAATTTCATTTTTATTGCAGCTGTCAAATAGTGCCTCTACAAAAACTAAGTTGGATGATGGTATCTCAGATAAGTTTTTTTCCCTTTAAAAAATAAGCACTCAGGAAAAAGATACATAAAAGCTTTTGCAGAAGGATCAATATGCTCTTGATCTGGTTTAAGAAAGTACCAGAAAGTTCTCTCTCAGAAAATCACAGGATTAAACAGATAAACTTCCTTTGTTTAATAGGATTTTTAAATAAAGGCCTGTTAGCTGAGATGGAATTACAAGGAAAATCAAAGGAGGTTATTTATGTTTTCTGTATTTATAAAATGTAATTCCTACTGTTGATTTCTATAGAAACCTGCACAATAATGATGATTAATAGAATTTTAATTTCTAATATAATTTTCCAGCAATTACAAAATCTATGTTTAAAAGTACCCTAAGGTGACATATTCTTTATGAATTTAAAATATGTCGTACCCAGAAATTGTACGTATTCATAAATATATGGGTACCTTTCAGTACTTACAAAAATACATGGGTACTTAAAAAGCTGATTTTAAAACATCAGCTAAAGTAATCATTGTTTGATTCAATGCTTTTACAATAGTATTTTTTATTTAATTCCTTCTGTCATACCTTACTAGTGATAAATGGATGGGTTTTGATGGAAGATGCGGAAATAAAATTTGTATTAACTATTTTGTGCTGAATCATTTATGCTCCATGTGATCTAGTGCAGATTGATTTTCACCTTTCAAACAAGCCTTTAAAACAGAAGTTACATCAAAGGAACACTGCACCTATCTTTGGGTTGTTCTACTCTCTTCACTGTGGTGATGCCTCAGAGTAGGTGGACACCTCCCCACCTACATAAGCTGCGCACCTGGGCTGACAGAACAGCCTGGACACAGGTGAGAGATCTGCACCAGGAAGAAACAATTTACAAGAGCTGCAGACACAGCCCCATGGCAGGGATAGGGATGACTTGTGCTGGTTTTTTGCAGGCTCCCCAGAGGATTTCTACACCGCCACTGTGGGGTGCAGACACAACAGCTTGCTGTTCCTGCCCCAACATTTTCCTGTATCCCATCAGCCTGGCAAGTCTCTGGCCCTCTGATGAGGGCAGGCAGGCTTACAGCTAAGGTTGTACAATTCAATGTGGTACACATTTTTACTTGGGAAAATCACATTCTGAAAAATTCACAGAAATGAAAATTAGTATTGTCATTTTATTTCTTCTGGTGTTTTCTGGAATACTTCTATCAAGGCATTACCTAATGAAGGTGGAATTTGCTTCTTGAAAAAAATGCAAATGTCCTCTCCATGGAAATGTATATTCATAGTCTTGAAACCTTCTCAACATATTGGTCTTTACTACTACTGTTACGTAACTACTTTGGAAGATTAGAAGACACTCCAATATTTCTGACCTTTTCCTAAAGAGTGACACTGTAGTAAAACATTCATGTACAAATGGGCCAATCCATCAAATCTCTCTGGACTTTAATACTTCCATAGGCATTTATCTAAACTTAGGTATTTTTCTCTTCATTGACCTATAATACATATGAACTTGTCACACGTGAAGGAGGTGATAACCTCAGAAGGGATTGTTCCAGTCATGCAAATTTACATAAATTTAGGTAATGCTAAAAGTAGACTACATTTCTCTCAACATATGGAAATTTTTCTTTTTATTTTGTGAGACATCTGAGTTGCTAGCAGTCCCCTCTTCAATTTCTCATCCATACTAATTGTGCTTTCTGCATGGCTGCCCAGCCCTTTGCTCTTGCACTGCTCAGTGCCTGTTGGCTGTTCTGACAAAGCTTCAATGAGGAGAGCATGCTCCCTACCTATTACCTTCTTCCCACAAGTTTACATCACTAATGACTTATAAAATCAAAACATTCACTGGTTACACAGCCAAAAATTCACCTCTATCTTCTGTCATATTTCCTCTTTATTACGAATTCTCATGGATATTTGGAAAACTCATTGAGACTCTCATCTAGCTTCTTTCTGCAGTTTCGGATGAATTCCTTAGCCGATGTTGACCCAGTATGGGGTCAGCTGATTTGCACTGAGAAACATCTTTTATTTAACCATGTAACATCTACCAGAGTTGAGAAAATACTATGGTTTTCTAAAGCACAAGCATTAGAATACAATGAATTTACAGCATTTCTTATGGCTCAGTTCAACCTCAAAGCAAAAATAGATTTGTGGAAGAAAATTAGTTAAATAGTTTGTTTTCCTCTTTGATAAATTAAATGCCCAGCTTCAACTTAAATAATAACAAGAAAAAGAGATACGGCTATGTCCAACATTCCTATAGAATATGGAATTTATATAGATATTTCACACTTAAAACAAATGCACTAATAAAAGTACTTTGAAATTGTATTTCCAAGCCTTAGTGGTTTTTTTCCCTGTTTCTTTTCTAAAATCCAAGGTTAATTAACAGTAGCAATGCAATTTGGCCCTGCTGTCAGATGTCATAGCATTAATTATTACAGAAAATACATAAAACAATGATACCCAAATCCTAATGCACAGGAGAGTTATTCATTAATTTTGAGAAGGTTTAGCAAGGAAGCCTAGGTTGAACATAAAAACTGAGATGAGATTTTAATGTCTTTACATCATTAACTACTTTAGGGTGTATTTCAATCTCATAAAGCTATCTCATTTTGTACCCATAGCAGAAATCACATAGCAGGCCAGAACTTTCTAAATAATGTATTTAATAATTTATTTATAGGATATCTAAATGCAAATAGCTGCAAAGGATTGAAAAAAGTGCTCTCATAACCCCGGGTTTAGTTAAGAAATGCTTACAATACTTCAAATTTCAATGTTTTAAACTTACATTCTATAGCTTCATCTCACCTACAGGGATTAATTCTAACATTCCACAGTACTACAAGGAGGTATATTTTCTTTATCTCCTACTTAATTTAAACAAAACCTGTTCAATGCACAGCTAACTGTTACATTGATGCATTTTAAAGGTAATATGAAGATAAGGTAAGACTCTTTAAAGCAATTAGTGAAATTACTATATTTGCTTAAGCTGTCCACCTGATTGAAGGCCAAAAAAATCCACTATTATCCACATCTTGAAACTTTCTGGTAATCTTATTTCTGCCTAGACACTCAGCTTTTTTACTGATGAAATGTCTGTAAAATACAAATGTCAACAATCTGAAGGCGCAACCAACATGTCTAAGCATAAGAATTTGTAGATCACGCAAGATTTGTACTATCAGAAAAAATACATTATCATACTAACATATCTGTAGTCATCTTTAAATGTTATCATGTGTGACCATCAGTATAGAAACCGCAAAAAAAAAAGTGGTTTTCTTCATGTTGACCTTAACCACTCACATTTTCATAACAGGTATTTTCTTAAAATAATTTTATTTATTTGAGCATTATTTTCCTATTCTGATTATGACCACAGGGCTGAAATTGGTTTGTACTTATCCCAAATGCCTGCTTTTTATACAGCTGGTGACTGTGACGGTAATAGACCGTGAACTCTGAAAGATGTTCTGGCTTTCAAACCACACATTTCTGTCTTCATTAGAGACACACAGAGAACAGATAACATACCCTTTTTAACTAGCCCTCAGCTGAAGATGAATACTTAATTTTAAACTATTTTCTCAGTAATTGAAATTCTAGAAGTTTTTCCTCAAACAAACATCTCTAAAAGAACTCAGAAATGTGTACTGTCTGAGTTCATTACTGCTCCAGAAATTCCTCTTGTGACCAGACTTGCTCTTGAATTCATCATCATTAAAACCTCAAACTAACTATACTGTTTTCTATCTGACCCATGTGGTTCCCAAGAGAAAGAAAACCGGGATACTTTTCCTATCCCTGCTGATGATTCTGAAATGAGAAAAATGCTAAATTATTTTCCAACAATCCCCCATATCTCAGAAATGCAAAAAATACATCCTACAACTTATTCTGAAGGAAACTGCAAGGCAAACTTCTTGTTCAGGATGTGAGTACAGTCTGAGAGGTTTCTGTGCCTCAAAGAGTCAAATGCCACAGCCATTATGATGTTCCACCACTATTTTCACAGTGATTTCTAATAAAAAGTATTTATGGCAAAATTCTCTGTTGAAATTTCCAACACAGTCTGTGGAGAGAAATCTCAAAAACCCCTTTTGATTTTAAGAGCATTCACCAGAGATATGAGCTGCAGAACCAGCCCCAGTGGTACCGATTTATCCTGTCTGCTTGGAGGACCTTCTGGCAGCAGACTGGATTTTTATAATCTGTAAACTTTATACACCCTCCTTTTGCTGTCACATCAACTGAAGGAAGTGATGTTCCTCTGAGCACCATCTTCCCCAAATCTTGGTGCTCCAGTGAGCCAGGACAGCAAAGAAGCAGAGACACACACAGAGTGAGGTGATCAGAATAGAACTATTACTATTAAATAATAAACAAATACTAGAACTGTAGTCTGTAGTATTACTATCAGGGAAAAAATAGAACGCCACAGCAAAGTGAAAAGTGAAAACTTTTGCACATTCAAAGGCACAAATTAAAGCTGCATTTTGTGGAGTGGAGGAAATGGTAGCTACTGGGAAATTAAAACATAGCAGAAGATGGAGAAAAAGCCTGCTTGGGCCAAACTTATTTTGATTTGCATTATAAAGGATGCAAATAGGACAGAATTTAATCTGATTGTACATCTAAAAATGTAAGTGTAAACCAATCAAAACAATTCAGAACAAGAGTTCTCATGGGTGAATATTTCCAAAGAAAAACCGTTATGCATACCAAACAAAAGTTCCTTAGACACAAGATAATACACAGAAAATACCATATTTATCAGGATTTTACTTGGCATTTATAGGTAAGTATCATCAGCCAACTGAAAGTATGATCTCTATTATGTATATTCCATGCAAATCATTTTCAACTAGACTATTCCAAATGTTCAAAAAAGGCAATCACTTCCACTAAAACTGAACAGCAAGAACACTACCCTGTCAAAGTGAAATATGGCAAAACTAAATAGGAAATAATAACTTTTGTTTGGTCCTAGATATATCTGAAGTTTGCCAATAATTATTAGAATTTCAGGTAATGATGTGGTACAAACCCACTAATTTATGTTAGAAGGCTCATTTGAAGCCCTATGTTAAAAGCCACAAATAAACCTGGTAACACAGATGCCCAGAAAAAAACCCACAAGTACAAAACTTAACTTACTACCTTTAAATGCCTATTTGTAGTGACTACTGAATACCAGAGATGCCTTTACTCAATAAAAGCTGCAGTTTACGACCTAATGTGTTTTGGTCTTTATAGACAGGCAAAAGAATTTTCAGGGCTGAGCCACTTTCCCTTGCTGACATTCGCTGTTGGCCGTGATTCAGAAACAAGCATTCCTGTAAATAATATCTCTGTGAACATAGATTTTCATAGTAAAAACTGACCAGACCTATTCCCCTTGAAGAGCTTGCCCTTTTTTATTTCTTTAATCCATCCAGAGAATGCACATAGACAAGAAAGGGAGTGACCTCAGAGATGAAAGTAGATTTTAAATGTCAAAATGTCTTCTAGCAGTGAGAAAAGCAATGTTTCTATCCCTCCTGTGATTGGATTTTAGCTCCATCTTCTACTTAGAAGACAAACATGATTCCAAATTACTGTGAGTATGAGATTTTTCCCCCACTGTTTTTGGTGAAACTATACAACTTTTTCAGAAAATAATGCACATGTCATTGACAAAGAGACAGCACAACTGGAGTTAATTACTCACTACAGACACAGGAAGGATGCTGATGAAAAAGGATTATAAACAAATAAACACATTTTACACCGAAACAGTCTTGTTCTCTCATTTCTATCCTAACACTGTGCTATCCAAAGGGATTTTGACAGCTACCTGAGGGCACTAAGCAGAGAAATTATAAGCAAAAATGCTTTCTCAGGACCTGACATGGGATGCAGTTTTCAGGTGGTTTTGCCAGTATACTTCCTAAGCAGAATATGCTTCAGACCCAAAAACTCTTTCAATTTTATGTGTTGAGTTTCAGTAGAGATCCTATACTATTGTAACATTTGAAAAAGGCAATTTGGTTCTTTTGAAGTTCAGATCAAAATGAAAATGATTTTGAACAAGTCTGCCCTTCATCAGAATGTACCTCAAGGCCTCCTCTACACTCAGCATTATTTGGTAGCTTCCTACAAGTCGACAATCCTCAAAATAAAATTTCTTCACCTTTTCTTTTACTAAGCAAGTGTCTCTTTCTTGAAGTCTGCCAGTGCCACAATGCTAAATGTTCTCTATCTGTTCAAAAATTTTCATTCCACATGCCCAAACACCTTGCTGTGCAGTACGCTTTGCTCTTCTCCCAAGAGGCACAATCTGCCCCCATAACCTGCTGTACCTGCAGGACCTAATATAATACAAAATATATGAAAAACATATGCTCAAAAGTACATGAAAGGACAGACAGAGTAGTTATGCCAGCTGTCACACAGACACATATGATGTCCTAACAGTAGTCTCATCATGGAGTCAAGCCAAAGTCATCATATCATTGACCCCACAGTTTGTATTCTTATTGACTGTTTCAACTGGTAATTTCCTGAATATTTGCAAGGCTGTAAGGCTTGCAAGTAAGGCTGGTATTTCCTGAAAATGCCTTTTTGTTATGCAGCAATATAAGAAAGCAGGTAAGTGTTTCCTGGGATCTACTGATGACTAATAAGTAACTAGCTAGCTAACTAGTTATCATAACAACTACTATAGTTATTATATATATTATAACTACATATTATTATAAATAGCTATAGAGCTAGCCAGCTAGACAGGAGCAACAGAAAAGGCTGGATAATGTTTTCCTCAGGTGCTTCTCTGGATAAATTTTCCAGGTAACTGGAAATGCCTGAAGAGAGAATTTAAATTAGGGAAGCAATCTAGATGAGGTTTAATGTCAATCAAGTTACTGCAGTAAGAGACTTGGGAAGCAATTGAGTGCTCCAATTCCACATAATTTCCACCTATTTGCGTTCATCTGTACATGTAAAGTGCCTGAGCTGCTGTCCATAGTAATTCAATCACCACCATTCCCAACCTTTCATCTAGCCTGAACATTTTATGAGATAGCTATGGGATTATTTTATGCAGTTGTGATTTTCTCTCTCTGCAAGGCAAATGAAAGTGCAAAGTAAATGAATACTTTCATGAAAAACTATTCACAAGATCTGCTGCTATTTCAGAAATTGCAGTAATTTTCATCTCTCAAAAGAACAAACTGCATCATGGGTTACTTTATCGCAGGTGATATTCAAGGCAACAATGTCTAACGTTGCTGCTGGAATATAGTGGTAATATTTGCAAAGCGATTCTAAGTGTGAAACACTTTTGACAAATGTTGGGTTGCTATTGAGAAAAATGGACTCAGAGGTGACTAACAGTAAGGTAACTTTATCTGTTCCAAAAGTTTCCAACTGAGGTGCAAGCAAAACTCAAGTTTGAGGTTTTTTCTTTCTTTTTTTTTTTTTTAGCAGCGTCTTGCTCAAACTTTTTGTAGTAATATGACAAAGCTATCCTTTGTGTAACTTTTGTTAGTAAATTCAAAAGAGGAAATACGTCTCTTAGGCAAAAAAAAGTAGCCCAGATTAAAGCATCCTTTTTTGACCAAGTTATTTTCTATATGCACTTGTCTCTCAAGGACCACCACATCCAGTCATTAACTCTGCATACTACTAAATTAATTCAGAGGGCCAGAGCATCTTTGGACAGTACACTGACAATATCAATGATTATTGGAGCAACAGAAGACACGTTCTTGTGTCCAAGACTGGAAAGACACGAATGATTGAGCTCAAAGACATTAGTATGGGAAAACTCTAGGAAGGAAGCTAATAGTGTCACTAATTAAAATCAATGAAAATCCTAAATGCCTTTATTATCTCCAGCTATAAACAACCATGATATATGGTCCTAATGACACAGGAAGACAGTGCTTTCATTTCAGTTCACAAAGGAACACAATTAAGAATACATGTTGCAGAGGAAAGACTGAATAAAAACTGTGGAAAGTGCTCAGTGAACAGCCTGAATGGACAGACTCACATACTTAGAGCAGATATCCCTAGAGGAGGAGAAAAATGGTGCTAAACATGACTTCAGACAATACTCAGTGTTAAGACAGTAAGACTGAAGAACAGTTTGCAAATTTATGAGGAAAATTCAGACTCACAGAAACATACACTTCATGTTTTTGCCACTTTTCAACTAATTCAAGAAAATTACGATCAAACTACCCAGAACCACTGCATACATGAAAGAATTCGAATATAGCTTTCTACAGCTTGCTAAGTCTGAAATAGGCCATGGCACACACATGCATTAAAATCTACACTTTACAGTACATTAACCTCTGAGAAAAAGCAGTTTTAATACATGGTTTAGAAAATGCATAGCAATAATCTCAAACATATCTTCTGGAGAGGATTTCACTATTAAACAAGACATTATTATTATTAATATCTGCCTATTAGTGAAGCTCCACGTGTTGGGGGATGCTAAACAGGCAGCAACTTTCTGAGCCAATTTTTATTAGATCATTTCAGTCATCTCCAATCAGCTCATTGAGATAAAAAGATCAGAGAAAAACTGGAAGGAATAGGTGGAGTCCAGTCCATATCAGAGCAGACTTTAGAGCTAGGCCAGGTTGCTTTAGGCCGTGTCCCAAAAAAATTTGAATCTTTTCAGGGACTCTGCATGTTTCTATGGCATGCTCAGCCTCTGCCTTCAGCACTTACTGGCTTTCAGCATAAGAAATGTTCATAAATAACTCTCTTTTCTGATGCTTGAATGCATAACTCTAAAAAAAATCTCAAATTCTGAGAGTGTTCAAGGCTGGGTTAAATGGGGCTTCAAGCAATCTGATCTAATGGAAGTTAAATTTTTCAGGTATATAGGAATTTAATATATAAAATTAAAATATCTAATAAATATCTACCAGTCTGCATTAGGAAGCAATACCAGTTAGATTGCATCTCCTCCTCTGTTTCTTGTAATATGACAGGAAAATTTATTTTAAAACCCCTCAAACCCAGAAAAAACCTAAAAATAAATATAACTAATTAATTACCATAATAAAATAGACTCAAAACATATGAATATCAAGGGTAATTCCACTAGTGGAAGTTAAGTTTTAGTATCCAGAATAGTACAGACCTTAATTTACAAATCTGCATGAGCACTACACTGCTTGGAGTATTGCATGTCCTGAAAAAATGACTATGGTCCAGAACAGCATATGAGTAACTGCAAATTTACTTTCCAAGAAAAGTGTTTTTATACAGCAATGCAATAAAGTGTATTAATTTATCAAAAATTACTTCATCTTTCCAGGTGGGCTGGAATGAATTTTATTAATTTATCCTTAGGATTAATTCTAGGAATTTCTGTGGCGCAAATCTGCCCTCTTGATCACTACAAATGTGTGTGTACCCCTGGAAAGTGACAGAGCCTGGTTTAATTCAGGAGGATAATCTGTTACAGACTTGCCACAGCACATTTTGTCAGGAAAGAGCAGTGGGGCACCTCATGCACCTTCTGCCAAAGGCCAGACCCTGGAAGAGCTCTCCACCACTGCCCAGAGACTGCAGCGGAAGGCAGCAGTGAAGCACCTTTCTGTGATTCTTCAAGAAGCTGGCAAACTTGCATGTTTCAAACTCAGGAACTGTGCTGCAGGCTTGAAAAATTTTCTCAAAAGTGGAATTTCTGATTTGCTTTGCCAGCTCTGTCTAGGAGGTCTCTCTGTTTAAAGAGATAAACAGTCGAAATTTTATTATGCAGATTTCAAACACGTTGTTTCAAGTATTTTGAAATATCTGTCATTTGAATGTAGCTAGTTTCGATAAATAGTTATTACTAAATTCTTTAAAAATCTTATTACTCTATTCCTCAATTACATGATTAGGCCCTCTTTTCCTAACTGTAACATAAGCTCTTCCAGACAGACCCTATAATATGAACGCCACCACTTTCAAGAGTTAACCAAAGGTAATAACAGTTCTTAAGAAACAATGCTTTATAACTCTGCACAGAGCTAATACTTCTGCAACAAAGACAGTAAAAAACCCCTTTTTGTTCTTCTGCAAATTAAACCTTTTTAGAGAAAATAAAGTTTTTATTTTCTTTTAAAAAAGTAGATTTCTTTTTTAATTTTTGTGAGTGTACACATCAATTGTCATTTATCCTCACCTTAACTTTAGAAATGCAATTTTGTGTTATCTTGCCCAACTCAATGCGGAATTCTACTTAATAACAGCATTTCACATATATTTTAACATTTAATAGGATTCATTGTTTTTCTAGAGATGGTGTGTTTATGTTAAACTTTTAAAATTTCAGAAAAAACAGGGATTAAAATGTACTTAAAAGCAATGCCCTTTTAAATTATTCCAGGTCACTAATTGAGAGGTGGCATCCAAACTTGAGGAAATCTGCAGTAATTAATGTTACAGAGCTCAGAGAAACTTCTTCATTTTAGTATAAGACATCTAAGGATGACTTACATTGTAGGAAAGTTGAATGATAATTTAAAAGCTGTAATTTGGACGAAACACCCTCTTTGTATAAATGACTATACTTACACTGGTGACATCTGTCTGTTTCTGCAGGTGCTGAATTTGGCTGTGGGTCAACAACCAACCAGGTTCCACAGACTATTTAACAGAGAAAAGCAACAAGCAGAAACCTACTGCAGACGCTACAGGGATTTCACAGTGAAGCAGAGCACTAACTTCTCTTTTTGAAGTGGAGATTATAGAACACAGCAGCACAGCTATTTGTGGCTTTAAACCTTCAGCAACATTTACAGCAGATCACTGTGAACATGAAATATTATCATGTCACAGATGAGCGCATGGATTTCAAGTTGAAAATACTAGAAAATTAAATTACATTTTTATGTGATTTGTGGTGGATCAATTGCAATTCCACTTTGTTGGACACTTAACTGAAGCATGAAATATTTTGGTGAAAATGTGCGAAACTGTGAATTCATTTATCAGCCTCCAGATCAGTCCAATACTTTTACAGATTGCTACATAACAAATTCCAGCAAAACAAAACTTGCCTTCCACCAATTAAATGAAATGCAACAAAAACAATAACACCACCCCTCTCCTCACCAAAACTCAACAAGCAAAACACCAAACTAAATAACAATATTGTGTTTGTAATATTTGCAGCTGATTTATCATTAGGTTTCAACTACATCTGAAATATAGAAGCTGTCACTACTACATAGCAAATACTATGAGTGTTTGCACCATGAAATCATAAATCCAAAGCACAAAAGGAAACACTAATACTTCATATTCTTTTCTTTCAAGAGGTAATTTTGGGGGAACAAATAAAGCAGTGAATGGTATCCCAAGAATAAATTTCCACAATAAAAATTTTTATTTCTGGAAAACCAGTATGATGATTTTATTATCTTTGAAGCAAACAATGATAACAGAATGTGCCTATACTGAATGAAATTTGATATATACCATCCAAATGTATAATAAATAGTTTTATGTAGAAAATGCTTTGAATTTTTAGAAGTATTGATGGATTGAAAAGATAAAATTAATGGTATGTAATTTAGAGCAATTAAAGCATAAAGGGATACAATAACAATGCAAAATTATCAAAGTCTTTGGGGCCTTCAAAACTTTTACAGGTGAGAAGGACCAGGTCTAAACAGCAAAGCAGGCAAGTAGCTCCAGCTAAACTCATATAATGGGCACCTTCTATTAAAGAGTTTTTGAACTATCATGGAATGGTCCAGGTCTCATTTTACCTGGGATTTTTACTGCTTACTAATGTACAGATCTGTGACTATATATGAACCTCAGAATCCATATTATGTTTTTATGCAACTGGTCACTGCCACCGCAAAGAATCCTTGAATCAATGCCTCAGGCTGAAGTTTTTATCTCTAGACTAGATATGTGACTTTTTTTGAGTGCTTATCTTTGTGCTAAATTATTATAGTGTGATTTAAATGGCAAAAGACTTGGATACAGCAAGTACTGTTTTAAGTCTAATCAGAAATATTATCTAGAAAAATCACTTCACAGCTTCTCGCTTAGGCAGTTGGGTACATGGCCTCGAGTACATCCGATGGCCACCTGATGACATCTGTTAGTAAGCATCAGCATTGCATACATTATTTATTGCAGCCATTGGTAAGAGCTTCCTAGAAGCAATCCTGTGGTAGTCTCCCAGCACCAGTCTTGCTCTACCTCACTACACTGTGTAAGCAGCTAGCTTCTCTGAAAACAGTGAAAACTGTGAAAACAGTTTTTTTCAATCTGGAGTTATGAAAAGTAGCTATAAAATTACTTCCATAACCTTAATAACCTGGCATGTGCTGAATGAGGCATGCAAGTACTGTGTGTGCCCTCATCAACCTCACAACCTCACAAGCTTCAAACAAGGCCAAGTGCAGGGGGCTTCTGCACCTGAGCTGGGGCAACAGCCTGGGGAGTGAACAGAGGGAGAGCAGCCCTGCCAAGAGATATTTTGGGTGCTGGTGGATGAGAGGTTAGACAGGTGCTGCCCAGAAAGCCAATAATCCTGGGCTGCACCCAAGGCAGGGTGGGCAGCAGGGCAGGGGAGGGGATTCTGCCCCTCTGCCCTGGTGAGACCCAACCTGAAACCCTGCATCCAACTCTGGGCTCCCAGCACAGGAAAGACATGGACCTGCCTGTTGGAGTGAGCCCAGAGGAGGGACACAAAAGTTGTTGGAGGGCTGGAGAACCTCTCCTATGAAGAAAGCCTGAGAGATTAGGGATTGTTCAGCCTGGACAAAAGAGTAAAGGGAGACTTCATTGCAGCATTTGAATACTTCAAAAGGGGGCTTACAAAAACAAATGGGGACAAACTTTTTAAAAGGCCTGCAGTTGTAAGGAGTAATGGTTTTAAACAAAAACAGCAAAAATTCAGGCTACATATAAGAAAGCTTTTTTATGATGAGGGTAGTGAAAAAATGGAACAACTCTTTGAGCAACCAGATGTAGCCAAATTGACTCCTGCTCATGGCAGGATCTTGGAATAGATGATCTTTAAAGGCTCCTTCTAGCCCAAACCATTCTATTTGATAATAAGACTGATGCCTTGCAAAATATTAAGAGACAGATTCAACATGTTTCAATATTGCCATTTTACACCTTAACGTGGTAGTGAGTAGAAAAAGAAGTGTTGGGGACATTAGACATCACCTGCACAGATTGTTTTAGCTGAAGCAGGAAGATATGCCAATCTCTCTTTTCTTTCTTCTTGTCCCTTTGTGTTTTTCATCAATTGCCTTGCCCAGTAGCTACTACATAAATGCATGATTCTAAAAATTCTTTCTGACATCTGTTTCCAATTCATCTTTGTTCATGCCCTTTTCAAGCTCCATGTCCTATCATCAGTACATTGGGCCCAATTCCCCCCGATGCAATAACCTAGGCACTGGCTCTAGGGATGGTTTTAGTCTTGTCTATTCAGAGGGTTAATTTCTGTCTAAGCTAGTTAAAATGATATTTCAATGCAACTCCTTTTTAACTGTCATGTTCTATATAAGATGCATCTGTACTTCTGTAATTTCATTTACTCCCAGGACCACTTCTATGGCTTTTATAAAATGTTATCTACTTCATGCTGCACTTCTCCCATTTGAGATCTCAGCAATGCTCTTAGCTTTCTTGTGGTTATGTTAGGAATAAAAGTTCAAAAGAAAACTTCCTGTTAAGTCAAAGGACTTCCAGGCAATATGAGAATTAAAAAAAAAATAAAATAATAACAGCACACACACTAAAGATAGAGAACTAAAGCAAATGTCCTCTGCCCATTCCTTGCATATTCAATAGAAAACCAACAAATATTAAATGTTTTATCATTTCATGTCATGTGCCTTTCAGTAAAGAAATTTCGTGAGGAGATAACTTAGAGATTACCTTTAAACCTAATCTAAAATGGGATGTCAGACAGTGATGATGAAGTTAGAATATTTTCTGGGTTAGCTTTTTGTTCTTGCATTCTTCTTTCATTCTTTTTTCTTCGTCTCTACTTCACCCTCTGCTTTCCATTTCAGTGTGGTCCTTCCTTTCGCTGCCTCAGTCCTCTTTATCCATCTTCTCCAAAGTTCTCCCCTTTTAAGCCCTGCAATGGCATGGCATGGCTTTGACAACGGCATTTGGCCATGTAATGCTGTTTCTGAGCTGTAAATTAAGGTTTGGGCCTTTGGAGAGGGAAGTAGGTAATAACTTCCTATTGCTCTCCACAGTACTCGCTGCAGTCAGAGCCCCTTAACAAATGTAACTCTCAACAATGCCCCAGGTTCCAACATCTGATGCTTAATAACCTTTGACAGGTATTAAAGGGACTCAAATCATAATTGCCCAATAAAATTTTATGTCTTAAAAAGGGCAAGAAATAACAGCATAAGATTGCAGTTGTTTGCTACAGCACTGTTATGTACAGATATGCACACAGAGAAATGCTTATAAATGTTTTTAAATTTTTCATGTTTGAAACAGTAGCAAACTTCTCCATTCAAGTTGGGGCTTTGGCTTTTTAAAATAAATTATTAAAGCATCATTCTAAAATTATGTGCCCAGAAAGAAGTTTCATATTTTGAAAGCTTGACCAGAGGAACAGTTTTTTTTAGTTTTTTCACTGTTCTTGTTAGCAACACTTAAATATTTGCTTCCATACAAATATGGGCATGCCATAATAACTGAGGGAAATAAAATAGTTTTAAAATTTTAACACTAAACCAAAATCCTTGCTACTGACTGTGTTGAAAAGCTTCTAATGCAAAATGAATGTGGCACCTGTATAGTTTGGACAGCCAAAAAGCTCTCTGACAGTAAGCAAAAATGATGAAAAGTGAGTATGTAAAATTTCTGGGTTTTAATACCTCATGTCACTCTAAGTTCTTGCGTTTGGAAAATCATTATTAAGTAATGAGAAATGACCAAAACCCTCCTCCAAAAGAAAGAGGCCAAACAAACTTTTCACAGTTGTGCATCACAAGAAACCAATGGTAAGTGATAAACAAGTTACCACAATAAATTGGACCCATACCAAAAACAGGGAGTAAAGGGAACCACTAAATCCCATGTCCCTGTGGTACATGTTCTGTTCACCCACTATGTGCACTAGCTTTCTCTCCCTTTCAGTTCATCCAGAAATAAGTCAGGGAAAATGTCTTCTAATCATCCTTCCCCTGCACTCTTCATAATCTCTTTACACTTCACCACTGCCTGCCTTTAGGTGGACTCAATTTGCCCAGAAATTAATTCTTTTGGGTTCCTGCTGTAACTTATTACCAGTTGTCACAAAAAAAACCAACCAAACAAACCAAAACAAAACAAAAAAAAAATTTGTGAGGAAGATTAGGAAGACTAGGTCTACCATGGTTAGTTACATTAACAATATAAAACATTTATTGCTTATAAATGAAATTTTTACTGTACTATCTGCTCCACCCAATAGCAATCACATATGATTGCAACGAAAAATCACGTGTTCTGCTTGGTTATATTCACAGCAATTTGTAAGGTTCCTCTGAAGATATATAAAACTGACTTCAGATCCCTTATTTAGAAAAGGAAGAGGCATCTCTTACCTATCACAGGTAAGAGATTTTACAGTATATAATTTCATAATCAAACAATACATATACTGAAAATTTTCTGAAAAATGAGTTCCTGTGCTGCAATCCTTCTATTTAGTCCTTTCAGCATAAAATAAATTGGAATTGTTCGTTTAACACAGAATAAAATAAACGTGAAATTGAAATGTGAAGAAAATTTTCCTTTGATTTTGTTCATGTAACGCATTATGAAAACAGACCACAGCATGTGCCGCTGCCTTCAAGCTTCATGCTGTGGATAAATTAGAGAGCTTGGGCCGTGAGAAGAAAAGCCAGGTAGACAAGATGGGCCAGCCCCTTCCAATTTCCACGTTGCACCGAGCCATAAGGATGGCACCAGGCTGATGCTAATGAGTGCCTGCTTTTGGCGTCGCACAAGTACCTAGCAAACCTCTGTGGGAAGAAATGCTGAATGTGCATTGCACCCCAGCTGCTGTGACTTTCACCTGGGCCAGGCTTGGGCAACAGATCAACTCCACCAAGGCAGTGCCAGGCACGTGAGCATGAGCCACTTGGTAGGTTGGCCACCAGGTGCCCACCAAGAGAGCTATTGCTCTTGTACTGGATGGAGGGACAAAATATGACAAAATGCTAACAGCATAAAGAGGTAAGGACAGGGAGATCCTTCATCTATTACCATCACAGACTCAACTTGAAAAATTTGACCGACCGCCATGCAAAGGCCAGAGTGGGATAATGGGAAATAAGGATAATACATTATCACAGCTGTGCACCAACATGGCTGACAGATCAGCTTTGGTCAGCAGCAGATCCATCTTTGAGAAAATGGCCTTATCTGACATGGGGACAACTTCTGGCACCTTGCCATAGATGTCACCCCCACAGCCCCCACCCCTTTGTCATGTAAACTGAACATATGTGGCTACCCAGCCCATCTAAATTTGTGACCCTAGGAAATCAGTGAGTTTCTTATTCCAAGTGTGCACCAAAAATTACAAATCCCTCTCTGACAAAAGCAAAGAGCACGGCAGTGTCCTTAATCTGTCTTCTATCTTCATGCACCAGTTTCTACAAAATGAAAATGCAGTACAGGTCATAGGTGATAGTTGACCATGTGTGGTCTTATCAACACGAGGAGACCATCTTCTACCCACACAGCAAAGACTCACAAGGTAAATTAGAGAAAAAACAAATCATAGAATTCCAGAATGGTTTGTGTTGTAAGAGACCTCAAAGGTTATCTTCTAAGTCCCCTGCCATGGACACGGACACGTCCTACGAGACCAGGTTGCTCAGAGCCCCATCCAACCTGGTCTTGAACACTCCTGATAATGGGGCATCCACAGCTTCTCTGGGAAACCTGTTCCAATGCCTCACCAACCTCACAGTAAAGAATTTCTTCCTAATATCTAATTTAAACTTAGTGTCCTTCACTCTGAAACCATTCCCTTTAGTCTTGTAATAAGTCTTTCGCCAGGTTTCTTATAGGCTCCCTTCAGGTACAATAAGGCTGGAATTAGGTCATCTCAAAACCTGCTCTTCTCCAGGTTGAATAATCCTTATTCTCTCAGTCTTTCCTCTTAGGAGAGGTGCTCCATCCTATTAATCACCTTGGTGATTAGTCCACCCTCTTCTGGACTTACTCCAATAGGTTGATTCCTGTGCTAGGGACCCCAGAGCTGGATGCAGCAGACCCCTTCCAATTGGGGTCTCACCAGAGCAGAGGGGCAGAATCCCCTCCTCCACCCTGCTGCCCACACTGCTTTGGATGCAGCCCAGCACACATTTGGCTTTCCGGGCTGTGAGTGCCCATGTCTGGGTCATGTCCAGCCTCTCACCCACCAGCACTCCCAAGTCCTTCTCACAGGGCTGCTCTCGATCCTTTCATCCCCCAGCCTGGACTGATAACAGAGGTTGTCCAAACCCAGGTGCAGCACCTTGCACTTGGCCTTTCTGAATCTCATAAGGTCCCACAGACACACTTCTGGAGCTTATGCAGGTCCCTCTGGATGGCATCCTGTCTTCAGTAGAGTCACCACACCACTCAGCTTGGTGTCATCTGCAAATTTGCTGAGGGTACACTTGATCCTTTTGTCTATGTTATTGAAGATATTAAATCATACCGGCCCCAGTACAGACCCCTGAGGGCACCGCTTGCCACTGACATCCACTGGGACTCTGAGCCATTGCCCTCTGGATGTCATGCTCCAACAAATTCTTGTCCATCTAACAGCTGATCTGCAGAATCCATATCTGTCCAATTTCGAGAGAAGGAGGTTATGGGGGACCATGTCAAAGGCCTTACTGAAGTCCAGGTAAGTGACACCTGCAGCCCTTCCCTTACGCACTGATGTAGCCACTCCATCACAGAAGGCCACCAGGCTGGTCGGGCAGCACTCACCCCTGGTGCAGCTGTCCTGGCTCCCTGTGCTCCCCGTGCCTTAGCAGAGCTTCTAGCAGGATCTGCCCCATGATCTTCCCAGGCACGGAGGTAACACTGACAGGTCGGTAGTCTGAAAGGTCCTCCTTTATTAGTGATGGGTACAGCAACTCTCGTTAGTGGTGGGTACAGCAACCATTTCTCCTGTCACCTGGGACTTCACCTGTCTGCTATGAATTTTTTAATATCATCAAGAGTGGCTTGGGAACACCATCAGACAATTCCCTCAGGACTCTGGAGTGCATCTAATTGGGTCCCAGAGATGTATATATATTTAGGTTGTTCAGGGGGTCATGAACCTGTTCTCCACTTAGAGTGGGAGGGACTTTGTTCTCCCAATCCCCATCCTAATGTCCATCCAGTCTGGACTTGTGGGAAGAGGGGTTGCCAGTGAAGACAGAGGCAAAAAAGTTACTGAGTACTTCAGCCTTTTCCTCATGAAGAACTGATGTACAGTTCATAGTTTTTCCAAGCAATATGGATGAAGCAGAGTTTGTCTTACCAAAGAGAAAATTTTCTGTTAAACAGAAAGCTGATCCATAGCTTTCTGCTCTTAATAATTAACAATACATACCTTTTTTCCCTAGAATCTTATGGCACTATGATAAAGCTCCCTGCTTTGGGTTTCCAACATTTAAAGCTTCCACTCATAGATCTAATTTTCCTTGAAAACACACCACAAAAAACAGGTGCTGAAAGCTCATGAAATATTCATTTAAATACAATTTAAAAGATTCATTGCATGTCTGAGAGACAAATAATTAATGTCCTGTATGCATGGTTAAAGAGTGACAGCAAAAGAAAATTGTTAAAAACATACTAGTATATACAAATGCTTTTCCAAGTTTTCCTGAATCAGTCCGTGAATTCAGACAAGATCAAGAGTGCTGGCCATTCTCTTTCTAGAAATCAATGGCTTAATTTATTTACAACATTATTTCTTACCTCCCTAGCCTTAAAAGAAATGACTGAACACCATGTCTTCTTATAGTTGGAGCTGAGTACCAAAAAAAGAAGTGGATGAAAATAAGCAATGTATGTAAAAAACACATTAGTACTAGAAAATTTAAATGTTGAGCCTTAGGTTTATATGTAGTTACTGTTCTGCTGCAACACTTTCCTTATTTAATTCTTCTTCTACCTAAATGATATAATTCAGGCTTTAAATGCTGTTTCCCACTTGGAGACTTACTCTGAAGCCTGAGTGTGATCAGAATCAATCTCAGATTATACCAAAGAGATAAAATACTTGGAACAAAGTTCTCCATTTTCTGTACTTTTGCACTGAACACTGGCATAATTGACCTGCATATCACTGTGACAAGTTCAAACCTTAATGAAAATAAACCAAAACAGATGTATTTTAAGACCTCTAACAAGACAAAGTCAGTGTTGTCTGCTGGCTTTCAGATGAAGATACTGCTTATTTTTTTAAGTTATTTTCTCATCTCTTCTGGCTACAAAGACATGATAACCTTTCCATGCAAATAAATAATAATTTGTTCAACAAATTGTAACAAAATATTTTGCTAATTAGAACAATGTATTTTGCTATCATGAAATGAGGACTACTTCAGTATTTACAGCTCTTTTGCAAGTCTTGGCAAACTCCAAGTTTAAACTGTTTTCAAACAGCACAGCTGGTCTCCAAGCAGTGTCCAACAACAAGTCTGTGACTTAGACATGAGCTCAAAATACTACTCTTGTACTTAAAAATCAGGTCATGACAGGAAAAAAGAAAATCAACAGTCCCTAAAGTATTCAGGATCATATTCAGCTGTATATACAGACTCCAAAGATATAAACGACAAATTATGTATTATCCTAGCTGTACTTCCTCATTTCTTCAGTAGGTGTGATTACTGGAAGTGTTAAAGACATCTACCACAGAGTGATACACTTTATCAGTAGCATATTATGACTGAGCTTACAAAATTATTTTAAATACATTAATAACAATTCTGAATTTATTATGAAAAAAATATTTTGGGTTATGAAAACAAATGCACCACAAAGATCTGGCCTGTTGGGTTACCCAAGCTTTCCTGCAGAGACTCATAACCAGTGTTATGAATCAGTCACTAGGTCAAGGCAGGTACATACATATGACACTCTACATAGGCTGTTGGAGGAGTCTTACAAGTTCTTTTTGTAAACTTTGAACTCTTTTTGTCAGAACCCACGAGAGCCCTGAATCTTTATCAGATGAGTCTCTTTTTCAGCCTGTTCAGTAATTATTGATATAGATTTATCGAAATTCCACTGAATTTATTGTTCTGTTGATTGTTATTTTCATTTTTTTTGTATATCAGTTTTTCACTAACTACTATTCTAATTGTCAGAGTTTCTCAAAAGGCAAAGATGTGAGCATTAATAATGTATTTAAAAATGCTAAAACATGTTGTGTTTTATATCACAAAGAAATAATTTTTTTTCTTTCTCTTCTTTCCTTTTTTATCCTGGTTGGTTGGGGTTTGTGGGTTTCTGTTTTGTCTCAGCTTTTGGGTTTTTTTTTTTTTTGTTTTGTTTTGTTTTTGTTTTTGAAGGAACACAAAATGGATGACTGAAAAAAAAATAAGAACCTCAACTTCCATGTCATACTTGCTTGGACAAAAAAAAAAAAAAAAAAAAAGGAAAAAATCCTCCCAGAAATAAAAAAGTCCTTGGCAGAAAAAAAACTTGACTACTATCGTACTAATGCAAATGAGAGTGGTGTTTTTTCCTGTTATAAAAAATCCATTTGTGTTTCATTCATATCTTCAAGGATTATGCTTTAGAAAATAAACATCCACCAGAAGCTCTTCTTTATATATTTCTTACTTTACTGGTATTATGACAACTTGGTGCAGAAATATATTATAAATGTCTCAGAAATAGGATGCTAGATTTCCTTAATTCTTATAAAAAGGTCTATTTTACTAGAAGGATTCATTACATCACATCATAACAAAACTCAAAATCTTATTTTGATTATATTTTGTACTTAGTTACTTTGGTGAAGCCAAACAACATATTTGAAACATTTCTAGGTGTGTATACGTGAAAACATTTCTCCTGCATTCTTTTCACACTTTATTGAAACAAGCCAGGTCAAGGAGAAGCCCACATCTCTGTAACAAGGTTGATTCTTTTTTCACTCTCCTCTTTCACAGTCTGACTGACTGACTGATTTTGGGCATTGAACATTGTGTCAGACAGCCTGGGCCACTCAACTGGTTCACTGCTACACTGCAAAAATGTTTGTAGTTGATTTATTATAGGAGGAGGAAAAAAAAAATATATATATGCGTGTGTGTGTGTGTATTTATAATATTATATATATAGGATGCAGGAATGATCAGCAAAGATGGGTTAGGATGTTTTTCCCAGAAACAGATCAGGGTTAAATAAAGTTACATCAGCACTGGAATTTTAAGAGTGTTTATTTATGGCTGCATCTGCTGACTGATCCTGAGATCGATACCTGCATATCTGAGAAGCACTTTGGCTGCCAAAGGATTTGTCTTTACAGTTGATCTAGAGTATGCTGTTCTGCTGTAGATTTTCCACACAGATATAGAAAGATGGTTTGTTCTGAAATCGTAATTCTGGATGGTAGAGAAGCACTTCCATATATATTCATAAAAGCCATCCAACACATTCCTTTCAAGTCACCATATAAGTAGAAGCAATTCATTAACACTCTGAACAATTTGTACTGAGCTGTGCCTGTCTATAAAAAATAAAGTTTGACATTTTAATTTTTTCATTGCTTCTGGCATGCTTAACTGATTCTTTTCATCTCTCCTCTCTGTCAAGTACAAAACTGCACCTGCTGGCTACATCAGAAAAGTATATTTTTCATCTGTCTTTTAATGAAAGGTGTATCAGTTCTTTTAATGGCTAACAGTGAGCATTAGAGTAAATTACTTTGCCTTCCTGCTTACGACTGTAGTATTTTCCTTGGACTTTGTGCATCTCCTTTTTAGAGAAATGCAGAATTAATTTAAAGACTTCATACTGTGGATTACTGACTGCTTTTCCAAATAAATTCTTCTCACTGTGTAGAATTTTAATCTTATTTCTAGTCCGATTTTATTAACTCAGAAACAATACCTATGTGGTTTTTTGCAATATTAATGGGTCCTCTATTTTCAGAAACATTATTTCCACTGAATTAATGAATAAGCTCCCTCTAAACATTTAATCATTTAAGTTAAAGCAAATAATAACCAGAAATTTTTAACTTTTAATATGAAATTACTTTCCTTTTCTGAATTTCTAATTTGCACTTTTTCTGAAGATCAATTATAAGGAAAAGATATTTTCCAGTAACAGCTCACTAGATCTTGGCACTCTTAGACACTGCTTGTGAGGGGGCTGACCCTGGCTAGATGAAAGCCCATGAAAGATATTCTATTACTCCCTCTCCTCAGCTGGACAGGGTAGAGAAAATATAACAAAAGGCTCAAGAATAGAATCAGGTAAAGGAAGAGACCCCTCCCAATTACTATCACAGGCAATACAGACTGGATTTGGAGAAATTAATTTCTTACCAATCAAATAAGAGTAGGAAAATAAAAAATAAAAATAAAATCTTAAATCACCTTCCACTCCTCTCTTCTTCCTGGGTTCAACATCAGTCCTGATTTCTCTACCTCTTCTCCAGGCTAAATAATGCAAAGTCCAACAGTCTTTCCTTGTAGGGACTGTTGTAGACTCTGCTCAGTTTTGAGGCCCTTCTCTGGACCTGCTCCAATAGATCTGTGTTTTTTCATTCTGAGGACTCAGAGGCAGATGCAGTACTCCAGCTGGGGTCCCACCAGTGCAGAGGAGGAGAATCACTTCCCTTAACCCACAGGTCACACTTCTGAGGTGACCAGGATAGCGTTGGCTTTCTGGGCTATGTACACACATCACCAGCTCATGTCCAAACTCTGATCCCCCAGTACCCATTAAGTCCTCAGCAGGGCAGCTCTTGATCTGTTTATCCTGCAGCCTACATGGAAACTGGGGGGTTGACATGACCCAGGTGCAGCATTTTTACACTTTGCTTTACTGAACCTCATGAGTTTCCCATGGACTGACCCACTTCCCAAACTTGTCCAGGTCCCTCTGGATGGCATCTTGTCCTTCAGGAGGATCACTGCACTGCTCAGCTTTGTGTCATCTGCAAACCTGCTGAGGGTGCACTTGACCCCTTCATCTATGTCACTGATGAAGATATTTAATAACACAGGTCCCCACAGAGACCCCGAGGGCACCACTTGCCACTGGTCTCCATCTGTGCATCAAGATGTTGACCAGTTCCCTCTCATTTGGATGTGACCATCCAAATAATTCCTACTCCACTGAACAGTCTATCCAATTCTCTCCCATTCAGAAAGAAGGATGTTGGAGAGAACTCAAATGCTCTGGAGGAGTCAGATAGATAATGTCTGCAGTCCTTCCCCTGCCCACTGCTGTAGTTTCTGCATTGTAGAAGATCAGCCGTGCTTGACTGTCTCAAATCAACTTCCTGTTCTCCATGTGCATTCCAGGAGGATCTGTTCATGACCTTCCCAGGCACCAAGGTGAGACTTACAGGCTGATAGCTCCCAGCTTTCTCCTTTCTACCCTTTTTTAAGATGGGTTGGTTCAATGTTTCCCTTTTTCCTGTCACCTGGGACTTCCCCTTACTGCCATGACTTTTTGAGAGTCATGGAGAGTGTGTTGGCAACTACAGCAGGCAATTCCCTCAGTACTCTGGGATGCATCTCACTGGGTCCCATAGACTTACATACATTCAGGTTCTTTGGGTGCTCACAAACCTGATCTTCATTTACAATGGGATGGACTTAGCTTCCATCCATTTGAAAGTGGGAAGACAGGTAGCCATTGACTGAAGTGGAAAAGGTTAATGCCTCAGCCTTCTCCTTGTCTGCTGTTACCTGTTTGCCAGTCTGTGTTCATCAGGGGTTGTATAATTTCTTTGACCTTCCTTTTCTGTCTGATTAACATGTTGTCCTTATAATTCTTTGCATCCCTTGCCAAGTTCAGCCCTCTCTATGCCTTGGTCTTCCTGGCCTCACACATACACAACTAGGCAATCTCTCCCTAAAATCTTCACAGGATACCTGTTTCCATTATCTGTGCATTTCCTTCTTTCCTTTTTGCTTAACCAGCAGCTTTTGATTAATCTATGCTGACCCCTTGCTCTGCTTTCCAGATTTCTTAAATGTGGGGAACGAGAGCTCCTGTATTCCTTGGAGTCCTGTTCCGCTCCCTTGTCCCAGTTTCCTAGGCTTGCCCATTGGTTAACTTCTGAAAGAGCTGAAATGTTGCTTTCCTAAAATTCAAGACACTGACTTCACTCTTCTCTGACCAATGCTTGGTACTGAATTCCCATCCAACTTGCCTCACCTTCACAGTTGTCCTTCACAACTGATATGAGGCCCTGGAATCTAGGGAACAGGGAAATGAGAATGGGGATTGAAGTTCTTCTGGGATGGACATGTTGCCTAAGGCAGGGAAGCCTACCCTCACTCCATGACTTCTGGAATTAGATAAAAAGAAAGGTCACAGTCCCTGGTGACTCCCTTTTGAGAGGAATGGAGAGCCCAATATGCTGACCAGACCCAAGCCACAGAGAGGTGTGTTGTCTCCCTGAGGCCCACATAGGAGACATCACCAAGAAACAACCCAGCCTGGAGCAGCCCACTGATTATCAGCCTCTATTGGCTTTTCAGGTAGGCAGCAATGAAATCTCATCAAGAGCTTCAGTGCCAAGCAGGTCCTCGGAGCCTTGAGACAACTGGTCAAGGGATCTGGAGTACCAGTTGTGTTCTCTCTGTCCTTCCATTTGCAGGGAATCAAGGGGTTAGAAACAGGAAAATCATGAAGAGTAATACCTGGCTTAGAGACTAGAGTGACCAGCAGAATTTTGGGGGTTTTGATCACGGGTCAGTTTATACAACACCAAGACTACTGTCGACAAATAGGGAAAAAGGATCTTAGCTCAGGAGTTACCAGGACTTGTTGATAGAGCTTTAAACTCTATTTGAAGGGATATAGGGACACAGACAACCTTTTAATTCCAGTATATGACTGTATCATCAAATCATCCAAATCATCACTGTATTTGTAAAAAAGGAAAACCAAAATATCCTGTAGGCATTAGAGCTTTATACAAAAAGACACTATTATAATGTTTTGGTTTACACATGCTAATTCACCCAAGAAGGAGACCAACACACACAACTTTTACTTAGGAAAATCAGTGCTGAACTGGAAAGGAAACAAACACTTCCATGAGAATTTCTGTCACTCACTAGCTTTTTCCTTACCACTTAATATAATCATAATAATCTTATAATTCAGGATTTCCAAGTAATGATAAGAACCCTACATAAAGAAAAAAAAGCTCTCATATTGTTATCATTATGTAAACACCACTGAGGAATACACTTAAACACATCTGTTGAAAGTTTTTTTTTTCATAATTTGCCTATTATTTTCCCTTCTTATGTAATTTTTCCCATTATTGCTTGCAAGATTGCATGAGAAGTTATTCAAAATATCAGACAAATCATATCTAGAGACAGCTGTGATAGCAGAAAACATTTTTTTTTCATTAATATAATTTATCAACAACGGCGATATAGATTGGGCTGAGTTCCTTAAAGAATCGTAGTATACACATCCAATATTTCAGGAGTTAAAGAATAAACCTCTTGCCATGAGGAGAAGATGCAGGAATTCCTGGGCCTTCCTTATCTTTCCCAAGAAAGGCAGCAGAATGGTCCTGGTTCTACTCGTTCCTCAAAGTATGGCTCTTGGCTGGCTATTGGGTGCAACTTATGTTCTACTTTTTTTCTCAGCTGTCTCTAAAAACCATTTCCATGCAACAAAAGATACATAGCCCTTCAATAACAAACCAAATTCCTCAACTACTCCACCTTCATCATAACTGCATGATGATTCTCATCTTATTTGAATAACCTGACAGGAGAACGATTACCTCAAAAGTAAGAAAACCCTTCCTTCAAAATTTCTAAAGATTTAACATTACAAAAGACCGGGGAATTTAAACACAGCCATGCTTCACCACTGCAACAATACTGCTCAGCTGATGAACATGGTGCAGGTGTAATTTCTTAACAAAACTCTCCCACTGTGTAGCAACAAGAACATTGCCATACATGAAAAAATCAGAGGGCTCAGAGAACAGGAGCAGACTTGCACTGGTTGACTCAAGCCCGGGCCCCTTTCCTGCAGCAGGATACATGGTCAGGTCCATTCATCCCAGCAGCTCCAGTCTCAGCTAACAGGAGAGCTCTTTGACCAGCATGAATTAGAGACATGTCAAAGCATTTAAGATCTGAAATGAGTCAGCTTGGTTGTGCTCCCCAGAGCTATCCCAAGATGGATTACTACAATCCCTTTCCAAAATTATGACTGGTGGAGAAACTTGCTCTGTTGGACTATTAGCCACCACAAAACAGGTGACTGAGATAAAATCCCTGCTACTTTTTGCTGGCCAAAAACCATCAACATGTAACTGCTACCAAAGATGAGGCTATACTGCAGTTTGCAGGCACTGCTCCACAGGACACTGACCCAGTAGCACCAGTGCTGCTGCTGCTGTTGCTTCAGTTGTGGTCTGTGCTACTACAGATACAGAAACTTTAGGCTGCAGCATGTCAGTATTGCATGAGATAGATCTCAAATATCCCTACTAAATACATGTTTATGTAACAGATGCCCAATATTTTTTCAGATTGAGTATATTCTAGCAATTGTGCTTAGCAAGGTTAACCACATACATTTCTACCACATGCCTTTGTGCACACCTCACTGGCAAGACCTTTCTGCACCTGTGAGCCTTATGCCTTCAATATTATTACTAGTTTGAGCAGTGGATAGGTATTTTGCTTCTAAACACACACACACTGCCCCTGAAAAAACATAGCTCACAGCATATATACAAGTAGGGTGTGAGAAATGCTGCCTCTGCAAAAATATGTGCCAATACTCATGCCTACTTTAAGACTACATCCGACAAGTGACACAGCAACCACAGTATGACTTTACATGCACATGTTAGATTACTGTTGGTAGCATTACTGAAAGGAAAGCCATAATTAGAACATGGAAAGAAAGAGATCTGAGCAAATATCCACATAAAAATCTCTCTGGTAATTAAAGAAATCACACTGCTCTCTGCTTTAAAACCAATAAACAAATTATCTGAAGAAAAGAAATAACAAGAGCTGTAGTGTACTTGACTTATTTCATGTCGCATTTTAAATAAAATATTGATTTAATAATAAAAAACCATCAATGAAGATTTGGAATTTTTTCTTGTTTTTTGAAAAATTGACAATGTGATGAAAAGTGTAACAACTCCTGACAACAAGAGAGAAGGAAGAACAGTGAATTTTACCAGGTGGCAGAAAGATCCATTATCTTTTTGAAGATTCCTACCTTACATCCTTCAAAAGGATTGTTATTGGATTTTACTCTCCTAGTTTTCCTTTCTTGCAATGCATTCGTGGGTTAACTTTTTTAATGAATGCCATTATTACAAATTAGGTAATTTTCATTTTTTATACTAATTTTCCTAAACTTGTCCCCTTCATTAAATTGATAGAATCAATCTTCTCCTATTTGCATTTGGGAAGTCTAGATTTGGACAGCTGAGATTTTAAAATACCTTAGGGAATTAAGGCAATTTAAAATACTTTAGGGAATTAGTGAATCCCAGCAGACTGATGGGATGGCAAACACTGAATCAAAGCTCTGAGTACTGTTACTGGACTTTCATTTTTTTCAGGTATAAACATGTTTGCAAAACACTAAACGTAATCTCAGAGAATATTACATTTACATTACAAATGCAGACAACTTCTGTCCAGTTCTGGTTAGCTTATTGGGTTTTCCTCAGTAAAGTGTGGAGCATACTGTTTTGTAGGTGTTCAAAAAATGCTTCACAGACTTTACATTCCTAATATAAAAGTAAAAAATACTGCTAGCTGAATACACTACTGCATTTGTTGTTACACCATTTCTATTAGCAGTTTCCAAACAGTGCTGCAAAATTTAAAGTTAATTGTTTCCCACATTTTGCAAGTTTACCTGTTTTAACCTTGATTTTATTCTGACAAATTATTAATGTGAAATTATTACTCTGACAAAATCACCTTACTATAGGACACAGGCCAGAGACATTCTCATTAAAACATAACTGATTCAATGCTTGTACTATGATTTAACAGAGACCTTGTAACATGTTGTATTAAAGAAAGCCTGGGTTGTCAAAATTTGCAGAAAAACAATGTTTTTCCATCACATTTTTAAGCTTCATTGCTGTTCAAAGACAGCATTGCATTTGAAAACCTGCATCTTTTCATGGCACAGCCATATCATATGAAGATATTCAGGAGGTGTGGGGAAAGAGATAAGAAAGCACTTCTGAAGAAGACAAAAAATGAGATGCAAGATGTTGGGTACCAAAACTGAACATTAACTGCTGAAACGCAGACGTTGTTCAAGCTTTCTGATAACTGTAACAAAACTGAAATTTACATGTACATCAGTCCACATCCACTGAGCGCAGCATCCAGTCTGGAGCTGCTAACATGTTCACAAGACTCTGACAAGCCCAGAGGAGAAATGCTGCACTCTGCTATCAGAGGTGAGTTCATACCAAAAAAACTAAGCCAAGTGAGGTAACACATATGCACCAAACCATAACCCTCTAAAATTACTCAGTGTTATTTCCTTTAATATTTTATGTGCAATATTTGATTTGCATTTTTTCTTGTTAACAGTAGCTCATTTAAGAATGAAAAAAAAAATACTAAACTAGCTCATAACAGGTGTATGATCTGTATAGCAGTGATATAGTAAGGACAGCAGGAATTTTCTTTTTAAAAGGAAAACCTGCAGCTATGCAATGTGGATATGTCCCCACATTGTTCCAGTGATTTTAAAAGCAGTTTTCAATGTATGAGCAAGGGACGTGCTGTGTAGTTCCAGCACGTGAGCAGAACCCCCCTGCCATAATCCTGATTTGGGCAGCAAAGATCCTGCACAGATGCAGGATGAGTTACTGTCTCCTGCTGCGAGCGCCTGGACTCACTGCACTCGGCAGCAGCTCTCGTGGGATTAAGTACAGTCAAACAATACCAAATGTAAAGTGCATCATGAAAAACACATGGGAGGCATGAGGGGAAAGCATGATTAAGAATTTAGGATGATTTCCTTTCTTTGCCTTTTATGCTGGGAATACTTCATGAGGCTTTAGACCCTGGATGTGTATTTTCACAAAATAAAAAGTTTGCTTACTGCAAAGGTTTACAAACAGTAGTCATGTGATGGGACTTTTGTTACAATTATTCTTATTACTTTGGTTTAAATACTAGAATAGAATACAGAATATAGAATACTGATACAGGGAACCATAATATCTGTTTAAAACCTCTTACTAGATGTAAATAGAAATTAAAATCCAATATCTGTTTTGTCTGGTTTTTTCCTGTTTTGCCATAAAGTACCTTGTACATTTCAGCTGAAATAAGCATACTTTTTTTAAATACAGCATTTGCTATTGGCCATTGAGATTATTTTGGCACAAGTTTTGTAAATAACAGATTTATTATCAGATTTATTCATTGACTGGATTTTTTTAAAATCTCAAGTCCCTGCAATTCTCTTTGTGAGAATAAAAGGATATTCTGTCATAAAATAATTAAAAACACTGAGGACTTTTTTTCAACTAGTAAGAATATTAATTGGGTTCACCATCAAAATGTGATAACATGTAAAATATCTTGTTTTGCATGTTAATGCTCCATAATTGCACAGAGCTTTTCAACTTCAAAGCTCTTTACATGAATTAAGTGGATGTCCCTGGAGGCCTTAAGCAACATTTTCTTTGCCTTCAAAAAGAAGATTTGCACCAGACAAAAGCTTTGTGAAAAACATAGGACTGGGCTTTGTTTTTTCAGCCTACTGCAATTGCAGTGAGATCAAGTACCACTACCATTTTGCAGATGGAGAAAAAAGGGGAACTTAATGGGACCGTCCCTGCTCATCTCAAACTCTGTACTTTACATCAGCAGCGACGCACTGAGACAGTGAGAAACAAAATGCAACTCAGTTTTCCCGAGCCACGCCAACATACATTTCAATTATTTACTTCCCCACCAAAGACCAAGCTGCCGAGAGTCCAGCGATTACCCCCTACTGCAAGCACCCCACACACAGCGTGTTTGCTCAAGCACTCATGAAGAGAAAAAAATAATTTTCTAGAATTCACTCAAAGGCTGTTACCTGGTACTCCACTTGGCTTCATCAAAAGACTTTTGAAAAGTCCCGAAACCCAGGAGATAAATGGTTATTTCCTTATGCCGGACTGAAACCTATCGCATATCACTACGCAGTATTTTCACACTGAACTTTCTTTTCTTGGCCTTTTAAGCCATGCTACAAATGAGAAACTGCTAGAAATGTTTACAACATCGGTGCTGAATAATGAGTATTTTTTCAGCACCCTTTGCCATAAGGGTATTTTTGGTGAGTACAAATAAGACCAACAAGTATTCCTCTTTGTACTTACCATGTGATTTTTATGCCACTTCACTGGACACAGGGTGTAATACATTGGGTCTTTTTATTGCTCAAGTAGAAAGTGCTCATTACCTATTTATGTTTATATATAGGAAAAACCAAAGAGTTATTACAAGGGGCATACTTCACACTGTTGTAGTGGTTGATTTCCTCAAGATGGTCTTCTGGGGTTTTGGCGCAGTTTGTGGAGGCACAGTTGCAGGTCTTGGAGGAGGAAAGCTATTACTGGGACTTATCCCCAACCCTCCATTTTCCAGAAGAAATGGAGGCAGTGGAGGCGGAGGAGGTGGCAGAGGAGGGCACTGGTGCGGCAGCTTTCCCGCAGCCCGGGCCGGCTCGCTGTGCAAGTGCACCTCCCTGTTTTTGATGTTGTATCGAACGTCACAGTCGGGGCAGTAGCCGTGGTACTGCACCTTCTCGCTGAACCGAACGCGCTCCCTCGCTCCCGCCGGGGCGCAGCGCTCCTTCTCGGCTCGGTGCGCCAGCGGCGGCATCACCGCCTGCTCCAGGCTGCTGTTGGGCACGCAGCACACCTCTCCGTTCGGGATGCGGCCGGGCCCCGCGGGCAGGCCCCCGTTCCGCAGCAGGGTGCCGTTGGTCTTGACCGGGTTGGCCAAGGGAGGCAGCCGGGGAGGCTCATCACACCTGACGGGCGTCAGCCGAGGCGGAGGAGGCGGCGGGTTGGGCTTCCGCAGCACGGTGAGGATGGCAGAGGGGTGCGCGGGCGGCTTGATGAGCGGCGCGCTGCCCCGCACCTTGACCTTCTCCAAGCTGGAGGCTGTTGTGCTGCTGGAGCTGCTGTTCAGGGTGTCTGTTTTGGAACTGTCCGTCATCTCATCCTCCAGCTGCAGATCGCATGTCAGTGTGTCAATCTGGTCAACCACCTGCACGACAGCCAGAGTGAGAACAGTGAGAAAAGCATACCTCAGAGAAGGCACAGAAAAACAAAACCATTCTCCACTATCAGCTTGATTTCCCCAGAACTGAAGCATCCAGGTTTTTTTTGACCATTACTTCTTTTTTTCTTGTCAACGTAATAAAATAATCATAATAAAAATGACGACAACAATAATGATAAGGATGGCTAGTTTGCTAGCTCATCACCTGAATACAAGAGAAATGTAACTTGAAACAGTCTAGAATGAAATTCCCTTTCTTTTCCTCCAGGGTTTACTTGGTAATATCATAGTGAGTGAAGTGTAATTCTTCAGTATTATGCTTTGCCTTCCAGTGCAGGAGCAGACAAAATTGTTCAGCTTTAGCTTCTACATGACAGCTTCTGAACCTAAAAATTCTGCAGAGTATCTTTTAGCTCTGTCCTTTCAAACACTCTAGATTTAAATATTCAGTCTCTGTTTAGGTGATATTATACACATAGAATCGTAAGTTTGATACACAATTTTCTGACTTTTTTTAACATAAAAGAGACTTTGAGAAACAAATTCTCTCTTGTGTATCTCCCTTTATGAGCATTTTCCATAACATCTGAAACCCTCCAAAACAATCCTGAAATAGCATTTGCTGAAGGAGAAAATGTTGCTTGGTTTCCGCTCACAAGTGTTTAATAACTCATGCACTTTATTTGAAGTTTTCCTCTACCTCCCAGAATTCCGTTTTTAGATTCTCCATTGTTAGATCTTTTCTAGTCTTCAAGACTCCCTTTTCTACTGATTTTTTTTTATATGGCATGAAACCAACGGTGCGTTTACTTGGTAGAGAAGTTTTTCATATGACAATTAAAGGCCCTTCCTGAAAACTCAGTACCCAGGTGAACAACTGTAGTTATACACATAACTACATAAGTACAACAGATGCCATAGGAATTAGCACTGGGACACATTTAAAAACTGATCTCTGTCCTTCACAGCCTCCCAGGGCATACACACAGTAATCAGTAGCTGAAATGTTTGGTGCATGTATAAAAATCTGTGCCATGGGTCCTTCTGGGAGATCTGTGATGTTCTGGAGGAAGCAACCCAATAAATCTGAAATGAAACCAGATGTGGCCATTGTAGCACAGAAACTTTCATTTTTACTTCCTGCTTTCCATAATTTGGCGCTGATACTACTGATTTCAAACTAAGACTATTTTTTGGCATATGAGCCATGTAATGACTGCAAAAAACATGAAAGCCACTACTGAAGGCAGTGACTCTTTATTCAGTCAAATAAATCTCCCACTTATGTACCCAGTAGGAAAAGGTAAATAATAAAAGCAAAACCTCCATAAAATGAAAAAGCACTCCAGCTTTCACTGCTACTGAGTTGCGTAATACAAAATTCATAAAAATTCATATGCAGCAATTCAGTTTAGTGCTTTCCTTCTCCTAAAACCAGCAAACATGAAAATAAGCATCATTCAGAGAGCTTTCAAGCATCTTTGAAAAAACTTTACAATACTTTTTCTCTAAAAGTATCGCAAACATCTAATTTATTCAATATTCTTAGTCCAGTATTATGTTGCACTTAAATTTCTATTTTTCTCAAAAAAAAAAAAAAAAGGAAAAAAAAAAGGAAAAAAGAAAAAAATCTGCCCTTAAAACACAGACATTAAATCCCTGAAATAGTAAGTATGACTAGCACTATGGCTAAAAAATTACTCTAGCATTTTAAACATACAGTTGAACTCTAGTAACTGCCAGATCCCACACATCCCCTCCAGGGTACAGCATATAAGAACTCTGGAAAATTTCAGAATAAAGGTAGACAAATCCCATCTGTACCAAAATTCATTCCAAGAATGACAGTTTTAAAGTGAAAGAACTCTTATTATCACCTTCCATTACAGAAGCAAAATAAGGCAGAGAGAACTCAGAAGGAAACAGGAAAAAAGAAAAGAAAGTCAAGTTCTGGACAGTAAGCCTGAAGTTTAAACATCCCTCTGCAAGCTAAGTATGGATTTGTGTAAATATAAGGGTCTGCCTATAGATATCTAAATATCCTACTGCATCCCATCATCTTTTATTAAACTAAAAGTAATAGAATGGATTGATGCAGCATAAACCAAAGAAATTCCTTGGCAGGCAAAAAACCAGAAAAATTATGCATTGCAGTGCAAAAATTTTCTCAAGAGTAACAGGAAAGTCTGTTATGAACTACTCTTCAAGATAATGACTACAGAGTTTATCTCATGCCTTCTGGGCAAATGTGTAGTATACATCAAAATTTTTTTTGTCACTTATCCGTTTGTAGAACATAAATCCAGCATGAAATTCTTCTGACACAACAACACAGTTTATCTGTCCAGATTCATTCCCACCACAAATTGTGAGTCTGTGTACTGTTCTTTTCTTTTGCTTTTTTGTCCCAGAAGGTAAAATTCAAATAAGATGAAAAAGCAACATGAGAACCCGTGACTAATACAGTGAAACTGTTGTTGTTAAAAAGAAAAAAGCATTTTGAGGAAAAAAAAAACATTCCTTGTTTCACAGTGCATCTTCTATGGAAGTAAGAGAGAGAATGTTAATTAAAAAAAAAAAAGATAAAGGTGCTTTAGTTGTGCAGAAATGTTTCATTTTTTCCATTTCTGAATAAAACAGGACTTGATTCACATGTACAAATATTGGGGATACATAATTTTATAGTCCAAGGAGTCCCTTAGCCATTAAGTGGGTTTGAACTCTGCAGATATGCCCACTTCTACCCTGCAGCAGTATCCTAAGGCTTCAAGCTCTGTAGAATCCAATGTGACACTCCTGAATGAACCAGGACATCAGACTATTCTTATCTTATCTAAAATATCTAATTATCTTAACAATATTAGGTGCCTTGAGTTGGATTTCTCTACCAAAATACAAGATTACACCTTTAGCAACATTGATTTTTAATGGAGCATAGAGAATAAATCAGTAAAGTCAAATTCAGGTAAAAAGGTCAAAAAATACTATTCAATCCCAATTAACAACAAAAAAACCCCCAAAATTGCAAAATCCCCACTGAAGCTGTCAACAATTTGCACTGCAAAGATACTTTACAGTTAATCCAATCCTCAATATTACCGAATTTTTATATAAAGTTGCTTAAAAATATAGAACTAGCATAATGTATTGCTTTTCCACTTACGTCCTCAGTGGAAATTGCAGTTCCTGTTTAAAAGAACTTCAGAATCTAGTCCAAGGAAAATTCTTGCGATTATCAAAAGCAGCCTATGCTGACCTAATATTTCCATTGTTTGAGCTGTATTTGTAAGTTTTGTCTAGTTTCTAGCTTCTCTGTTGAAGGCCTTTTGTGGGCAAATGTCCTAATTTGATCAGACCAATACTGAAAACTCTGTATTTCTCACAGGATGCCAGGATCTCATTCCAGGAATCTAACTTTGTAATCTTAAGACTAAAACATGATACAGAAAGTAACACGTACTTGTACTTCTTATTTGTATTAATAAACTCCTCTGAAAAGTGTCTCTACAATTAGTCACAAACACTTTTTTTCCCTGCTTCTTTGTGGGATTATCGAATGCACATCCAAAGTACATTTATGGAGAGTTTTGATGTCTTCTTACAATAAATGATTTGCTGGGTTTGTTTTTCCTCCTATTTAAAGGAAGGTCCCAATGTTCAGTGAATATATAATCCACTGTCTGTCCTCATTCTACCATACACAACTGCTGAGCTTTTTTTGTGACACTTAAATAAAAAAGCAAATTGCTTTTCAGGAAGGAAATTAATATAGACTTAAAGATTAATGATTTTTAAAGTTCACAGAAGTAAAAAGGTATAATATTTCTTAATATGTTCAGCCATTTGCATTTTTGAAATATTTTTCAAAGATTCACATGGATTTACAAACTAGATTTCATTCTTTTTTATTTATTTTTTTTTTAATTGCTTGCTTCTATACAGGCTAATAGTTCTCAAAAAAGGTGCATAAGCAGGATGGAACATAGGTGATATTACTTCTGAGATGGAATAGGTATAATTCATATATTTCTCTTTCATACTACACCTTAGCTATGTGCAGGTACAAGATTTAAAAGTTTGCTGAAGTTTACTAGAAAATGAATAGTTATGGACAGATGCTAAATTTGATTTTAAGTCAACTAAAATCAAATCATGTCATGGGATTAGTTCTTGTTTTGAACTAAAAAATTTGGGATGAAATTAACGAAGTTAGGCGGACAAAATAAATGGAATGAAATGTATTAATTTTTTTATTTTTAAAGCAATGCCAAAAACTTGCAAAGCTTGACACAGACAAATATTGCACTTTTTCTGCAAAAATTAGCTATCTGAAAAGCCATAAAAATAAATATCTAATTAAGAATAAAAGAGCAATCAGCTCTACCATGAAGAGGCTGCTCTTGCCTTTAAGTAAAGGACTGGGAAATATGCTATATCAGTAGCTCTAACATCTCATGATTGCATCCTTAATCCTACAAGAAATTATTCACTGGCTACAGTTAGTACCAGAATCTTCTGGAAAAGATGTCCAACTATTTACACTCACTTTAGCTTATGATTTCCTGTACAGTTATTAGACCTTTGTTGACAAAAATGAGTGTTCAATATATATGGGGAACATGAGATTAGCCCAGCTGGTCAGATCATGCTGCTAATAATGCCAGGTTTGATCTCTACATGGACCATCCATTTAAGAGTTGGCTTTGATGATTCTTGTGGGTCCCTTCCAACTCAGAATATTCTGTGATTAGTTCTGTAATATCTAAGGACACAAACAAAGCTCCTGTAAATCCCAAATTACCCCAGAGTTAAAAATGAATGAAACAGAGGTCCCTGTTAACAGTGAGAGAATCAATATCTCCCTTTACAGTTTAAGCTGCATAACAGCAGAATAATAACCTTTTTTCAGGTGCTTGTATTTCAGCTTCAATCCATGGTCACATCTTTTGTATTTTCCTACAGCAAACTGTACATTGCTACCTGTCCCCTTCCTTACCCCCAATCCCCAGAGAATACAGCTTCCAGGTCAAGAAGAAAAAGCACCAAAATTAGACTCAAAACAAGTTTATAATGTTGTGTAAGCTAAAAAATTGCCGAAAGAAAGCAATAGAAAAGCTGTATCAGGAGAGACAAGTGGTGTACTTAGTACAATATTGTGAAAAATTACAAAATTACTTGCCTGAGCAGGTGCTCAGGGAAGAACACTAGAAAAGTCACACAGAAATATTTGTGTAGAACCTTATTCCATTCTCAAACAATTTCTAACTCAAGAACTTCCTAGCTGATTTTGTATTAAGCAGATCTTGACACACTCATCTACAGTGAACATGTGAACATGCCTATATCTGGTGGAACCTGCATCAGCTTTTGGCATCTGCCAAAGTATCCTCCAGTTACCTACCTTCATTACATGGAAATGCCAGCTGCACCTCTTTCTACTTGAGAAAAAAAACCAGATGCTTTTATAGACAAAGTGCTTAATGAACTTGCAAATACTCAGGCTGTAGCTGTTTTGTGAAACCACAGTTACAGAATCTCTCTGAGTCTTGCAATTGGGTTGTGGGTTGGATTTTTGTTTGTTTTTATAATGTATCCATCAGCATCTTTGTATATGAAGCTGTATTAATAAGTAATGTCTGTTTATGCTAAAACACTGTAACAAAGCGCTGGGGATTAATTCAGTATTTGAGTAAATGCAAACTTTCATGCAGATTAGTTCAGCTTTCTCTTACAGTAGTATCTCAGCAGCTCAGTCACTCACCCTGCAGCAGCAGGAAAGGGCAAGGCTGGTGTGAAGCCCACCAGTGTAAGAGTATCCAAGAGATCCTAAGCAAAGTTAAAGATATCAAGTCACTGCTGCCACCACAAAGTTTTGGGTGAAGAATACATTAGTAACTTCAGCAAACTAGTATTATGCTTTAGAGTACACTAGCACAGAGTCACAGATAGCCTAGGCTGGACAAGGTCTCAAAGATCATTTAATTCCAGCCCCCTGCCCATGAGCAGGAACACCTTCCACTAGATCTGTCTGCTAGAAGCCCCTTCCAACCTGGCCTTGAACACTGTCAGGAAGTTGGCACCCCCAGGTTCCCTGGGAAGCCTGTTTCAGTGCCTCACCACCCTTGCAGAAAGGGATTTCTTCCTGAGATCTAATCTAAACCTACTCTCTTTCAGTTTGAAGCCATTTCTCTTGTATTATCACTGCATGCCTTTCTCCACCTCTCTTCAGGCTGCAGTGGGGTCATCTCACAGCCTTCTCTTCTCCGGGCTGAACAATCCCAGTTCTCTCAGCCTTTCCTCATAGGAGAGGTGCTCCATCCCCCTGACCACCTGAGTGGCCCTCCTCTGGATTTGCTCCAGCAGATCGATGTCCTTCCTGTACTGGGGACCCCAGAGCTAGATGCAGTACATTCCATCTTAGCCTCTGTAAATAGATGAAATTCAAAATGCCTATTTTTCAGCGACAGATATTACTCAACTGTTCCCTCACATTCTGAAGTAGACTGAACGCCAAGTTAGGCTGGAAATAAACATGTAAGTGAAAATTTATGACTTTGTTGGGCTGCTGAGAATCTAAAAAGGCCATGAAAACTCAGCATCATGATTCTGAATTCGCAGTTAAGGGAAAGCACATTCAAAATATTTTTTTTAAAACACTATTTTTATCATGAAGAAATAATAATAAGAATAAAAAAAGAAATTACAGCAAGCTGCCCCTTATGTTCCCCTTTAGAGAATTTGACATAGCCGTGGCAATTCTCCTGTGAATCCTTTTGGATGAAGTCTCATAGGAATGTTGTTTGGAAGAACAGAGAGAGACAGGAAGGCAGATATGTAGCATGTATTCACGATGAATAGTACAATTACAATTCTTGTCACACACAGAAGAATCCTGATAAAACTATGATAAACAAACAGAAACCCTGAGAAAAAAAAGTAAAAAACAAACAAAAAAATCCTTCTGAGAAAAGCAAGTTCAAACAATATTTGTAACAAAAAATAACAGTTCTAAAATATTAATTGGAACAAGTCAGTTTCGATTCAGTTTCATTCGTTTTTAACAACAACAGAATTTCACACTTCCAGTGAAATACTGGAAATGAGTGATATGAAATACATCACCTCATATTTGGCAATATAGGAAAATAAATAATTTCACTAAAAATAAAGCAGATTAAATCTGTTTTGTCACATCCAAATCATCACAGAATGATGACCCTTGTCTTAACTCTGGCAAGTAATGCAATGACTTCACATGTAGCTCGTTACCCAGGCTGAAAGACAAACTGCAGCTCAGGCTCAGCACTGTGTAAGCACAGCAAACCAGTCCAAGGACTCGAAAAAGCAAGCACAATGCCTGTCTCTGTGGGCAGCAATGGTAACTGGCTAACCGAGTCAACCAGTGCTACCCTGGAATCTGTTCAAAAGCAGATTGTGAGAGCACCAAGTAGGTCTGGTACAGCTTGTCCTGAACACAGAAAAAAGACTCAGAACTAGGGAAAAAAAAAAAAAAGGCTTTTAAGTACTAAAGAAATGAATGAATGAAGACTGCCTTATAAAATATAAGGAAAATTTGATTTCACAAGTCACAAAGAAAATTTTAACATAATGGGAAATAAGCAATTTTTCCTCTACTGTTATTGACTGATGTCAATTATACTCTTTTCTTTTTCCTACTCTTCAAATTTAGATTTGACATGGTAGATGTAGCCTGCATGACTATTTGAAAAGAATATCCAAATTTTATCTTTATGCTATTAGATAAGATAAAAAAGGATGAAGCTGGGCATATCAGATATACGTATGATAGATAATTCTGCATACAATTCTTTTAAATTCATTGGCACAAGGAAGGAAATTTAAAAGACAAATTTCTTATTCACATTCTATGCATAAATATGCATATAAATAAAGGGTCTTCCCTGTAGAAAACTTAGGAGAATTAATATTACACCCTTGTTTACATGTTTCAGTAATACTCCTTCCAGCTTACTACTCCTTTTCTTTTTCAAAATATGTAACAAAATTGAAAATGGCTGCATCTTGACAAAAACCAGGGAATGGTTAATCTGTGCATTCTCATTATTGCTAATATTTTCTGAATAAACATGTTGTAAATTAGCTGTAAATGCAATAGTACAAAATCTTAGGGATTTTAGTCCCAACATAACAATCTTTGATATAAACAGTCATTCATGACAACTACAAATACAGTGATTTGCCTAATTAGAAACCATATTAATTTAAATGAATGCTAAATATTTGTCCAAGCTCTTAACTATTAAGGTAAACAGAATGTAGAAGTTCCTAAAAGTATGCTAATTAATGCTAACCATGGCAACTGTGGAGTCTAGAAGCTCCATTGTAGGATTAGAAAAATCACATATTTTCATAAATACTTTCCTAGGTACACTTTTCAAATACATTAATAACAGCTATTCTTAAAAAAAACCCAACCAAACAAACCAAAAAATAACCCCACAAAAACCCTTGTAACATTATAGCTCTGAATTAAATATTTAGCATACACAAAATAAATTTGCTGAGAAGCTAATAAACAATTCCACTGCAATTCGTTTGTTAACACTAGTCTTAATAACGGGGTATATTTCTCTGATTTTAAATAAACCATCTCACTATGCAGAATATTAATTGGCATCCTTTTCCTCTGGCCCTCTAAATTAGTCTCCAGAAATAAATTTTTATCATCCTTTTGTACTAAAAAAAACCAAAACAAACCCATGTTCTCCAAGATCAGCCAATATATCTTTTCTGAGACCCCATGTTAGGCTGTTGGACTTTATGATTTAAAGGGTTTTATTAGTAAAATACTACTTTGAGTCTAAATGGCATCCATATTTTAGTATTTCAGCACCATTTAGGTTACAGCTCCAAAGTCACATTTAAGCCCAAATGAAATGTGCAAGAAATTTACATTAACCTGGAAGTACTTACTCCTGTTGGACATTTACTAAAATACAGTTTAAACACAGATGAACAGAACTAGAGGATTAAATACAATATTTAAAGCCAATAAAGAAAGGTAAGATTGGAAAATATTTCATAGTTTCAAATAAACATTATTAAAAATTGCACTTCATTTTCAAAAGGCATAAGAAATATTTTGACTAGGTTCAGCCAAAAGAACTCCATTTACTTGAGTACTGTAAGTTCTGAGACATTAGGCAACTTTAAAGAGAAAACCCTTTATACAGAGCTAGGTAGCTTGCATCTTCCTGGTAGGAATTAAGAAATTTCTTTTGGGCTAGATGTAACATATTGAAGATGATAATTCAGGGATAAGGAAAATTTAACATTGATAAAATTCTGTGAGTTCTGAGGGAAGTGACAGCATTCTCTGCTTTTTACACTCAAAAAAATGGAGAGCCTGTTAATGCAATAGACTTTTTTTCAGACATACCTGCAATACTCTTTCTGTTGATAAGTCCTATCCTTGAAAGCTGTTCTGTTTATTTGAACTAACTGCCTGGATAAAAAAACCAATGCTACCAGTAAAACAATAAAAACAATGCTATAGATAATCATGGTGATTATTAGAAAGTTTGCAACTTTTTCTGCTGGGAGGTCTTAAATGCACATGATCCCACCTCCCCCTCACCCTGCTGGTGAGCTGCACCTAACACCAGGAAGTAAGAGTGCTACAGACATTTTTCCAAGAATGAGAGAGCACAGAATATTTTGCAATAGTGACCCTTGGAACTCAATCTGACCTTTTCCATATGGATGTACTTGGCAAAACACATCACAGGAGATAGCCCACGGTGAGCTTACACCACTAATAAATAAAATTAATGAATCAGCAAACTCTGTTAACAGAGAAAGTAATTGCTATGAACCATAAAAGTTTAAAATTAATGGCTGCCTTTTAATTATTTGCTGCTACAAGTTAAATTATCTCGGTTCACAGTGTATCACAACTTATTTTAGTAATTTAATTAAAATAATATTTTATCTTAATATTTAAGAATACAATTTTTTCAGATTCCTTTCAATAAAATGCTACATGGGCACTTGAGAAGTATATACAAATATAGTTTTATCTCATTTTTAGTTCTAAATATTGATCTTTTGTCTGTTTATTAGACATCTAAAACTGAGCCCTTCAAGTGATCATGACTAATGTATTTCAGACAGTGTAAGCAAACTGTAGCTTAGTATTTTTAAATAAATAATTAAATTATTTAACAATAATTCAAATTATCATAATAGGATCATTGACAAGAGAGCTGTTTAAGAAAATTCAAAGCAAACAATGGAATGTTACATGTTTATATAGACGGTCAGTTTTTTTACAGTTAAAGCTGAATTTGATCTAAGTCACTGATTTTAGAGTTCAAAGAAACTATCTGCCTTCCAGTCCAAAAAGAAACTAATAAATACCAAAATTGAGAATGCATGAGGAGCAAAGGTAAAGAAGCAGAGTTTACAGCTAATGCTTGCAATGACATACACTGCCCTCTCAAGAAAAACCAAACCAAACATAACAAAAAAAAAACCCCAAAACAGGAAATCTCTAGCTCAGGTATTTCCAGCACTTTTGATGGAGATAATCATTTCAGTGTGCCAAAATACAATACTGCAGATGTTTTTTCAAGCTAAGACTATTAAATTTTTGTCCTTATAAGACCATTAGCTCATGTTTTTGGCACAAGTAGCTGCAGTTCCAATTCTGCCTCTTGTTGCAGATCAGCTAGCTAATAACACAAGAAAACAGAAAGTTTTCTTTGCTTTTGCATATCCCACAAAGCTGCTGGGCCTGTTATGCCTGTAACATGCTTGCACTCCCAGCAACACTGAACTATTAAAAGAGAGTTTGGGCATCCCACAAGGTACATGGTGTTGTACTCAGCACCACAACATTGTGTTTTTACTGCTGGTGGTCCAGTCCCTCTCCTGTGTATCCAGTTCAGATGCTTCTGCATCTGTGGCATAGGTTTCCCTTGGATAGAGTTAGTTTTGCTGGTTTTAATGCAAAAGAGAGGCATGACTTTCAGGGGTATTAATAAAAGGCTGAAGGTGAAACTCTGAAATTCTGTTTTCCTAGGTAAGTCAATAATTGCCTTACAGAAGTAAACTACAGTAGTAGAATACATTGTGCAGGGAGTAGAAAACCATCTCCAAACAGATTTGCAAAACTCAGTGGTGAGCAAGGTAGGGGAGTAACTGTCTCAGTCATGCAAATAACAAACTGCAGTCAACATTCAGTACAGCTACCACAAATTTCCAACCAAAGATAAAGTCAAAATGATTCACTCCTTTAAAAGTCTTGTTGATGCTTAGCCTTTGAAGCTTGGTTTTGCTTTTTGGCTTTCCTGCAAAGCGTTTTCAGTTGAGTTAGCATCTTATTAAAAATATGAATTATTTATTATATATTATGTGGAATATAATATATAATAATTATGGAATCAATATAAATATGGAATATATAGTATATATTTATTATATTTTATATGCAGTATTTATTTTAAGTTTATATATTTCAGTAAGTATTTCTATAGTAATTTTGACCATATATGGAAAATCTGATCCAAACCTCAAGACAAGAAGAAAAAAATTAGCTGTCTAAATTTGCTGCACCTTCCTTTCACAATGACTTCTGGGGTTTACAAGACATGAATGCTTTTTCTTCCTCTCCCTTTCCCTCTTCCCCTCTCTCTCCCTCCCTTTTTTCTTTCCTCTCTCTCTCTTCCCTCCTCCCCTCATCCCCCCAGTATATCAGAAATTCTACGCAGGTCAATCACACAATGCCTCAAGTACTAAAGCATTTCTTTGAATGCCAACAATCCACTTTGAAGAGTCCTCACATCTCATCCTTATAAACCTCAATCCCTTTCTTATAACTGGAGTACTTGTGGCAGCAGGAATGAAATGTTTTGTACCTGGTATTTTGAAGTGGTCCTTAGATGTAAAGATGTAAAAAGGGATTTTTTCCAGTGCAGCTGGCAGGATGCACAGAAAAGAACTAGAAAGGCAGATCAAGTGCCCCCTTCTGCTGCTATCCTATGGAGGTCATCTTGGCTGGCTTTGATTCAAAGAAAAATGCAGTTCCACCATTCAAAAGAACATGGTTGGTGAGATGTCAAGCACATGAGACTTCTGGTGAATGCACTGAATGATACCATGAATCTCATCAGATATAATGCTGTTTAAAATGTTTTCAGATAGCATTGAAAAACAGTTCTTTCATTTTCTGGGCTATTAGTGAAAAAAAAATTATACAGGTAAGCTATAAAGCCATAACTCATATTTTAATACTGAGACCTATTATTCTAGAGCCAATATTTTCACTTTTGGCCAAGCAAATATAAGTTGCGAATGTAGACACTTGGGATTCAGGCCCAAAAAACGGACCTGAATACCAAGGTAAAAAGCATATCTTTTTAACTTAAGAAAGTGCTGCAAAATGTGTGAAAGATATAATGTGTTTGAAAAATTCAGCAGTCCTGAAATGTCTAAAGAAAGGTAAGTATTGGAAAATATTTTATAGTTTCAAATAAACCTTATTAAAAATACTGTGGACTTGCACTTCATTTTGAAAAGGCGTAAGAAATATTTTGACTAGGTTCAGCCAAAAGAATTACATTTACTAAAGTGCTGTAAGTTCTGAGACATTAGGCACCTTTAAAAGAGAAAACCCTTTATACAGGGCTAGGTAGCTTGCTTCTTTCTGGTAGGAATTAAGACATTTCTTTTGGGCTAGATGTAACATATTGAAGATGATAATTCAGAGATAAGGAAAATTTAACATTAATACAATTCTGTGAGTTCTGAGGGAAGTGGTAGACAAATTACTATCCATCATACTTGAAAAATTATGGCAGTCAGGTGAAGTTCTTGATGACTGGAAAAAGGGAGCTATAATCCCCATTTTAAAAAAAGGCAGAGTGGGAGACCTGGGGATATATAGAGCAGTCAGCCATAGCTCTGTGCCAGGCAAGCTTATGAAGCAGATTCTCCTGGAAACCATGCTAAGGCACACAGAAAACGAAGAGGTGATTGGAGAGGGCCAGGAAACCTTGCCTTCTGTGATGGAGTTCCTGGTGGATAAGGGCAGAGCAATTGACACTGCCTACCTGTATTCATGCAAAGCTTTGGACACTGTTTCACAGGATATCCTTGCCTCTAAATTGGAGACACATAGGTTTGATGGATGGACCACTTGGTGGATGAACAGCTGCCTGGATGGCTGCATGGAAACAGTTTTGGCAAAGAGCTCCTTGTCCACACACAGCCCTGAGGCCAGCGGTGATCCCCAGGGTTGGATCTGGGGCCGATACTGTCCAACACCTTTGCTGGTGACAGGGACAGCGGCATCGAGAGCACCCTCAGCAAGCCCCCTGATGACACCACACTGTGTGGGGCAGGGACATGCCTGAGGCAAGGGATGCCAGCCAGAGGGACCTTGGACAGGCTTGAAAAGCGGGACTGTGGGAACATCAAGAAGTTCAACAAAGCGCAAGGTCCTACGCCCGGCTCATGGCAATCGCAGACACGCTCATAGGTTGGGCAGAGAAGTGACTGGGAGCAGCCCTGTGGGGCAGGACTTGGTGGGAATGGCAGATGGAAAACTCCACATGAGCCAGCAGGGTGTGCTCACAGCACACAAAGCCAGACGTGTCCTGGGCTGCACCAATAGCAGCATGGCCAGCAGGTCAAAGGAGGTGATTCTCCTTCTCCACTCTGCCCTGGTGAGAGCCCCCTGCAGTGCTGTGTCCAGTTCTGGCGTCCCCAGCATAAGGAGGACATGGAACTGTAGGAGCAAGCCCCCAGGAGGGACATGGAGCCGACAGAGGGACTGGAGCACGTCCCCTACAACGCCAGGCTGAGACAGCGGGGGCTGTTCAGCCTGGAGAAGGGAAACTTGTGCGGAGACCTCCTGGCAACCCTGCAGGATCTGTAGGGGCTGCAGGAAGCTGGAGAGGGACTCTTCATCAGGAACTGCAGTGGTGTGACAAGGGCGAATAGGTACAGATTGAAAAAGAGCAGGTTTAAATTAGATGTTAGGAAGAAATTCTTCACTGTGAAGGTAGTGAAACCTGGAAGAGGTTGCCCTCCTGAGAAGTGGATGCCCCATCTCTCTCTGGTTGTGTTCAAGGACAGGCTGGATGTGGCTTTAAGCAACCTCATGTAGTGGGAGGCGTCCCTGCCATGGTAAGGGAGTTGGAACTAGATATCTTTATGGGCTTTTCCAACCCAAACCATTCTCTGATTCTATAAATGAGATTTATATTCTAGAGATATAATTTTGTACATTTAAATTACTGCCAGCTGATACTTTATTGGTACAACATTAGTTACACCATTACTTACTAAATATTGGTATTTAATATCTATGGACTGCGACATACACCAACTACCTTCTTAACCAGAACTACTAAGGAAAATGTCACAAGATAAAAACACTCAGCCTTAATGTATAAGCAAGGATCATAGTTGTTTGGACTCTTCCTAACATCTATTCAGTTAAAACAAAAGCAGCTTCACAAAACACCACAGATATTGTTAAGTGTACATATTTTCTTCATCTGTCTCTTTTATATACATTTTTATGCAATAGTTGTTATATGCATATATGCACTATTATATTTTACACCTGCTGTCAGATATTTATAATATATCCAGGTAACCTGATGACCACTGTATCTTGTTTTTTCTTTCCTCTAGGTTAGTAAAATCCAAGGACAAAACTACATTTTTAGCCTGACAGTTACAATAGTGGCCTTTTTGCACTGATAAAAACCATTACCAAAAAAATGGATCTACTAATGATTCTTCTCACCATGCTTACAGAAGGTAATTTTGTTGATACCTCCCAAAGTATTTTTAAAATCAAATATTCCCCCCTTGTCCAGAAAAAGAAGTGTAAAAACAACATGATCATACTGCAAAACCAAAGCCACTAAGTCCTTCAGCATGCTCCTATCTATTCAGAGGTATTGCAACAGTAGACATAATACTTTTCTTTTTTTTAAAGAAAAAAAAAGTCACGGTTGCTTTGAATGTAGTGGCTGTGTATTCATATACTACACAGCTTATCCTAAAGGAGATCACAGCAAATAGGAGTCTGCCGAGTGGTTTCTAATTTCCACCTCTGCTATTCATGTAATTGCTGTGTTAACTCAGGAAAGGAGCTCAATATTTATGTGGCACCATTTTTCTCTTTACTATTTATTTTTCATCCATTTACATTATATCCTCTGGAACAAGGGTTACACTTCTCATGCAACCCTTCCTGCAAAATGTGTGCTACTTTTCACTATTATTCTGTTAAAGTACTGCAGAGTGGAATGGTTTTGGCTAATCTTGTTGACTAATAGGTTCTCTTGACAGTAGGATAAACAAAACACTTACAGTCAAGTACCCAGAGTAGATGTTCTAAAGTTCAAATACCCTTTTCATTAACATTTCCTCGCAACATATGCATTGGACATTTATTTAGGGAAAAAAACCCAAAACAACCAACAACAAAACAAAGCACTCAATATTCCCTACATCTAGCAACATATTGGGGAGTTATTTTTTAGAAAACATCTGTCGTAAGCTATTGCGGAAATTACATGTTTTCCAGAGCCGGGTATAAGTATATGACGTATTAGGTTATGTAAGACTAAAAGTCTCCAAGGCAGTTCTGAACACATCAAACCATTTACAAACGCTATGTTCTCATACACATTGATCAGCACACCCAGCACTGTTTGGGTCTTAGATCTTGCTTGCATTCAAGCATTACTCATATCTGCCTAAGAAGTGATATAAACCACTTGTCTGAGAACCCAAACTTCAGGAAGAAAACAGGATCCCTTTTTTTCTAAAGAAGCCCAATATAAATATACACATTAATTGAAAGATTAAATATTTCCCTGCATAAAAGTTGTAGTACACACAGGTACAGCTGTGTTTAATGCATTACAAAAAATAGTACTTTTTCCCATGGAGGAATATCAGAACTTACATTGAGCATTTTTTCGAATGAACAAAAATAAACACCACCATTGGTGCCTCAATGAATAGCAAAAACAAGTATTTCCTACAAAAACATGCATTCATTTCAAAGCAGAAATTATATGAAATATTATAAAAAACCTCCGTATGTTGAATCCATATATACAAACAGTCCCAGCAGAAAGGTAATGAAGCAAATTAAGCATTAAAAGTGCTCAGCTTATTCATGAGATTGCATTGTGTGGGGTGCCTTATGCACAGGTACTTAAAGAATTCAAAATTTCCAGCACCTCTGACACAAAAAAATACAAATCACAGAATGAAAATAATGCAATGTACCCCATATAGGTTGTCATGGTAGCATTAAATAAGCAGAGACCAGAAGACAGAGAATTTAGTTGTATTGGTTTAGGGTTTTTTTGGTTTTATTTTTTTTTTGTGAGGGGAGGGGATCTGTTTTGCTTTTTTGGGGGTGGATTTTTTTTGGTTGGCTGGTTTGTTGTGGGTTTTGGGGGGATTTTTTGGTCTGGGATTTTTTTGTGTAACAATCATGAAATCAGAAAAGTGATTGTGGCATATAGTAAAGATATCATTTCTACTGAAGCAGAAAATATTCAGGACTTTCAAAGATTTAGCAAGGAAATAAACACCCTTATGTTCAGATTATCTAGTTGCAGATTACAGGCTTCCAATTAGAATAAACTGAGTTAACAGGCAGAACAGAGTCCTGACATCTAAAAGATTAAATCTTTAAAGCATTAGAACTGTAGCATGATTTGTTTAAGAAAGCACACCCACATTACAGATAATGAAATAAAGTTTTAGTTCTCTCCTTAATTAAATCAACCTATTTCTATTCACTGACATCAGATTCTGATTCTGCAGATGAAACTAGGTTCCTTACTACCAGTAAGTATGATCTGAAAGGATGGAACTGTTATCTCAAAAAAAGAAAGAGAATAAAGAATGCATCATGATGATATAAATGAAGCAATAAAAAGGCGAATCCATGAGCCAAGATGTTGCAGACACACAGAACATGTGCATTCATGCTAATAGTTTTTACTGATTGAGTGAAAGAGGGAACTGCAGAGCATAAAACATATTTTTTTCTCTGGACTGTAGCAAAGAGTGAATCCTAATCACTAACAAATTGACTAATAAAGTTCTTTACATTGTTATTAATAGCCATAGAGTTATCTTTAATCCTTCTCTGGAAGGGCAGAGTTTAAGCACAAGAATTCATGAACATACAAATAAATAATTGCAGGCTGTGGAAATTAATCTTCCAAAGAATACATATTTAAGAGTCTGTAATTATTTTTTGTATCTATATTAAACCAGGAGATTTTACTGAAAACTATACATTAGAGTTTAACTGAAAAAGACCCCTAAGCTTGTCTAGTGCATAAGGCATCTCACTTCCTGATTAACATGTTTGCTTACAAGAAGAAGCAAGCAGTAATATCTTAGTAAGCCTGGCTGATGGCTGGAACAAGCAGTCTGGTTTTCAAGCATACAAAATTTTTACTAAGCAGGAAAAGAGAGAAAAAGGAAAAGGATTTCAGGTTTTCTTTTTTTCCAACATTCTGACCAGTTCAACTCCGTTATATAGATCTACTTCCTTCTCTCAAAATGAAAACTTTGAAAGAGAAAAAAATCAGACTTGCTCATCCAAATTCTTTGCTAAAACCAGACTACCCTACTTCTCATTTTGTGCATTCTACCAAAAAAAAAAAAAAGAGGCGAAAATTAATTCTTGTGATCTCCAACGTCAAGGGAGAAATAATTTTCTTTCATCGCAGAAAATGAAGACATAGCTGTCTTTAATCCTTGAGTTATGAAAAGTTTTGATCAAAGAAGCACCATTCAATGAAAATCAAATTAAATTCCATTTTTTGTTGACTCACATTGCCTTCTCAAATATTTTGAAATCTATTATATTCAAATATTGCAGCTATTCATTACACTGCCCACTTCTATCACATTATTTTTAATCCTCCCCCTTCTTTTGATTAAACACGTGATCAAAATTAAATGCAGTTTTTCACAATTTCATTATCGGAATTTTCAGACACTATTTGCTTTTCAAATCTTTCACTGCTATCTTTTGACAAACAACTTTACTGCAGTTATCAGTTTGGTAGAAAATATTTAAGATTTGAGCCAAAAGCAAGAACAAAACCATGTTAGTTCAAAGCATTACTGACATTTACACTGGCCAACTTTTAAAGCAGCTATGGCTTTACTGAATAAAAATCACATTATTAAAATGCACTAATAAAAGAAAATGAATGTTTTTTTCATTCAGCTCCTATTCTGGTCATCACCACAAGCTACTATGTTCATGTTCTTAAAATTTGAACAGGGGGATTTGAGAATTGCGATTGTTGCTGTGACATCAATACTCCAGATTGCATCACTCTGAAGTCTGCAGTAACTGCACTGACAACACTAAAGCAGTCACTGAAGCTTTCACACACAGCAGTACCATGCATGTGCAACATCGAAGTAGCAACTGAAATGTAAGAACTGTTCAGATTCCTCAAACCTTAGCAATCATTAGTAGCACCAACTCTAAGAAGAAACAAACATGCTGTCTTAATAATGTTCCATGCTTCAAAGCTACACAGGTCTTAGTCTTCAAAGTAGTGAGTGTATCACTGAATGAACTTGCTGTTCCAATTGACCATAAGAGAATAAGCAAGAATGCATCTTTTCATGGGAAAGTGTAATATACCTGCTTGTCTTGGATATCTGATATCTAGAAACACTGAAATAAGGAGATTGAAGGGAGAAAACTACCCTACAGTGATTACAGCCATATGAAATTAACACTACTGCACAAACCAGCCAGTTATCCATATATATCTATATTTTCTCTTTCTCACTTTTGCAGGTACAATACTAACAAGATGATAGAAGGAAGACCTTGAAGAGCAAAACTTCTAAAAGGCATGCTAATCTTTTAATTTAACTTAAAAACTCTCCTGAGGATGTTAGGAATCCATTACTGTTAGAAATAGAAAAAAAAAAAAAAAAACCTGTTCATCATCTGAATGTAAAGTGGCTGTGAGACATATTGTGAAGCCCTGGCAGAACAAAACCTCCACCTTACCCTATTCACCACTCCTCCACCAGCAATATTTACAGCTCCAGGCAGCACAATCACCTTTGCATGTGCCCAAGTGCTCCCCATGTGCTGCCTGCCCTGCAGCCCAAATTGTAGCTTCAGGCATGGTGTTTCAGAACAGCTGGGAAGTTCTGCTGGTCTAACCACGCTCAGTAGACCTGGAGGACAAGCCTAGCACTTCTGGCAGCAAAGCCAGGGATCAGCCAGCACTATGTCAATGAAAGGAAGCTCGTGTTGCCTTGTGGTCCCTGCTGCACTTGTGCACAGCTGTGCTTGTGGAAAAACCTTCTCCAGTGGCCCGTGACAAACGGAAGAGAGAAAAGGCTTTGCCAATCAAGATGGCAGAAGACTTCACTGTAGCTTTGGAGCTACTCTAGATGTCAAAAGCCATTCACATGAACTGAAAAGTAAGTAGGCAAAATCTCCAGTCTCCAGGGCTCATGCTGGATCAGCAATGCTCACACATTTTTCCTGCCAACCCTGGAATTCACAGCTCTGGACACAATCCAGCATTTTCTGTTAGTTCTCCTGAGATACCTGGGAGATGTATCTGGCATCCCTTACCAACTAGGACTCTCCTGAAGTTTCTCTTGTACCATTGGTCGATCAGTTTTGGGGATAGAACAGTCAGTAAAAAGCTTCTTTGTCCCTTGCAATACCATAGATTGTGACCAGGATTGGTTCTGAGAGAAGATTCAGTGAAATGATTTTTACTACCTCCTGAATCTTAAACTATAGAAAATAATTTTTCTGTACTGAATGAAAGAACTGTCAGCATAAGAAAAAATCTACAAATATAGTCAGTGCTGAAAAGTAAGTATTCTTCTAATTTGATTTTTCTGAATGCCCTAAAAATGACAAGGTATCAAAAGACAGCTATATACATTTGACTAATAAGCACAATTTATTGCTTTTAACATACAGTATAACTTCACTTACTGTTCAGAAGAGTACATTAGATGCATTTCCATTATCTTGGTTTATTTAGTCTGAATTCAATACCATTACGAATTTCTCTTAGTCTGTTTTTGCACCAAATACTATTTGTGGTAACATCCCAGGGCTTTTTTTACTGATTAAATGAACTTCAGAAACAAGTCCTTACTTTCCCACACCCCTCAAACGTCTTGCTTGCAATTGCTTGTAGTTTTTTCTGCTGCTGTGTAACACTGTTATTTAATTTTATGCCAAGTTTAATGAACTGCAGAGTGTTGGGAGTGATACTACATTACAGAAAACAAGCTAGTAAACAACATTTTAGTGAGATTTTCTGCAGCTGAAAAAGAGGACTGTAGAAGGTTGGCTGGGCTGTGTGAAAGGTTTTGTGTAATGCATTACTTGAACTATTTTGATTCACCTTCAAGAGATGAGTAACTGCCCAAGCAGAAGCCATAGAATTATGCAAATTCACACACCAGTGAAAATATTACATTTGTCAAAGTAAGTGTTTGACTAGGTGCTATTCTTAGAGCATGAGAGAAAAATTATCAACACAATTTTGTGCTTCTACTCCTAGAAATGCTGGCCTAGTACTACAGTAGGAAATATGATCTGGGTTTATTTCCCTGCAACACTTCTTACGTACCAGAGGAGATTTATGTAAAAAGACTGAAGGGTACCCAGAAGAGTCATTACTATTTCCATTGAGAATATATAACCAAACACGAGTTAACTTTTTAATACATTTCATTGGTCAAATGGCCTTTGTGACGTGATTGAAAATTGAAATAATTACCCAGGCAATTTACAGGAGAATCAGGGTGCATTCACAAGGCTCAAAGCCCATTTCATAATAAAGACCCCATATTTCAGGAAGTGTTGACTGGCTATGTATGTCCAGGCATATTGTGGAAAGCTGGGAAATTTAACTGCTTTTAAATTCAACAGAAGTGGGGATAAGCCATTCAGAGTATTTCATCCTTACTGAAAATACTGTTTCATCTCAAAAGCATTAATCTCTACTGTATTTGTCCTGTGTATGACAAATGCAGTTTTTCATAAAACAGGACTATTTTTAAATTTATATGCATATTATATATGGTACATTATGAACATTAACACAGACTTATATATAAACACATCAAGTATTCAGCTAATTTCATGCAATTACATGCAAAAGAATATTTTATAGAACCACAAAATGCCTATGACAATTAACAAAGAATGAACTGTAAGGAAAAATTTAGCTGATGCTAGTAATGGGAAATTAGTTTTGTCACTAATGAAAAATAAAATAAACCTCCTTTCTTAAAGTTGCACATTCTTTTCAGAGTATAGTACATATATAATGTCTGAATGTGGCAGCATATCGGATCATTTGAGATCACCTAAATTGTTTTTAGAAGGTAAAAGCTTCTGATAAGTTTTTAAATTATTAAAGCACCAAACAGATCTAAGAAACTGCATATATAAGGCGCCTAAGGTCTGATTCCCAGATTTCATTTGTAAGGACCCAGGCAGCTAATAAGCCAGGACCATAAGGCCAGGGAAAGAACCTACGGATTTGGTGAGAACAAGGCAGTGAGGGTAACAGTGAAGTGGCTGGAGCAGCAGTGGCTCCAGGGGAAACTTCTAGGCTTTCTCGTGCGCTACCTGAACCCCCTGCAAAGGTTTCCCCATGCATACATTGAGGCAGATACCATCATAAACTTAATTAGACAACAGAAGATGAATTTTTAAAAAATCCCATTGTTTCAATTTCTTATAGCAAGGGAGGGAGTAAGGTGGAAAGAATCAGGCCCTGGGAATCAATGAGAGTAATGTTGACAGTCCCAGCCCAGAAAATAGGGAAATTGCAATGGCAGTCTCCTGCTCTAGAGAAGAAGTGACAAAATTAAAAAGCTTTTTTTGTTCCTTTCTTGCTATGCATCTTATCACACAGAAAATCATAAAAGTGCATGCAGAGATGTCAGTCATGGGAAATGCTTGTAAAAGAACAGCAGTTTGGGACATGCAAAAAATAAGCTTGACAAAGCACTGCCAAGATCTTGTGCAGTAAAATTTTATGCAGGATCATCACAAAGGACTTAATAAACCTGATTTCCACAGTTGAGGCCAGAGCTCAGTGTTGACTACTATATGACTACTTTTATAGTAACAGCATAAATTACTGCAATGTCATGCTTACATCTGTATGCTGAATTCACAAAGAGGCCTTCATTAATTCATTAATACTTGTGATTATAAATGAATGACCTATTTCCTCATAAAAGTTTATGAAAAGAAAATCCAATGAGTTCACCTCTAGAAATACGAAGAGTATCAGTACATAAATTTTCCTTTGAACATTCATCCTACAAAGCTAGAAGAAAACTCCTTTGCTGCTCAAAAGAATGATAGATTAATGTCCACCAGGAGAAAGACAATCACACTTATCTTTTACTTTCTCTTGGTGTTCCTTATTGCTACTTTCCAGCTAAAATGACAGTCTGCAACACCAATTTCTTAGAAAATTGCTAAAGTTTATATTAAGACAGACCTCCACACAAAACTGCTTAGTGTGGTGCAGCAAGTCTTCCTGGCAGAAACTTGCTGAACGGGGTATCATTCCTCATAATTCCTTTTCTTTTTCATGTTACCCCCGGAAATATTCAACAATGTCCGGAATCTTCATGGAACAGGTATAGAAAAAGATAATTAAAACTTTAAAAATTGTTATGTGATAAAAAGCACCATGCTGCTTCTACTTTCAGTAAGATTTAAGAATCAGAATCAGAGGAACACCCCCAACCCCGTTTTGTTTTGAGATTAATAGGCTCATAATCACAATTGTTGCTTTCCAAACAAACTGTAACCTTGCACATTACAGGGAGTAGCGTTATGAAACTCCCTGAATACTTCAGTATGACTGCACCAAGCTGAAATGCATGTTTACCCTTCTTCTCTTTTCCTTTCTTGCTCCTCCTCTCTCAGTGAGGAGATGATGTTAGAAATTCAGTCAGGAAGGGTCCCAGCACAGGGTAATCAAATCTATAAACCAAGTGAGCTAACAAGATAAAAAGTTTAACTCCAACAAGAATTTAGTCACTGATGGCAGGAGGCCAGTGAATATATGCAAAATATGCCGTATTTGGACCAGTGTCCTCAATTCTGGTGTCTCATCCCAAAGATGACACAGTGGAATTAGAAGAGGTAGCTAGAAGGGCATCTGAAAGGGCTATAAAATGGCTTTTGTACAGAAAAGAAGAGTAAAATAACCTAGATAGATAGATTAACTTTCTTCAGCTTGGAAAAGTGGCAGCTGAAGGAAGATTTAATCAAATCACAAACTGCTATTCACCAACACCTTAGTATGAGTGACTAATCTTTTTCCTATTCACCACTACCAAGGAAAAGATTAGTCATTTGCTCTCATAATGTAGAACATAAGAATTAAATGAGACTATCAAGATGCAATTTCAAGACACAGCATCCCTAAAATTCTTGTCTTAGCTAAAGTCAGCCATTCTTTTATATTTCCTCTACTCCTTCATTTCAGAAAATCCCTTAAGAAAGTTGAACTATAACTTGAATGTTTTCAATGGATTATATGTTCTCCTCCAGTAAGTTCCTCTTTTTTTCTTGCAGAGAAGTGGAGTTGGGGAAATACACAAAGTCCTAGGATTTAAGGTAAATGTTAGATTTCCAGCCATGCACCATCCTCTGACTTCTTCACCCAAAAAGGCAGAACCACTACTTACTGAAAAAATCTGCTTGTCTGGGGCACTTACGCACATGTAAGTGCAAGCTTGTTCTAAGAGTGGGAGAGTTGTCCTGTTCTCCTGTGTGAATAAACGTGAAACAGGAAGGACAAATGGAAAGATAAGAGTGAACACAGCGGCAGATAATTGCACTGTCAAGAAGTAAGACATGTCTGGATTCTTACTGATTTAAGTGGTGTGTCCAGCAGCCCCTAACCACCACACCCCTTGAGTACATGCAGCCTAGAGACAGATGTCCACCAGGATAAACAGAATAACATGTTTGACTACACAGTTCAGATGTTAAAATTGATACAATCAACTTATCGTGATGTAGCTATGTGTCACTTCAATTCATCTGCAATACCAGCACACTGAGGAAAATGTTGTTTAAAAGAAAAAAAAGGCATTCACAGCTAAGAAAAACACTACTTATAGTATATTTGCTTTATTTATTGTAACATTCACTCGTGTAAATTCAGTCACATCTAAAGGGAATACAATTATTCCAGGTTAACACACAAAAATTAACATATGCTTTTATTTTTCACGCATTTTCAATGGGCTACCTTTAGAATGCGTGACTTCCTAGCACAAAACGTACAGTTTTCTTGCTTTTCTTTTTTTTTTCTTTAATGGAAAGAAGGAAATAGAAATAATAAAACAATAATAGAAAAACCAACAAACAAACTTGGTGAGTCATAAGTTAATGATATGAAGAGATAAAGTCAGTGTCAGTACATTTCATACGTCATCAAGTACATTTAATTTTCTGTCTCACATCTCTTCTACATGTTTGCTGAGCTGGCAATAATTTCCTAGACTTCATCTTACAGCTGGTGAGCTTCAAGCTACCCTTTCCACAGAACAAGTTATATAAACACAATTTCTGTACTTCTTCCATTTATGCAGCAGAGGCAAAGAATTGTGTTACTCCTGAAACTTTATTTATGTACCTTTAGTGAGGAGAAAAAGAAGAAAGTGATCTTGATTGCCATTTCCTTTTATGCTGGATTCTCATCTGGTAAGTCTAAAGATTCTTTTTCCAATTATGTACTATGCCTTTCCTTGCCTAACTTGTTCTGAATTCTTAAATACTTTGAAGACCAGGTTTTAAGAAAAAAAAAAAATCTCTATTTTAAATGCTGCAATTGAGTAATACTATCTTCTGGGAAATATCTCCATGAAAGGAAGATCAGGGTGCCTTAGCCCTAGTATATGGGAATTAGCCCTACAGATGATTCAAATTAAAGGCAATCATTCAGATTTTAATTATAAATTAAAAGAGTCAGTCCCTCTGACTCTTATTTTGGAGGAACTTTAAAATTTTGCATTTTGATAATTCTTGAACATGTACTTTCCTGCACATTTGGGAAACATATAATGAGTATTACTGATATCCTAACGATGCCTGAAAGAAAATATCACAATAGCTTGATGGAAAGAAAACCAGCAGTGAATACACTTGAGGCTGATATGTTGGCCATCATGGTCCATTGTGGGAAAAACGTGACATTTTCAATAATATGAAGAGTATTAAAGTATTCAAACAGATGGAACAGATGAGTTCAAACAGCACAAGCTTTGCTTAGATGGACTGACTGAATTAATGAGCATCTGACTTCTATTCACATCATGTTGACTGTAAGATAACAAATGTGATGACTGCATGGCTCAAAGCTCCCAAGAAAGAGCTGGTCTTTTCCTATTGTCCTGCTTTGCCTAAAGCATTGCTTTCCTTATGTTGTTGTATAAGGCAAGATTTCTTAATTTTTTTGTTCAATATTTGTAAAGGAATGTACTTGAACTCAGGTTTCCAAAATAATACTGACTGGAAAATAGGCTAAAAGGTCTCTCAGGAGTGCAGAATCTTCTCAGAAGCTGGCTGTGCATTCAGAAATGTGGATATTCACATAAAGGACTATCAGACTTAGGAGGAGTGCAAAAATAGGTAGTTGGAATTTTGTGCATATTAACCACTACAAGTGAGCTACAAAAGCCAAGATTTCTTAGCTTATATTAGAATCAACAATCTTTATATGCCATTGTAAAATTACCCAATTAATTTCTCATGCATGAAAATAAAATGCCCTATGAATCTCTTTACTGGAAATCATTTCTAATTTAAAAATGTTAGCGAGCAAGTATTTTTATAAATGGGAGCTGATAGCAATTATCAACCTTGATATGATTAATTATTTGGCCTTGTGTATTTGTTGACCTTTACAGAGAGATCAGCTATTCCAGCTTCTGGAATTAAAGGCATGAATTTCTCATCAAATAATATTAAAGAACTTTAATTTTTCCTCTTACCTGCAGCCTACCCTAGCAAATGGATTTAGAGAGAGTAGAACCTAATTTCAGCCAGATCCCATAGGAGAAGAGGCTCTAATGTATATTCAGCTTGTTTACTATTTGCAGATGGGGTAGCTTATTTTCAAGCCATAGAAGATCTCCCCTCAGCTCATAGCTACAGGATTTCTGTACTGTGGTGGAATAAGTGACATTTTCCCTCATCCAGCTGCCAGTTACTTACTCTCCTGAGAAAGAAGTTTAAAATCAGAAACCTTCTTGAACTGCACAGTAGCCAACATTGTGACTAACAGTGTTCCTAGCTGCACAGGAAAAGATTAAAATTCAGTAGGTGACATCTGTGAAATTTCAGCTCAAGTCAGAAAATTAAAAATCACTGCATCTAAAAAATTTCATGTACTGACAAACGGAGAGTGTCCTGAAGTCAAAAGAGTTGCCAAATTTTATGAAGATGCATTCACAATGACAATTTATGAAAAAACCAAAAAGCTCAACATGCAGTCAAAAATCAGGTGTAAGAGGATGTGAGATCACTTGAAATTTCCTGTACAGGGTCTTATACATATCTTTAACATTTCTTCAAGCTCACAAGAAATACCAGTATGGGTCCCAGCCTCCTAGGAGGCAATGACAGCAGGGAAGTTGCAGCATGTGTGTGCTGGTGGACCACTCATGCCACAGAGGAACTGAGCAATCTGGACACTATCAGAGGTGAGAAGAAAGAGATGGACTGTGTCTCCTCCAAGGCCTTGTGGCTTCAGGGGCCTCAGCCTCTGAGGTACCAAAGGCAGAGCAGGCAATGACAAAATTATCTTAGCAGGAGTCCCATGCAGAAACGGGCTGGAAGCACATGACTTCTGCCATCAGGTGGCTAAGTGACTGGAATGAAAGTTTGTGACTTGTTGGACACCATGCTGACCATGACAAAGAAGTGTGCCCTTACAGCAAAGACAGTCACCAGCCCCCTGGGAGTTGATCATTGCCCTCCGCTCAGCACTGATGAGCCACAGCTAGAGCCTTAGACACAGTGCTGGCCTCTCAGTAGGAGATAGTAGGTCTTGTGTGTTCTTGTTTTGGTTTGCTTATGTTTAAATGATTTGTAAAGAATTCACCTCATCCTGGCAGGAGATGCTGCCTTGTTTAATGGTAACTTGGCAAATGCTGAGATTCTATCTGCTCCAGCCATAAGAAAATACTGTTCAAAAATTGTGTTAAATGCTTTATAATTCTAAATATAGTTTTAATATTATTATTAACAATAACTGTTTGAGAAGCAAGGCTGGAAAGATTTGGGGGCCCCGTATAAGTTTCTACTTGTGGTAGCGTGATGTAATCCTGCTAGAAACAAGATATCCCGTGGCACTACACATAGACGGACACTGCAGAAGGGTAAAACAACCTAGATCCAGGGCCACTGCACACATGATCCTAACCAGCCCTGATAGTCACAAGAGGAGAGGTCAGTCAGGCTGGCAGGGGACAAGCCTGGGTTTCATTTGTATGATAGTGAGAAGAGACAGAGTGACCAGCAGAGAGGCTGGAGAGGTTGCGGCATGGATGACTGAGTCCTTGCTACAGAAACAATTATGGTATTAGGGCAGTAGCTTCTCACTTCTGGACAAGTGAGAGGAAAACACTGACAACATTTTACACAAATAGACCATATCTGAAGGATTTTTAATTTCATAGCAAAAATGGATGACTCCCACTTAACTGTATGTAAATGTCACTTCTCTAGATATTCACTGATGCCTGCCACTGGGACAAAGCCTTAACCAGCACAGCAGTTATGTACCAATGTAGAAGGTATCAAATTGGATAACATTTGGTTTTGGATAAATTTGTATAAAATTGGTTACTAATGTGGATAATGATGCACTCATTGAAGGATGACCTACTCTTTCCTCTACTTTTACCCCACCTTCTAGATTCAAAAGGTGTTTGAAGTTGCACTGAAAGGCATCTTTGAAATGTTGAAGAACTCAGCATCCAAAGGCACTCAAAAACCTAGTCATTCTTCAACCTAAAAGGGCTGACTTACTCTGATAGACTGGAAGCAGCTTTTTGTTTTTGCAGGTTTATATTGCCTAGAAAGCTTTTAATCTTGAACTTAATACATTTCCTGGACCTAACACTATTTCTAAAACCTAGTTTCATTTAAGACTGCTGTGCAAAACCCAAAAGACAACCAAGAGGTCCAGAAAAGCAAGAAGGGGGTCTATATTCTGTCAGGGACACAAATCTGACTCTGACACTTCTTTCCACCTGAATAATTAAGGAAAAAAAGAAAAAAAACCAACAACCTTAAGAAAAAACCCAACCATTTCTGACATTAGTTCTGATTCATTTAGCTGAATGGCAAGACAGTGTACACATCAACTGGAGATGAGACTTGATGTCTTGTTGTTTAATTGTACATATTTGTCTTTTGTGGTCTGACACAAGATTGTAACAGAACCTCTAAGCATAATGAAGCATTAATAGGAAGGCCATAAATTAACTCTTAGTCCTGTTGATTGAAAGACCATTTATGTGTTGAGAATTAAAACAGAAAAAACATGTCTGGGAATACAATTGTAGGCTCACATTTTAAAATGATTAGAACATCTCCTTCAACTCTGTTCTTGTTCTGCTATTCCTCCACATAATTGCATTCACCCAATACTGAAGTTTAATTGCTTACCACTATTTTTCCTCAGCATGGGACCTCCTGCATGTCTAGAATATATCCACGAATTTTCAACATATGACCCATATCCTTACCACTAGATAATACAAAAATATTTTCAGATATACTCTCTTGCTTTGAGTATGATTTAATAGTTTCCTTGAAAGTGTTCAACTGGATTCCCATGGTACTTTTTGTTTCTAAAGGACATCTTAATAGCCCTAACTGAAAATAAACAGCCATAGAAAATAATTTCTTCCAGAGCTACTAGACCATTTTATTTAAAAAGTCTTGCTAACGTGTTCCTTGAAACAAAAGGAGAGGAAAATGGATTCCACAGTATAATTTAAAAGCCTCTCTAAGGCTACTTGTTCATGAAAAATAATGAAAAGGGTCTATGAATCACAGAATGGAAAAGCACCTTTAGTCACTAAATATACAATAGGTACTGCAACTAGAAGCTGTCCACATACCTTTGTTAAAGCTCCTCACAGATAAAATAAAATTAACAGTTAAAATAAATTGTAAGGGACCTAAATGTTAATGAAAAATTACTGCTTGTTTGAGGTTGATTAAAGCAATCCTTAAGATTTTTTTTTTACTCTAATGAGTGAGATTTTAAAAATCCATTAAGTATGCCCCGCTTTCTAGGCCCCCAGAAAGCTGTCTCATCATCTTTGCTGTGAAATTTCTTACACTTGATTGGAATTGCTCTCCTTGCAATTTGCCTGTTGTCCCTGATCTTTTTGTTATGCATGTCTGGGAGGAGTCCAGTTCCACTTTCTTCAAAGTCTCCCATTAGGTAACAGAAAATGCTCGCTAGGCAGCCTGTGACCTCCTTTAGCCTCCTCTGCAGAATGAAGGAGCACAGCTCTCCCAGCCCCCTCCTCACGCTCCAGGCAATCACCTGGAAAGCAGTCTGGGCTCTGCCCAGTTTGTCAATGTCCTTCTCATATTGGGGCACCAGAATCAGACACAGGCAGTCCAGATGTGCTCCAACACACACACACTGCAGCACTGCTGACCATTTCTAGTCTCAACACCTTTTGAAAAATCAGTTTCCTTTCAGAGAGCTGGTTGTGATTGGAACCCAGCATTAACTCTAAGAAGCAGTTAAAATTGATGGATATTACCACAAGTAATTTTATAGAGTTAGAGAGGAGACAGGGAATGATGCCAACAGTTGATTTTGAGAAAAATAAATCATGTATATAAAGGAGTGGTAAATACAAAGCCTCTTCCCCAAGCAAGCCTGCCAAACTGAATTTATCAAAGTAGCATTTGTCAAGGAAAAAAAAGAAGAACGAGAGCAAACACCAAGTGCAGGAGAACCAATGTGATTTACAGAGGCAGTCAGCTTTAGCCTCCCTCAGGTACAAGAGACGTGATTGCAAGAGCACAATTCCTTTGGCTTCAAATTGCTTTCGGAAGCAGAGACCTCAGAGACTGCTGCTGACTGAACAGAAGACCTTTAGGCATATTATGAAGCAAAAAGCATTTCAGATGCTCAGTGCTTTCATGGGTTTACTAGATATTGTTTGTAACAAGTCTGGCCAGCATTTGGGATGCTTTGACTGCTGCACAACTAAAAAACTCTGAAGCTTTGAGCACACAGGTGCAGTTTAGGTGAGGCTATAAGAAATACTGCAGATTGGAAAGACAATCAGTTCACCTACACAAAAAATAATCTCAAGAACAAAGTATTAATTTTCTCTGTGCCGATAAAACAACACAAAGCAGTAACCTAACAGCACCAGAGTCACAGAAGTATTTCACAAAGAGAAATTCCTGGATAGTAATGACACATCGGTACACTGATCACAATTTTTAATAATCTAATTTGATTAGATTTCATTTTTCTAAGTGTTTCTTGGGTTTTGCGTGTTTGGTTTTTCTTTTGTTTTATTTTTTTACAATAGTTTCTAGGTTCAATGCATTCTTGAGATTTTCAAAAACTAAATTATTAATGATTTATATCAATAATGTATTATTTCAAAAAAATCTTGCTGATACACTGGTTCATGTTCCATAATTTACAGTAAAACTTCCTTGCCTGAGAAGTTGATACCTCTTACTGGAATTTCAAAGAACAGCTTTATACTGTCATAGACAAAGCATTTCTAACTGCATGGCAATAGCCATCTGTTCTTTTTGCACTTAAGAAAAGTACTTAAGGATAGAAATAAATCTTTTATTTCAAGAAACCTGATTTGTTAGGTTCAGAAAGCACTGGGAATTTTTTACTCACTTACTGCTCATCATTTACAATTTTAAACAACTGACATGTTGACATGGAAAAAATGTCAGTGGAAAAAGTTTTTTCCTTACATTTCAAATATGAATGCATGCAAGCCATAGACAGACCCTCCATTTGTCAATTCTGTGATTTTTCAAAAAAAATAAAAGTCATCTTTCTGCTTCCCATTTTGCTGCCTGCGTCTTTCCATTTTATGCATTTAATATTTACATATTAAAGAAACACCAAACGCTATGGTTCATGGTGCAAATAATACATAGTTCTGAATAAATACACTTCAGAACGCTCCCTGAGACTTAGTCAGATTTTTCCTGATTGTCAGACATATTTTGTAAGGTCTCTAGCCACTTATAGACCCAGGAAAAAAAAGAAAGGAAAAAAAAGGGCAGTTTGAAACACAGCATATGGTTCTCAGACAGATTCTATTAATACAGCTTCACAGGATGCTGGTACATACACAAAATTGGGTAATTTCAATATGAAAAAGAATGCAGCGGGTCAGCAACAAAAATTTCTGTGTTAAAAATAAGAATTTGTGCATATAAAACTCAAGTAAATACCACAGTAAAAAATAACTACCAGTGGGGTAGGATTCAGAGTTCTGAAATTTCAACCAAGATCTACTTCCTCCCTTACAGTTTCCACAAGAAATATGCTCTATCCCGTCTTTTGTCAGAGTCTCCCATAAAAGGTCAGGTTCTCCCATGCCAACATGCTTGTCTGTTTCAGTGTCTGTCATCCTGAAAAGCACAAACTTCATTTTCAGCAAAAACATGAAATGCAGAATTTTCCAGGTTATTAGACTTCCAAAGCTCTTTGGCTTTTAATGGCAGCTAAAATATTATCCCTATTTTAGCCTTTGATAACTTCCCTTGGTAGATGCCAATTTTCAGGCAGGAAGTTTATGACTGCCTTGGCAAATTCAGGATTTGTCATTTCTGACTCATCATTTTCTGCCATTCCCAACTTATTAATACTGAGATACTCAAGAAAGAAAGACTGCTGTCATAAACACTTAAAAGCTGCAAGAGAGACTTGAAATTTATTTCAGTAATATTGAGGGATCTGATATTTCCACTGAATTCTATAAACTTCAATTCAGCAATCCCTAGTTTGGAGAACTCTCGCAGTTAAGACTACCACTGAGAACAGCCAGTACACAACACTACTTGAGTTTTAATTATGTTTAAAGATCTTTGGGGAAATTGCTATGCATACTCCCAGACCTCACATTTAAATAGCCATTTTTATGTAATATCTGGTGTCCAAAGATTTAAAATCAAGTTCTGTCAAATCTTTCTTGAACTTTGTAAAATTAATAATGACAGAAAATGGAAGAGAACACAGGAATTCCTGAGGAAGGCTACCAGCAATCAGTCTTTAACTTCAGAAGCAGTATTTGGTCTTACAGTAAGACATTTCTTTATCACTTGAACTAAGAAAAGGAACCATTAAATGCTATTACTGTCTGCTTTCTGTGAAATAAATTGCATCTTTATAGCCAGCATCTTAGAAACCTAATTTATCTAATCACGCACAAAATGTTAGCTTCAGTATTGTTCTGCCTTTTTTGAAAACATTCTCCAGTATTGTTCCCATATTAATATTTTAAGAAAACATTTATAAATAAAATAAACCCTACTAAAATAAATTGGCTGCATTCTGTTTCCTGTTTTTTACTGAAGAAAACCATGAGTCAAAACAGAAAAACACTTGAAACTGGTGTCTCAAGAGCACTAAGAATTCAGAACAAAGGAGTTCAGTCTGTAGAAGCTCATGATGTATCACCTGCAAGATTTTTACTATCCATCCCATTGGTATGGGAGAAACAAGAAACTTTAGACTTTCCTCCACCAGAAGAAAAATTACGGATAACCATACTACTGAATTTCATTGCCAAAATTTTTTTCTATATTGAAATATTCAAATCCATACCCGAGATCCTGTGCCCACATAAAAGAATCCATACATTTGGAGAAAAGAGGACAATTACATAACTCATGTACAACTATCTAATCTTTCTGGGGAGACAATCAAGAGTCAATTCACAGGCCATCAGCTGACCTAAAGAGTACAGAACAGACACATCACAATTCAGGGTTCTGGGTTAGGCTTTTTCAGATATGACAGGTGTGATTTTTATTTTTAAGTGGTACCAACTGTCTTGTCAAAGTACATCTGCCCCATTTACACTTGGGCTAAAATGTGACTCCTCTTGAGCAGTCTGGTTAGCTGATTCTTATCTGTAGGTAAAGAAGAAAAACATGGCTCACTTTTCCTTTATCCCCTAGCCCACGGTGATAAGCTCTTTCCTCCAATATCTGTTAGCAAAACTACTGGTGCACTGTAAATACAGGTTTAATGTAGTATTGAACACAAAGTTATCCTGTAATTACAAAGCTTCTCCCAGCCTAGATACGCCCCATTTTACTGAAAGCATGGTTTCACTCAAAAGCTGCAGAGAACGAAAATTTTAACAATATGTCTTACCTGCTCTCAGACACTATCTTTAAATGGTTGTACTCATTTCAGAAAGAAAAATCTGGTCCTCACCAACAACAAAAAAGATTAGTAGGAGGAGGAAAATAATTCCCCACTCTGGCATGTTGCAGATGGTGAAAGATTTAGGTTTCACCTCAGGTGCAGAAACCCCGGTAATGAAGGAAAAGTAGGAAAAAAACCCAACATCCTTAAAGCCTGTAATCAGCATCATGAAAACAAATCTATTGCTTGAGAAAGTGGCAAATTTGAGAGTAAACATGCATACAAAAAAAGAGAAAAGGTATTCTGTGAAGTAGTGGTTTTGTTCCTGTTCTCTAAAGTTCAGGGATCCTTAAAATAAAGGTGTTTTTCCTATTTTATACCTATCAAACAGCATTAGAATCATAGATTTCCCAGCTACTTTAAAGAAATTTCCTGCTCACTCCTATATCATTTCTTCATTCCATGGCCTCTGGTTCTTCTTTCTCACAGAATTATAGCAGCATCTATATATTTCACTATCTAAAGAGAAATTAATCCTACAGTTATACAGGACACACTTAAGATTACTTTCACTAGAGACGTACTAATTTAATTTGGTTCAACAAATTTGTGAAAAGACTGCAGCAGAAAACAAGTTACAAAAAACAAAAGGAAGATCAAGATGCTGCAAATCACCATGAATGAAGATATGCACACAAACCCACCAACAATATAGTTAGTCCCTGTAGGGTATTAAAAAGATAGGGCTACTTAGAATTAGAAAATGTAGGGCTAATGTGAGTAGGACAGAGTCTGCTGGTTTAACACTGTGCAGTTTTCTCTGTTCTGTTTGAACACAGTAAAAAAGACTCATATTGCAGGACACTCTTCTGAAAGTTCTAAGAACACTGATCACACAGAAGCTTTTCAACAAGGCATGGAACAATTCTGGTCTAGATCCATGTCCTCAAAAAAACAGGGCACAGAATGATCACATTTGAATTAATTTGCAGTTTCAGACAAGCTTAAAGAGTAAAATCAAAGAAATCCCATGAGGTTCTAACATTGGAAACAGCATGACAAATCAGTATGGAAATACCATCATCTATCATCACCTATGTTTCTGCAGCCTTAAGACTCCTAAGTTTCTCCAATCTCAGGTCGAGCAGACATGAACCAATCACCATATATATGGTTTTATTTGCGTAACAACTACAAGCTTTTTTTTCTGAATCTTGCCCTAAAGCAAGCTTGAAAGCTGGTGACGTATTTCCCATGCTCTGCTGTGCCACCTTCGAGTATTTCTAGCCTCTCTGTGTTCAGTTTCCTGTTCTTCTGTTTTGGTGCATTCCTTTAGAGCCAAAATCAATAACACTTTTAAGATCTATTTCTTTTTACATGAAATGTGGGGGGTGATGTTTCCTGTTTAATAAAAACATAACTTTGATGATGCATATCTCTTCTGCCTTTGAAGTTGTGTCAGAAGCTGGAAAATGGCATTTTTGAACCCTTCTCTTATTACCCTACCTCCACCAGGTCTTAAATTGCTTCACAGTTGGCTTTCGTACTTATTTAAAAGAGCTCCTGACTGCTAAGAATTCTTTAAGACTGTTATACAACAAATTACTCATAGTATGAAATATGCATTGCATGTGCTTTGCAGTGTCACTCTGTAGCCTTGTGACTACAGTATCACCAGTGCTAGTAATACATGTCCTAATGACTCTGAAAGGCCTTGGGACTTGTAAGGTTTTGTCTGAGTATGTCTTGGCTTGCACAGAGATTTGGTTTTGATGGTTTAGCTATAAAAGCCTTGATGCCTAATGTCTACTTGTTTTTTCTTTTAATTTTAATTATCTTTGACTAATCACAAGGCATAACCATAATTTTTATGGTTATATACTTGGTAGTGACAAGCAGTTAGACTGAACAGAATTAAATACTTACGACCCTGTTACAACGGTGTCATCTGCATTTAAAAGAAAGGAAAAACCAAAATCAGCATGGTGTGGCAACAGCAGCCTCAAAAGTGGGGAAACAGGATGAAGTGCAAAGGAGTAAGAGCATTGTACCACAACAGTGGGGTACAACATTACGGTGGAGATCCTGCAGCTATGAGCAACCCTCTTGCCATCAGCTGAAGTCATTGAAAATCTGGGATCTAGAAAAAGCTTTTTTCTTAGAGGCAGCAAAGGGAACAAAGGCCAACATACAGAAAACCCACTGGATCTATCAAGTTCTGACAGACCAGTAAAACTGAGCCTGGTGTAAAGCATAGTGCACACTCACATCAGATTTGAAGGAAGGAGGAGATCCCAGCAACATCAGAGATTCCTCGGCAAAGAGGAGGAAGAAACATGCACTATGACTGTCCTGGCACATGGTATGTGCATACTGACAGCTTGCTTAAACCAACACCACCCACCCAAAGCCACAGCTGACCATCTTAGGGACCACTCATCCCATGGTGATAGAGGTTGAATGTAACACTAAGGAAAGGACAGACAGAAGGAAGGGTGTCTGTAAGAATTGTAACAATCTTGGTAACAAGAATGTATGTCACTTTTGCTGACCTGCTACAGACCTCAAAGTTCTTTTCCCCCACTGCACTGCAAAAAACTGACTTGTGTTGATTTTGAACGGCCTAACTGCTAAAACAACTGTTTATGCAGATTTTGTGTGCAGGCAGTCTCTTGATATCTGGTTCCAAAATCTTAGCTGGAGAAAAACTGTTTCTGAAAGATGTAAATTTGTCAGGCTTTAAATAAAACTGGCACTGGTAAGGTAGCTCATAAAATTTAATCAGAATTCAGGTTCCCAATTGCAAGGGCTAAGGCAGACACACTACTCTTCTTAGATCATCTTGCTAAAACTCTCCCCAAGCTGTTGCATTGTGTGGGGAAGAGGGCCTTGTCAAAAATTAACTTTGAGGCTGTAGCTCACAAAACTAAACAGTAGCCTGTCAACACCAAGTTTAAGGCTATATTTTGTAAAAGGTTTTCACTAATCACCTGCCAGCTGCACAGCTAAGGAAGAGGCCCTTTGCCAGCTAGGAACTACTCTGCAGTTACTGTCTAAAACTAAGTGTGATCCTTTACAAATGAAAAGATTATGCAAAAAAAAAAGCGCCTGATCTGGCATACTCAAAATACATCTACAAGATGGCAGAGCAAACCCTTGCCAGAAAAAGTACAGCAAGATTTTATTTTGCTTTTATTACTCCATAGTACATATAATAATCACTAGCAAATGAGGGATTCATGCAGAATGGCTACTACCCAGTCAAAGCCTACACAACCATACAAAATGAGCACTCCTGAGAGCAACCAACAGTTCAGTCCCATCAACAGACCAGATTATGGAAGCAGTAATACCAAGGAAGCAGTAATACCAAGGTACTATCTGAGGACACGTATCCCACTAAAGCCAGATCCAAAGCTGTTTGGAAACACAGACAATTAACAGGTGAAGCAGGGTCTGTCTCCCTCCCTATGCAAATCTGGAAGAGACTGCACATTTTGAACACTGATTTCCATCTGTGTATGTCTCTAAAAAGTGGTCAAAAGTTTACAGATAATACCTGCCTATGTACAAAGCACATTAACTACCTTCAGTATAATTTTAAAGGCGGCCTAAGGCAACTTTCTCTTTAAGAAGCAAAAAATAGTCCTAGTGAAAAGGCAGCAAGTATCCTCTGGAGAGTCAAAATAGGTCACCTTCTTCCCTACGTACATCTTAGGCAGTATTCAGAGAGGTTCTTGGGCAGGCTCCTGGAACTAAAAATAATGTCTGTGAAGATAAGCAATACGACCACTGACAGTGTCAAAATAAGGTATACGAAACCAGGCAGGGGCTAAAATATGGTGCTATATGCATTATTCTTCATCAGCACAGCTGCAGGAGCACAGGAATGTGCAGGAATACATGTCACAGCAGAGAGAGGCAGAGGTGAGGCAGCAGCAGCAGCTTGTCACCAAAAGCAGAACAACCTGTTTGTGAGAAATTCCAGAATTCATGGGGACATAAACACTGCCTAAAAATACACTCCTCCTCAGCATCAGGGAGAACTGAAGCTAAACATTCATTAAGAAGCTTGACAAAACTGCACTTAAGATTAAGGAAAATGAAAAATCCCATCATCTCTCCCTCAGGGTATTCTTCCTTGCAGTTACTGCTGCAACGGCAGCTCACATGGATATACCAAATCCAGCTTAAAATTGCTAATAAGGTCTCCACAGTAACACACAGCTCAGCCTTTGCGAATCATCTCCATGGATAATAAATTGGTTATATAAAACTTGGGTGGGTTTTGCACCTGATATGCTCTCCGCTTTGGTATGACAATGCTGCTTGCAGAATCTAGTGCAAGCCACAGAGCTTTTCAGACATTTACTAGAATAAAACAGGAGACTTTAGAAGATGGGAATATTTAAAACCTGGCAATGTCATACTTAAAACAACTAAGCAATGTATTTTTGGTTTGGGGCTTTTTTGGGTTTTTTGGGGGGGTGATGCCATGCAGATTTGCTGTCCTGTGAAATTGGTGAGGCTGCAGATAAGAGCTGTGGGAGAGAACTGAAGTCTTGCCTCACTGTGTTTTCCACTGCTTGCAGATAGATCAGAAATTCAAGTTTGGGGTGTCTCCAATTATTTCAAACAGCCATTTCCAGCTTAAACTTCTTTCTTCTGTATCATAATAGCAGTAACCAGATGGCATCAATACAGCAGCCATGCAGGTTGCCAGACCATCCTGTATCCTGCTGCCACTCCCACATTTTGGGAATTTGTAAACTCTCCTAATCTCCCTCTTATGCTCAGAGACCCCACACATCAGAAACCACCGCCCTGCATCAGCTCCATGTGGAGAGCAAGGTCACAGAAAAAGCAAGGAAGTGTAATGCTTCACTGCCCTGGAACCTTTGCTGCACTCAGGACAAAAGATGCACTTTTCCAGATCCAGACATGTTTTAACTGTGATTCCTCTCTCATTGTGCCATTTGCTTAATACACATGCTTCTCACATGGGCCAGCATGTCAATAGGCAAAAGAAGGAATATTGTACCTTGGATCACCATCTAAATCTATTATCAATAAAGAGTAATGCTTTATGATATTTTATACAGTCATGGACCCTCTTGTAAAAAAAAAAAACAAAAAACCCAGAAACAACTATTTAACTTGTACATATGCAACAAGCAACTTAATCATATTTAAAAAATCACTTTAGGACATAGCATTTTACAAATTAGAATTTTAACAACTATAACAGAAATATAAATTGAAAAAGACTGGTTAAGCTACCCACAGAGTAGTGTGTGTGCCACACACACACAGAAACAGACACCACTTTAAAAGACAGTACACACCTGAGCAACTACAGGGTCACAAAGAACATATATGGAAAACATATAAAGGAAATCTACCTGTGAGATTTATTTTTTTAAACAGAAGAGCAGTATTTCTTGCCAAGCAAAAGCAGTACAATTTGCTTCAAACGCCCCTGAGTTTATTCAGTCTTCCATAATTTCTTAAGGAAACTAATATTAAGAATTATTACCCCTCATCCCTTCCTACAATTATGGCTATTATATTTTAAGATAATACAAAGAAACCTACAGCAAAAGAACTGAGATTTGAAAGCAATCAGTACAGACACAACTTGTCAGTTACCTGGGCTTTCAAAAATCATTAATCTGAAATTATTTTAACACTCACATTTGACATTTACATGGACTACCATTATTTTGGAGAGAAACCCCCTGCCCCCAAGTATTAGTTGTTTAAAACATGACAACACTGCTGATAACTACAAATTCAGTACTAAATTAATGCCTCTAATGAAAGTTCAGAGAATATTAAAAAAAAATTAAATCAGTGTTCAAAAGTGAACTGTCTGCCTAGCTAGATGTATCATGTACTATTTACTTTCTTTTTTTGTTTTTGCGACAAGCAGGCTTGCTTATTTTTTTATATTACAAATCTTTTTGTGAATAGCAATGTTTGGTTTCAGAGCCAAATGAAATTTGTAATTTTATCTTTTCCTGAAATTAAAATTGTGAAAATTTTAAAGTCCATCTCAGAAAAACTACAGTTTCTTCTAGTTTCTTGTAAAACAATTTATGCATTTTTCTAAGGCTATCAAACCATTTTGTTTCAACAGTTAAAACATGAGACAGAGCCAAGGCATGAAAAATTGGAACCAGACTTCTTAACTACCTGGCTGGGAGTTGAGAAACTTTTAAGTTTAATTGTAGGTATTGCAGTCTGATTCTAATAGTCCACAGGTTACAGCCTGTGCAAACCACTGCAGCAGAAGTTATCAGAGAGCTTTTACTCTTGATATCAAGTTGCTTAATGTGCTGGTGCCAGGTTGGACTCTGTGTTAAAATAACTCCTGAATTGCTGTGTGTCAATCTGGACACAAAGGCACTAGCTGCACAGAAGAGTATTTTCCATCTGGAGAGCCTGAGGTCTACTTCTACAGTTATGTTCTCATCTTGCAGGTGAAACAGTTGCATACGAAGTATTTTAACAGCCAGCTGGATCCCTAGTAAAAATATTGATTAGCCATGAAACATCAGACTTGTGCACCTGAATATGAACGCAATCAAGCAGTTGCACCCATGATTTCTCTAAGCTGTAAGGCCTCTGAGGTGTTTGATGCCTGGGCTGTAATTTCTTATTCTGGTTTAGATTTTGGTGGGGTTTTTTGGGGTTTTTTTACATCCTTGATACAAGGCACCAGGAATTTCACCTTCACAAACATCCTCACCATGAATTAAGTGACAAAATACAGAGTATAATGGCTTGCTAAGTAGCAGTTGCTGCCAGAAATGGTAGACAACTATACATAATGCAAAACTTATTTCTGCAGAGAAAAGTCTGATGCCAATGTCCTGCTTCTCATTAATCTTATTCTTAACTGGAAATAAATAATATAGCAACATAGAGTTGTCTACTTCACTTTGTAGTATTTTTTTTTGGTTACCCTTCTGTAAAGTTGCAACTGCAAACATGCTGGTAGAAGCAAAGAAGTGTGAATAAATAGGAATCCAAGCAACATGAAAGAACGGAGAACTGTTCCTCCTAGCAGAAGTGAGTGAATCACAGACCACTGAAGGAGGTAGGTTAGCCATTTTCAAAACCTGAGATGTGAGATGACTGGAAAATGGTGAAAAGAATACCTACTTTTTAAAATTTATACTATTTCTCCCCATAAATTCCCTGTAAACCCAAGGAACTACTGGAAATGCCTCAATTCTTAAAAAAAACTTCTGGAAGAAACAGGGAAAGTGACTACTTGTAAACACAGACAAAGCAACAGACTGATGAGTAATAGCCAACACTGGCTATTCTGGTCAGGAACAAATCATGTCAAAACAAATTTAATTTGCTTCTGTTACAGGGTACCAAGAATAATGGATAGGAAAGATGAAATAATTTGTGGTCTTTTCCTCATGTGTCACCCTCAAAATGACAGTCTGCAAAACACAACAGGTATGCAACAGGTATGTTTTAGGGTACCGGTAAGTTTCATTACTCCCCCATCTTCACTCCTGTGTGTCTGCTAGAAACTAGACCAATCAAGCAACAAAACAATAAACTTTTCATTAATCAAGGAAAAGGGAGAATAGGATGTCTCAGGAAAAAAATGAAAGTCTAGATAACATCTATTGCATGTCACATGTCTTGCAAATAGATTGTGCTACAGAATTTAGGCATTTCCTGCATAATGCATCAAGGTTAAAAATACCCATGTGACATTGATGCTGTGAGCACCTGAGTTATGCAAATGCACTTCTCCCCATCTTTCGAAGTAGGCTTCCAATTTCAGACACAGGAGCCCCAAGTAAGATAAAATATGAAGGATTCTCCATGTCAGAAATAATGCCACGTTTAGTGTCTTAACAAATCATTCTCAGACAGCCCTGTCACCCCACAAGCTGAAGTGTGGGATAACCCTGAACACCAGAGAAACCTGAGACAACGATCCTGGCACCCTGCCATCACTCCCACAGCCTGCTGACAAAGGAAAACTAGCTGCAGGTATTCACAGGTTCCAATCCATCTTGAACATGCATCCCACCACACCCTCAGAAAAACTCCCTGGAACACAGTACCAAACCACCACCTGCCAATGGGTCACTACCACACCAGGAAAACTGACCAAATCAGACAGCTCAGGTACGTGGCTTAGGTTTGCTTAGGTCTGCTGCCATCCTGCATTTTAAGTAAAAAGGTAGAGAAAGGGAGACTATTCTTTTTTTGGATACATAGGCACTGGCAATTAAGTTGTTTTGTAGAAGAGGATCAGCAGCATGGGATCTGAAATAGGTAAGTCAACAATATCCTGCTTCTACATAAGAATATGATCAGCTGGACAAACACAAGATGAGGAAGAACCACCTAAATCAGAAGAAAGGACTTTGGAGCCGCAGTTAATCATGTATTATTCAACAAAGCAGATTTTTCATTAAAAAACCAAACCAAAAAAACCAAACCAAAACCAAAACACAAAATAAACATCAATCCAGACATCCCACAACCAAGAAAACTCTCCCAGATCCCCACTATATACCAGAAAGAGGCCACAAAAAAGAAAGTATCTTCACAGTATCTCTAACTTTCCAGGAGTCTCTAATAATGCCAATGAATTCAAACATCCAGCAACTTTCCAGATTCAGTAATGCCTATAAACTTCTTGTCACCTGTTCCTGAACTAATGAAGCTCCACCTTCATAAGCACTCATCTCTTTAAAAAATATTTACCTCAGAAATTATAATACATTGAAATGAACAGGATATTTAGCAAAAGAATAAAAACCATATTTGATACAGAAAGAAAAAGGACTAAATGTAGTGTGGGAGCTACTAGAAAAACTGTGCAAGAATATGGGTTGTCCTTATCTATGGAAAGTATGTATATATTTTTTTTTAATTTCTATTTCCACAATATGATAAAAAAGATACATCTGGAAATATGCAGATGTTTACTAGAACAGCAACCTCAGTAACCTTAAAGCCTAATCAACTTTTAGGTGTAACAAGCTTCCATGGATGCTTAAAGATACCACAGTATTAAATAATAAGAAAAAGTTTTGCATATAGCCATGCTATATGAAAGACTTTTCTCTGCTTTATATTCAGTACTTCTGGTACACACTAAGTCGTACTAAGTAAAATAGTTCCCTAGGATACTGTGGTATTTTGCTAAGATTACCCTACTCTGGCAGACAGATTAAAGTGCTAAAACAATTTCTCTGCTAATCATTGGAAATTCTTGCTTCCTGAAAAACACCTAACATACTGTTGAATTCTGTGGCAAGCTTTGAGCCAAGAGAAATATTAACATTTTGTCTTATCTGACTTCGTTAAGTGCAGATTTAAATTTTCTATATATGGAAGGCTTTAGAAAATTCACTAAAAAAAAAAATTAAAACCTGTTCATAAGATTCTTGGCTATGTTCTGAGACTCTAAGAGATGGAGCACCAGATGTGAAACAAGGTATATGGGTAGAAGAGCTTTCTGAGAGGGCCATGGGATGTACAGGATCACAAAGGACATCTATAGAGGTCACAATAAAAGACACATATGTGCTACAATGACTGAAAGACTAAAATAAAACCTATGGATTTGGCTGACTTTAAGTTAAAAGAGAAGGGCACAGGAGGCTCCCTTCAAGCATGGGAGCGCCAGGAGCTGCTGCATAGCTGGCATAGCCCCACAGTGATAAAAAACACTTCCTGACTCCTAGTATGACAAGAGTTTAGCAGACATAGCAAAGAATTTTTGTCACCAGGTAGCCTCACACACAGCACAATGACAGTGCTCTGTCCCACCTCCTTTGCATGCAGATGAGGAAGGAATCTGATGCCAAAATTAACATACAACAGCAACAGCTCTGTGTCATGGGTTCTGCATTTGAGAAATCCCAGTGACATCTGAAACTTAACTTTCTGTTCTTGATGCTGGTGTAGTGCTTACTGATTCTGGAGGAAGCAGAGCAGACCTTCTCCCATGCCCATCCCAAATCAAAACAGGAAAAGAGAGAACATGAGCTTCAGTTGATCAGACATCAATTTTACTTTGCCATTTGCATTAACCATAGCTTTTTATTAGTAAAAGAAGTGGATGGATGGAAAAGTACATCACCATGTCAGCATCTCACAAACAGAACACTTTCCTGGCAAGTCTCTCTACACAGCTTTCACAATTACATTAACAGAATTCTGCCTTTTCAAAGCCAGGTAAGACTGATATCCTTAAAAAATAAATCCATATAACTTTTGAAAGAGCTAGAGGGAACAAGAATTATTCCCCAAACAGAGATATTGCTATCAAACTTAAAAACTAAAATCATGTTTAAATAATGACTTTGAATTTCTAGATGATTTTTTTTAAACTCCAATACAGTCAGTAAGTACATGCTGTCTCAATAACTGTGTTTAAAGTGGTGTACTATTCCTCACTTGTGTATCTTATTAGTTTGTGACCTTTCTTAAGTAAAGAAAATTGAGTTAAACATATGGAAACTTAATGATATAAAGTGAGTTGAACTTTTCATAGACTGCCATCAACTCTCATCATTCTGCCACATAAATCTGTGAAGAAAAATTTTTCAAACATCAGTTAAAAAAAAAGCAATTACAGAGGTTGAGAGGGATCAAAATGAAGAACGTGTTGCAGATAGATCTTTCTGGTGTGGCCGTCTGTATACTACATATTATGTTAAAGACTTAAGAACAGCTACAGCTAATGGTAGTCTGACATGGCAACAAGGAAGAAAAATCTTGTATTCCATCTTAGGAAAGAAAAATGGCACTTCTGCCGCAGCAGAAAAAGATTCAAAAGTGTAATGAGTATAAGAATAGGACCTCATTCAGAAAGCCTATTGCATTTCATTAGCTCTGAAAGATACATGACTGACAGATCCAGAAACAATATTGTATTTCTACCCAATACGAGTTTGACACAGCCAGAAGATATGCCCCAGAAATTTCAGTGCCTATGCACTTCACTTCTGCCTTACAGAAAAGCCAATTCACACTTTAATCTTAAATTCCGTGTTATCTTTACTAAAACTGTCAAGACAGGAACAAATTTGTTCCAAAAAGGAGGAAATTCTCAGATACAGCCACCTGACCACAATAAATCAAACAAAAATCATTAGACTGTTTTACCAAACCACCATATAACAATTTCCTATCAGTATAAATCAAGATGTCATCCAAACTACCCATTCTTTATGTTGAATGATCAGCCACTAAGCCCAGTAAAACAGTAATCTCTACCTCACTATCTTTATGCTTTTCTGCTGTTTACTTCTTCTCTTTTCTATAGCTCTCTTTCCTACCAGTCTTGCATACACCCAGCACAGTACACTGAAAAATAGAAAAAGGGATCAGAACAGTTGAGAATAGTTTTCCAAAGCTGCTGACAGACATACCTGCAAAGAAAACTGATGAGAATAAAGGCACTAAACACCTAGGAAGTGAAGAAAAAGTAATCTGCTTAAAGTGCAGCTAAGAGGACTCCATTAAAAAACCTTTATAAGAGTAAGGGCAATGGAACACTGAACCAGATCAACTGAGAATTTTGTTTAATCTATATAATTTCAGAAATTCATAGAAGACATAATTTTGATCCAGTCCTAGAGCATAAAAAGAGAAAAGGATCATCTCTTACCTTCTGTTTTAATTTCAGAATTGGATAACTATTTTATTTAAGTCCTTCAGGAGAATGTATCTGAGAAAATCTGTTTAGTATGGCAAAAAATTATTTCTCTTTTAAATGAGAAAGTCTGCAATTTTGCTTATTACTTAAGCTATGCCCTCTAAGATGTTGTGCACATGCGTATGCACTGTAAATGCTGCAACAAGTGTATCTCAAACTTAAACATATTTTGTTTTGGTAAACACAGCTTGATATTGATAAATATGCAGACATGCATCATCTTAAAGGTACTATAACTAAGGATTAAGAAAAAGAAGGAATTAACAGATATTTTGTCTTTAACAATACAAAAATAAATGCTTTGCCATTTTAGTGATCCTTAAACATCAACAGACATGCCACTCAATATATAAATCTATTTCACTATTACGTGTGTCCACTTCAGCCAAAATTCTCAAGCTTTCTTTCAGGCACTAAAGCATAAAAGATATAGTAGACTGGGTAAATAGCTGCAGTGTTGTCTATTTGCTATTTGTAGCACTGGACTACTGCAAATTAGTCTCAACTATTTCTCCTGTAATTCTGCAGACCAAAAATGGGACACATATTTCCCAATCTACCAATCTTCCACCAACTTTCCTCCCTCCCAATATTTCTGATGGAACTACCCCAGCTGGAATTTTTTCACTTAAGGTTGATCAGCATCCAACAGCCTGCTGCTTCCCCAGCCACCAGTACTACATGGCTTCTAGATCCATGGCAGGGGGAAAGTGCTCATGTAATCAAACAATGGCAGAAGCATCTCACCAGAGGCTCATCAGATATCTGTGCTAAGAATTTTTACACCAAGTATGAACATAAGCAATCAGCATCAAAAATATCTGCAATAACTGAGAGACAACACCAAAATGGAGGCTAAAGCCTGCTGTGGTTTCCCTTGGCTGCAGCCTTTCCACTCTTTCCTCTTTTTGCTGTGTTCCAAAATAAATCCTCCCACCAGCAGAAAGCAATTATCACTTTTATTTTTAGACACCACCTCCCATACACTTCCTGACATTTTCTATAATAAGTGATGGCTCTGCTGTTTGTGAAAGAAAGAACTCACACTAGGAAGGAGCTGGACATCCTACCTGTGTCCAGGAGAAAAGATTAAAACCCATACAGCAGCAAAAGTATTTTCTCCTGACGAGTTCAGCCCTGTCCCATCTGCTGATTTCTGCAATCCCTTAAATGTACCTGCATCTCCTGAATTGTTACACAAGGAGCTCAGGTATTCAGGTCTGTGGTTCCATGTAGCAGTTTCCTATCTACTCTGTGCAGCAGTGCAGAGCACAGAGGTCCTGAGGCTCCCTCCACACATACAAATGCTACTTCTTCTACAGAACATGAAAAAGCTGAGATCAAGGCTTACACTCCAGGAGCTGCCAGAGGAACACAAATAAATAGTTTCAAGACCTCAATGAGCATCCATGATACATGAGAGTCTTTACATCTGTATCATCTTTAGTGGATGTTTCTTCACTCAGTGACTTTGTATCCACAGCACATCTACAAAGACCTGCTTACAACACTCAGAGGTTCACAGGGGCCAAACACCTTGAGGCACAATGAAAGTTGAAAAACTTTAAATTTTCACCTTAACAAGTCACAAACAGTGATATGTGTTTAGACAAACATACCACCAAATACAAAATACATCTCATCAAAAATGAGAAGTTTATGGCCAGCATCAAATAAATTGTAATATTACCTGAGCTAAATTTTCAAACCACAGTTTGTGAAGCCATCTTTCCCTTTCCATCCTTGGTCAAATGAGTCTCTACAAGTGGTCTTTAAACAGAATCAGGTAAATCAAAAGGTTAATCAAAAGCACCAAAGAACAATAAAAGCAAATAATGACATCAGGCATAGAGAAATACAAATTAGCGCACAAAGATCTCGCTCCTCCTTCTTTCACATGAAATTGATATACACAAATAATTCCTTTTTAAAGGTAAGGAACCAAATATAAGAATCTTTATTCTTCCAAATATTAAGCATTTTCTGTCTGCAAGAACCAGAAGCCTAAATTATGTTTTTCCTGCAAGCTTTAGTGCAATAGAATTTGACTCTTCCTAATCATTGTTAATTTTAGCAAAATACAGACCTCTTTAAATTTATCATCTTTAAACTTTATTCAGTAAAAACCACTAGGGTATTCGCAGCTGTTTAGGGGGCTACTGTTAAGGGACAGCTTGCTCAATCAGGTTCAAGTGAGACAATAACAGGCAGCACTTTTCACTCCTGTGTTAAAAATAGAGACAAACCCCTCCCAACTCAAGCAAGAAGTTTTTCTCTTCAGCTTACTTCCCTTTCTTTCCAAGCTTCCTTCAGCTCTTTCAATATCCGTTAGCAGTGTAGCAGGAAAAATAACTTGTAAGGATAACTAATCTGGGCATCTCTAGATGCATGTATGCACTATCTTAATTTTTCTTTCTAGTTGTGTTTCACTTTTAGAACTAGGAAGAGTCAGCAAATACATTCACACTGACATTCTCCTTCTCCTTTAATATTTATTCTTCAAATTTTAAGTTCTTGTGTACTCTATGCATTTCAATGACCAGGCATTAGATGGAAAACTAAGGTTTTCATGAAAAATTAAATCTCAGAGAAAATAGGTAGGAGAGCATGAGATGCCTTTGGAAACAGTGTTAATAAAATGATGCAAAAACTTTTCTTTTCCTTGTTGCAAAGTTAGAATTTCAAGTATGAAGGAGATGGCCTGAATTTCCGGCACAGGTCTGATTTACCAACATATATGGGCCACAGAGTAGTTTAGGCTGAAAGGGATCTCAAAGATCTTCTAGTTTCAATCAACCTGCCATGGACAGGGACATCTTTCAGAGCCCCATCCAAAATGGCCCTGAACACTTCCAGGAATGGGACATCCACAATTTCTGTGGGCAGCCTGTTCCAGTGCCTCATCACCATCACAGTAGGTTTAGATTAGAACTCACTGTGTACAGTTCTAATCTAAACCTACTCTCTTCCATTGTAAAACCTCCCTTTGTTCCTTCTGCTGTCAATACATGCTCTTGTAAGACATTCCATCTTTCTTGTAGCTCCTTCGGGAAAGAGAAGGCCACAATTAGGTCACTCTAAAACCTTCTCTTCTCCATGCTGAACAACCCCAATTCTTTCACCCTTTTCTCATAGAAGAAAGCTTTCCATTCCTCTGATCAACTTTGTGGCCTCCTGTGGACTTGCTCTAACAGATCCATGTCCTTCTTGTGCTGAAGACCCCAGAGCTGGACAGCTTCACCTCCCCTGACCTGCTGGCCTCAGTGCTTTGGATGCAAGTGACAGCTATTTACAAAATCAAAACTAAACAGAATACTACTAAAAAAAAACCATTAAAAAACAAAAGAAAGAAGGAAACATACCAAACCAACCAACCAAAACCTCCATGGAAAGCAACAAAATGTATTTCTAACTTTGCTGATCCAATTTATGATTTACACTAGTATCACCTCCTCCATGTAATGACTATTTCTGCCTGCTCTTTGTTGGTGTCCTGTTTTGGCATCTGTTCACAGAACTGTGTGTGCCCCAGTTCCCAAACCCACGCCAGCTGCCTGTGACCACCTGATGGAGCTGCAGTTCAGCTGATTCTCTGCTGGGTTTGGCCAGAAACTCACATAAAGGATTTACCCATATTTCACTGCTCTATGGGAAAAGGGACCTGAAGTGAGTGAGTACCCCTATAGTTTTTTGAGACCTTTTCATTTAACAGAAAACTGCAGCATTTACCTGCAGAAAAGACCCAAAAACTTACACACATTGTCGTATTTCTCCCACAATCTTTTCTAGTTTCATATTAAGATTTTTCACATGATACCAAATCCTTGTTCAATTTCTAGTTAGGTTGCTTAGAAAAATGTGATCATTGTTCCACAAATGTCTGGTAAATTACTATAATTTCAGCATGAATTTTCCACAGGAGTGATCTGAAACAGCTCTGAAAAGGTATGAAACAGATTAAATCACCACATATATCAGTAAAGATTAAAAGATATATCTACCTTTAAGTTGCTAACTAGTTGAAGAATCATACTAGACATTTTGACTGCTAACCACAATTCAACATTCATAGTTCATCAGTGAAATATAATGCACAAATTTCTTTTTGAAAAACACTGAATCTTCTACATAGGTATCTCTATAGCGGAGAAGAAATGATCTCATTTTTTTGCAATGAACACTTTGTTCCAACAGCTGAGTTCCTGTAAGTTGTCTCAGAAATGAAATACAGTTCTTAAAAAACAGCAAACACATGGCCGCGTTGTGATATTAGTGTATAATTTTTAAAACTTCCAAATTATTTCCACCAGAGAAATGCATAAAGCTGGTCTTTAGTTCTACAATATTTCCTCAAAAAAAACCCCTATCCTGTGATTTGCAGACTCTTAGGAACAGGAGTAATAGATTGGTAGAACTAAATAAATGATTGGTTCACTGTAATGCCTTCTATACTTGTACTAAAAGCTAGAATTGCCTTGAGAAAGCAGCAATTAAAAAAAAATCTGTATTAAACTCATGAAAATCAGTTAAAGATGCAATGACACAACATGGTGACATTTCTTTAAATGTTCATTGCATTTATTCACCAACAAGTCCAAACTCCTCATTCTCACTCTCACTTTGATCTTTTCTTTTATGAGCAGTTCATGCTACAGGCATTCTAAAATGACGACTTCACACATTTTACAGGGAATTCACGTTTGCAAAAACAAATGCAGAAGTTCTGTTTGGCTGGTTTTTTTAAACACCTATATCATTAGTGCTAAATGCTATCAACAGTTAGTCATCTCTCAAAAAAAAAAAAAAATTGCCCCTTCTTCAGCAAACTAGAGTTCACTCCCCTGGTATATTTGTCCTCAATAAATCCAAAATAACATTCACCACCTCTTTTCCCTTCAGGTGGCTCTCAAGAGGAATTGCTCCCTTCAAGCATTTTGGTCTTACATATAATTTATACTGACTTTCAGTCAGCTCTCCCTGAATCTGGAAAGATCTGTCCACCCTCTGTCCACATGTGCTACAGCAACTGATATGGCTGTCATTATCAGCAAGTCTGAAGAGCAAAATCCTACTCCAACTCATCATTTATACCAGCTTCCTACTTTCCTATAACCAGTGAGTATATATCACAGAGGTTTATTCTACACCTCCTACTAGACCATCTCTAAATCTTTGTGTCTGCTATAACAAAATAACTCTCAGGTTCTGTCATCCATGGCAGTTGTTTTCCATATTTCAGTCACAAAGTTTCCTGTTTTATAAAAATTACAAAACTTTGCTTGAAGTATTTGATGACAAGCCCATAAATTGAATTTTAAGCAATCCATCTGATTTAATTTCTGAGTATTTTTTCTTTCACTTTAAAACTGTCCAAGAAAATCAACATCTATTGTTTCAATATCTAAAGCTACAGGGGTCACAAATACTAAAATAAGTTCAATTAACTTCCATTCAGTCTTCCCTTCATTTTGTTGTGATTAGGTACTGCAACAGTTTGAGATAATCTGAATAGCTGTTTGCCAGTTATTTCTGCTAGTCTGTTAATCAATACAAAAGCTTTATTTCTTGAAAAAAAAAAGTCCATGTCTTAATCAACCATATACATCTATTTAATGGTTGCAAAATACACCAGAGATTATTTATCTGTGGGGTTTTTCCAGTTACTTATACAGTCTTTGCTTATTGACAATATTTATTTCAGTCTGCCTGTACAAACTTTTCCCCTAAGGACACAAAAGATATATTTAATAGAGAGGGACAAAATTAAATCTTTCTTTGGACCATTAATATGACAGTTCAACAGTGCCTTCAAACCAACGTGCACAATATCTTAGGAACCCTTAAACCATGGCTTACTGGCATTATGGACTACACCAGCTTGTGTCAATTCCTACTTATGTTACTTTAATCAGGATTACTGGCACAGGAAAAGCATCAGACCTTCAAAATGCCTATTATGCTGTATTCTGTAAATGAAACATTTTCATAAATGCTAATATGTACCGTGTATTAGCATTACATTTTATGCATCACTGCCCCCCTCCAAACTGAGTAAAAAAGATCCATTTAACACTACTGTCATAAATATGCAAACTAAATAATTCAAACATACAATATGGTGTTTTGTTTTTACTTACAGCAGTCACAAATATGAGAGCTACCTGAAAATTAGTCACAGCAGCCTTCTCCAGCTTACAGAGAAGAATGTGGGTATCTTTTGCTACATTGAAAGTACTTCACTTCCCGGTTTAAACTTCATAATTAAGTTTAAAAATATGGATTTATTGAAATGGAATTGAATACAACAGTGGAAGATGGAAATACTGTAACTAGTTTATTAATATCTAACGCAGTTGTGCATTGCCTCTGAAGAAATGACAAAGTGTCTCATGCCAGACACATCAATCCACATTTAAATACTGCATTTTCCACGATATCTGGCTATACTAACACAAGATCAAACAGGTGACTGTGTTGCATACCAAATTGTAATAAAGTACATATTTGTGTGACTTTAAAGTAAATTACAGTAAAATTTTGAAAAATGCTCCACTGGTGATCTCAATAAAAGAAGTAAAAGGTCATTTATTTGAGAGGGAGGTTATGGCAGCCAAAATTTAAGATAGATCCTCTGCATGCTAAATTATTCAAATATTTGATTTTACCTCCAGAAACCAAATTAAAACTAGTGATCCAGTCATGATTCTAAAGCCTCTCAAGAGAAGTAAAATGAAAACACTAGAACTTGACAACACTGCATTCCAGTTTTTCATGTCTTCCAGTTAAAGTGAATCCAACTTCACCAAGGTTCTCTTAGCTGCTTAATTAATGACTCCACAAAACTGTCACCATTGAAAATATTCCTATGAGTATTATTATCCATCTAAAAAGAGAGAAAAGGTAGTCAGCTTCCATCAGAATAAACACCCCAACAATTTGAATATATTAGTATTCAATATTCACAGATCTTAGTATTCAGAAGAAATACCACAACAAGCAAGAAAGTGTAAAATTAACAACAAAGACATCAAAGGCTATCTTAGTACTTTTACTGACAGCTTTTGAAGTCAAGAAGTGACATTTCAAGCACTGGGACAGGCTGCCCAGGGAGGTGGTGCAGACAATATCCCTGGGAGTATTCGAGAAATGAGAGAACGTGGCATTCAGTGCTATGACTTAGTTGACATGGTGGTGATCTGTCAAGGCTCAATGACCTTGGAGGTCTTTCTGAACATTGATGATTCTATGAAATATCAACTTCTTAACTTGCTCTTACGGATCTCATAGTTGACTAAAATGCTTTATTCACCCACTTTTGGCACTAGACAGAATTTTTTTAAGTGTGGGTTTGGCCCATTGCCAGGTCTGGCTCTGTATCAGAACTGTGCCACAGCAGTTCCAAGTTCCATGGGCTCCTCCTAGTCTTTTTTATTATTAAGCTCTTTTACACTAGTAAGCTGTTTTATTATTAAGCTATTTTACACTGCACCTTTCTGAATAACCAAATACAAAGCAGAGCATACAATGCAGAAATCACAGGTTTCTGCATTGAAAACAAATAAACAAAACCTCCAGTTATAGAAAGCAGAGTCTGAGTATTCACAATGAGGAAAACTGGAACAAGAGTTGTGGAAATTACTGATTTCTACACTATTTATCTGTCATTTTCTAGAATGAGAACTAAAATGAAGATTTTTTTTACCTCAGCCTAAATATGCCCCCAATCCATAATAACCAGAGATTTCTCAGGTTTGGAGAGGATTTTTTTGGTAATTTTTTTGTTTGCTTGTGTAAGTCTAGCACCAATTCTGTAAGAAGGAAAAGTGAACAACTCCAATTCAATCACATTTTCATAGCAACAGTAAAAAGATATTTTCTTTTTATAGAAAGGGAAATAAACTACAACTGTCCTCATGATAAAAAAGTAGTCCTCATTATCCAAGATCTCATCAAAAGGCATCCTTTTTGTACTACAAAACAACTATTGTCTTTTCATTAACAGAGAATCAGTTTACTCTAGATGAGAGTTCAGCTCCTGGTAGAGAAGACTGGCTTGTCAGGACTCAGAATATTCACACAAGTTTGCCTCAAGTGCTGCAGCTGCTGTTCCCAGATAATCAGCAAAAAAGCTGCAAGACTACCAAACCTGAGTTCTTTATTTTCTATTGATACCTTCAGTAACTCAAGCTGTGGGAAAGCCTTCTAGCAACATCCGCTTTCTAGCAACACCCTCACAGAACTCCAGTAGTCTTAAGAGGCTCTTAAGGACACAACAACCTTGAATAAAGGTGTTACACTTAAGATATGTGATTTTCACTGTAATATTTTTTTCTTAACAGGTACAGATAATGCTGTGGTGATAAATTATGGACAACATCTATTGTTTTAATCCAATGCTTTGACATTTGAACCACGTATCTTCAGTGCGCCTCCAGGAAAGACCATTACTCATCAAAGGCTTGGACGTGAAGCAAAGGCAACCACAACTTGTATAAAAAGAACAGGATTTCCTTGCTTCTACTCATACCCATTGGACCACTGAGTCCAGTCTGGGGCCTCTTACCAGTAGGGAACATTGTTGAATCACAGTAATCAGCTCAGTGGAGGCACACCAACAAGACTGCGGCTGGAGCATTTCCCTGTGAGGAGAGGCATTTCCCTGTGAGGAGGACCAGGGCTGGTTCAGCCTGGAGAAAGGGGCAGCTCCACGGGCACCACACCCCTTCAGGGCCTGTGAGGGACTGTCACCATCCTGCTGAAATCTTCTCAGCAGGATGGTGAGGGGCAGGTGAGTCTGGGAACTGCCTGAAGGAAACATTCTCCATGAAGGAAAAATGAGTGGTGGCTCAGGCTGCTGGGAGCTGTGCAGGATCCCTCCTTCCCTGCGGCCCCTGGTCTGCTCCTTGCTGCAAGGACAGCCCCTGGCAGCCAGCCCCCTCTGATCTCCCTGCCCACAGGTTACCCCACAACCCTTGAGAGTCTGCGGGTGAGAGACAGAGGCCCTCGGGCACAGCCAGAGGATGCAGCAAGGACAGGCAGCACCTAGAGCAGCTTCGTACGTTTTAAAAACATGCAAGAGCCCAGAAGTGGATTTCCTAACAAGTCTAGCAAGTGGCTAATGTGCAAGGTGTAGATCAATGCTGGCATGATGGTCGAAAACCGTAGTTGTGCTTTCAGTGTTGTTAAAATGTACAAAAAAGATCTAATGTTTGTAACAGTACCATTCCACAGTGCATTGCACATGCCATGCTTGATCATATTTTACCTGATACTCTGGTCTCACATATAGGTTTCTAAGCATGTTGAAAAGAAGAGAAAAATCCTGCCTTTAGAGCACCTCCACTTTTCACAGTAAAACACAGTCCTCCGTTTGTGACATAGATCTGATCATAGATCATAGAAACTGATCATAGATCATAGAAACTGATACACCTAGTTGTTTTTGGATTCAGCAACTAGCCAATCATATATGGGAAGACCAAACAAATAAATCAATTAAGTAAATAAAGCACTGAAAATAAAATACCTGTCTAGCAGACCAGAAATACAGATAAGTAATTTTATTCCATAATAATTTCCCTTCCTTGTATAACAAAAGAAAAATAACTTATTCATTTTCATAAGCATTCACAATTGCATGATTCACCAAAATCCTGATCAGTATTTTCTTTGTAATCTGCACTTTCATATGTAGCAGATTTCACTGCACACTAGACATTCTAATGGCTCTCTATCTTAGCTGATCCTCTTAGTCACTCGTTTTTTTCCACTTTGAAAAGCAACCTAAAATGGGATACTGTGTTCCAAGTGAGTAATTTCTAACATATCACTTTCACTTTGAAACTTTAGTGTTTCAAACCTCCTCTTAACACATTTAAGAATCCTACTTGCACTGTCAGCTCCTGTTGCTAGATGTAGTTAATGCTAGATCAAGCTGTGATGTTTTCATTGAAAGAAACAGTAACTCTCAAAGTACTGCAATTATTTAATGAGTATCAGAGGATCATGCATGTCTGGAAGTGGCGATCAAGACAGAAAAAGACACTCTTGTTGAATATCTTAAATTTATTAGGTCCATTAATAATAGCTCCGTTCTTGTGATAGAAACACTGTATTTTCATTATTGTTGCCAGACTACACTTTTCATTAACAGTATAGGCCAAATAGACAACTGTCATGTCCAAGAATTGGGACATGACAAGCTATGACTGACTGTAAGAAAACCTTTCCCCAGGAGAACACAGACATGTTGGCACAGGCACTGTGCTAGAGACTGGATCCTCAGGATGAAGCCCCAGGCAGTCTGGTCTAACCCTCTGGCTGACACTGCTGTGAGTGGCTCCTTTCACCAGACACCCACAGTCTCCTTCCCCAGTGAAGTGGTCCTGTGTTTGTGATTTCTATTCCAGTGCTGGCAAGAGGAAGGAGTTGCCCTTAAATCTTCTGATGCATGAGTAATAGGAGGAAGAACCAATACCAATTACTTACTTCCCTCATAGACAATGGATTTCCTCCAGATACTGTAATGCCTAGATCTTTTTGGTTTTACCTTTTTAATAAAAACATCACTCTGACATCAGAGGACCATTCCAGTTTTAAAAACCAGCAAGCCACCTCTAAAATTATGATCTGATTGTTTTAAATGAAAAGAAAATGTCAGTTGCTTTTTATGGTTACATGAAGAGTTTGTCTAGGTTGAAGGTTTTTTCTGCAGTATGTAAGTTACCTATATAATTACCTAGTGTTTCTGCTGCTTCAGAAATCTGTGTACAGCACTCCATTTTGCAATACAACATTGTGCTAATGTCAAGAAAGACCTGACTCTATGCTATTTGTCTCCTCAAATCAGCTTTACTTACAAGCACTTGAGATCACATCTAGCATGTCACAATATGCTTTAAAAAAAATAATCTTACAATGCTATTGACTTGCTCTGGAGACAATTTATAGAAAAGTCTTTGTAGAGGTGTGGAAAAGGAAAACAACCCATACAAATCTAAAGGGGATTCTACAAAAAAGAGTGATCTATTTTCATCAAGTACTGCACCAAAAATATCTTCAGAAGGGCTGTTGGCTAGATGAAAGTCATCAAGTATTAAAAAGAACAAAATACAGCAGTTAGAAATGAAACATAAAAGTCATTTGAATTATGATTACCCCTGGCATGATGTTAATTAATTATCATAGAAATACCAGTGTAACATTTTGGGGTTTTATGTAAACATCAGCTTCCAAAGTGGATGCCTTTCTTCCTGTATTTGCAGCAAACCTTACACTTTTAATACAATTCTTTCTATTTCTTGAACTTAGGTTTTTCTAAAGGTCACAATTCTCTATTTTCAAATATGAATAGAGTTTATATTACATTCTGAGGAGCTGAAAAAGTAAGGGATTTAGCACTGGTGTACACTTAATTCTCAAAACATTTGCGTTTCAAATGCTTTTTTTTTTTTTGTACCCAGGTAAAGCCCAGACAAGCAGACAGTGACATCCTCCCTTCCACTCAAACTAAAACAAGTATTTGGAAAATTCTGTCCTTCTGGCTGTTTGCTTAGTGCCTCACACACATAGTGCGCACCTCAAGTCAAGTGACATGACATACAAACCTAAAATGTGTCAATGATTAACACAAGCCAAGAATCTATCTAACTGGGTTGTTCTTCATACAACGTCTCTGAGACAAAGTCTTGCAGAACTGTACTAATTCATTTATAAGACAATACCATGTCTACACATATGGAGTAATTATACTAATATGAGGTAATTGCACTAACTATATATTCCATACACTTTACAGTCTGTTCACCGAGGCTTCATGATTACTATTCACAGGTTTATGATTATTTTTAAGTAATAAATGCAATTCACACTTTGCTCTCTTTAGATTAAACACAAAAAAGTGATTAATGATAGTATTTAGGAACTGTACTACTAGGGAAAATTAGGAATGCCTGCTCTGCAATCCACAGCTCTAACTATCTGTCATGCTAGACTGTGTAGTGCTACTGTGCCACCACAGTTGTCCCAGATGCATACATATTTCAAGTGGGCAGGAACTTCTTTTTTCCACCTCTTTAGTCCACCTTTATATATATAATATATATATATAAAAAATGGAAGCCATTAAATTAATAAAGTCTCTCCAAGATGTGATACCTGATTTGCTGATCAATAAACTGGAAGGGGACATATTAATGTTCTCTAAATTGGTACTTGCCTTGGCAAAGGTATAATTTAGAGGAGAGTTAACATTAAGAATTATCTATTTTAAGAATTGTTTTAGTAAATCACAATTGAACCATTGGGTAAAGCAGGTCATCTAGATCCTTACTATATTTTTCAGGCAAGACTGACATGACCCACTTTCTGTCCCTAAATCAATCTCATGCTCAAGCTCTGGCATGGGTAATCCATTCAGATATCTGCCTCAGCGTAGCAAAAAAGGTATAAAGAGAACCATTTTGAAGAAAATAAGCTGTCTTAGTTTAAATCTGTGTTTGACAAGTGATGTCAAAGTCAAAGGAAAACAGACTATAAACAAGAAAGTCACTAGCAAAACCAGCATCTGCGGAAGACAAGGAGCAATAAAGCTGCAAAATACTACACCTGTATATTTTTAATTTCTTTGTCTTCTGCCATTGCTAAGTGGAATAATGCTCAAAATGTGAATTGTTATGAAACAACAAACTAATTTTCAGGAAGATGAATCAACAGGAAAAACATTATTGGGGAAGAGACATCTAGAAAGACAATACAAGCAGATGTGGAATTGTCTACATGGCATGTTTGTATTTAATTTTCTTTTGCCATGAAGAGCAGGCCTGGGCCAAGCATCATACCTGAACAGCCTTGCCTGAATTAGGGGACACATTCATCTGATGCATCATTTTTTCAACTCCCATCTAGATTAGAAGGAGGACTGCTTTCAGTCTTAGTAAACTGTGCTGTACGGCAGTACAGACAATGCAAGACACAGTTATCTTGCACCGAACACCACAATATTTTGCTTAAAGCTGCAGTGTCAAACAGATCCACCCAACTGACCTGCCACATCTTCTTTGGAAAACTCCCAGAAAGCTCAGAAGCAATCAAACAAGATGCGCTAAGCAGTGCAGCATCCCGTAACCACACCTGCCTTGGCCTGGCCTTGCTTGGACCTCATTCCTGTGGCACCCAACTCACAGGTAGCATGTCCGAACAGACTGAGCTTTCCTGAGTCTTTAGTGTCACCTGAGACAACCTGAAATAAGGCAAGGTGAACATAAAAATATAAGTATGAAAGTTATGTAAGTATGTGTAGTATAAACATGAGAATAAAAATTATATAAAAGTATAAGTAAAAACTTTCCATGGGATTTGACAAGGAGCAGAAAAGCTCTGAATTTTCTCCGTAATTTCTTTCATTCATTGAAGGACTTGAAAATCCTCATGGGTTAAGGCTGTGTCAAGAATCCAGCAATTTGCACAAATTGGAATGTGGATCAAGTTTTCCAGTAACTTCACTTGCCTTTATTTTTATTTTATTTTGTGATAAAAAAATAATATAGACATCCATCAGAGAACAGGACTATGAGGTCTAAAGTACTTAATCTGAGTTTAAATTTAACCAAAAAAACCCACATAAAAAGGATTTTTAAATAATTTTCGTATTAGTGAAATGGCATTTACCATGAAGCAATTCTGTTTTGTCAGTTCTGAGTATAAAATATGTAATCTAATTTTAGATCTGCAACAGAGGGGGTCTTTTCACTTCAAGAGGCATTCACATCTTTGAAAGCAAATTAAATTACGCTTGTTTGCCAAGCTTCAAACTGTCTTGCCCTATGAAAAACAAATGGGACTGCATACTTCACCAAAAAGGCTTGATATTCATCCTTTCACACAAACACTGTTTTTGTTTACAGATATTTTTCAAAGAATAAAAATATGCTGAGACATAAAATGTAAGAAATAGTAATGAAATTAATTCACAAATACACCTGCAAAGGAAGAAGAGTAGTGAGTACTTGGATTTATCTGTAAGATTTGCTTTCCATTATGAGTGTCAAACAAACCCCAAACGTAATTGAAATATTTTGCAAATCACAAGATTGGTAAAGTTGAAAGGAATCACAGTGGCTCATCTGTTCTAAGTTCCCTGTTGAAGCAGGGCCATCATCATGGCTTTAAACTTGAAGTAACATATATGCTGACAGTTCACTAATCTGCAGAAGATTTTTTCTCTACCAAAATGTTAATTACCCAGTACTGAAATTGTTACAAATTATGATTTATTAAGCTAACAGGTTTGACACTCCAACTGTCCTCCCCGCCAAATAATTAGGATGTACCAAATTTCACCTCATTTATTTAATTTACAAGATACCAAATTGAAATTGTGGAGCATTTTTAATGACAGAGTCTTTTGGAATACAATTTTAAAATAAGGAGCAAAGACTGATGAAGAAAAGTTCTGTATTCTAAATATCTGTGAAATTTAGATTAAATTGACCCATATAGAACAGCTTAGGTATTCACTGCACAGCTGAAGCCCTGCAAACTTTAAAGTTTAAGGAAAATAAGTATTTTTATTTTTCATGGCCAACAAAGAGAATAGTGAAAGAAATTAATTAAAGGTTATTTTACCTAACTTCCCTAGTTTTATGCCATTTGAAATCTAATTAAGGTAAAGTGGATTTTCTGAAGTGAGAAGAGCAAGTTCACCTTGTTCATTTTTAAGAAAAAAACAAGTTATATTAAGTAAGATTAAAATTATTATAATGTAAAGGCAACTTACTGGAAGTCATGTCATATTTCCAAAACCTTAAAAAAAAAAAAAAAAACCATAACAAAGCCAGTCTCCAGGTATTCAGGCACTAAAATACCTTTTTTTTCCCTATGCATCTTTGGTCAAAGAGGCCAGAACACTCCTAAGATTCTTGTGAACCTAAGAAAAAATAATTCTCCAAAATTACTACCAACATTTCTATCTCAGAAACACCCACTAATTTTAGAAAATATTAAAATCATAAAAGATTAAAAGAGAGGCAGGGAAATCACACTTAGCAGCTTTAAAAAAACACTGAACATCTGAAAGATTAATCCATTTTACTTAACATTACACTGAAGGTAGTCAGCATCCCTGAATGGAAGGACTGAAAAAATGAAAACTTTGTTCAGAAAATAAATCATTTTAATAATGGCTTCTATCCTTTCCACCCCTAACCTTCTAAATCAAGTCCTGAACATTTTCAGTACTCTGTGAAGAGACTGAATAGTAAAACACACATTGGTTGCACAGACAGAAGTTCATCAGTTTCTATCTGCTAACCTGCCTCTAAACATACTTCTGAATTATAAATATATGCCTAAACAAATATGCCTTCACCACCATCCTGCCTGCACATTCTGTTTAACAAATGAATTAAGAAATCAGGAATTACAAAGATTCCAGATGACATCATTCCACTTTGACCACTGAAAGAACCTGAAAACCCCAACAAACCACACCACTCAAAACAGCACTCCATGAACGTTAACACAGGACACTATTCCTTGCTGAGCAGAAAACTGGGAATGCCACAAGCTTTGTGAAGAACAGCAGCTTTGGTTCTGAGAGCAACTCTCTCAGAAGTGCTCTGGCTGGCCCAGGGAGCATATGGAAAGCTAAGCAGAACCTACCTTCGTGCGTATTTTGTAACATCTGGAGTATTTTTGCCAAAACCTCTTACCCTAAGAAGATGCAAAACTTCAATGCTTCCAGTTGCACTGAGAATAATGGATGTAAATCAGGAGTCCCAAAACCCTGCCTGGAAATAAGTTGTGGAAGGTCTGCCTGCTTGTTGACTTGCAAGTCAGGAATTCCACAGAGAAAACCCCCTGTGCAGCTCCCTGCAGATTGGGTATGTCATCACACCCTTTCCAGATGAACAAACTGCATTAGGGCTGTGGAAGAGCACTGCCAAGCCAGGCAGGTAAGAGACAGAGGACAGCCTGAGAACACCATCCTGACCCAACATCATCATCTCTCATGGCAGACAACCCTATGGATGGAACAACTGAATTCCTGGAAGAAACCTGGAACTTTTTCTGTGAACATCAGGTAGTGCTTATGTTAATCAGTTCCTCAGTTAAGCTCAGACAACACATATGGGATGCAAAAGATGCACATTGTACAGCTGCCTGCCTCAGCAAGCCCCACCAGGAGGGCAGTAAAACAGCCAGGATTCATATTCAGTGCTCTGTGGAAGACAGCAATTTTGCCTTTGTGGGTTACACCAAGTATTCCAAACAGATTCCTTTTCCTCCTCCTCTCAAACAACACTGTTTCTTTAGGCCTCATTACTCACCTTTTATGCTGCAAGTTTGGAAATCTTGCTCTGGAGGGCTAAAGATATTTGCATAAGGATCTCTGCCTCAAGATAAATATTTTTAATTATCACAATAATTCAGATTTTTTTTGAGTACTGGAGAACTAGAGAATTTTTCACACTTCCCTTTTTAATGTATTTAAGTGAAATTTAGCGCAGAAAAAAAATGACATTTTACTAGGGAAAGGGAACTCGATGATCACCAGTAGGTTCCCATAATCTTGTTTTAGGAATATGCAACTGACTGGACTAAATCACTTCAACATACCAGACGTGGGATTCACCTGCCACATAAAGATCATAGAATCACAGCTACTCAGGACTGTCAGTCACATTAAAAAAAAAAATAATAAAAAAAACAAGTTACAGTTAATAAATTGCCTAAGCACTTCCAAGAGATATTACATTTTCCAAATTGCCCATCTGATACGTAGAGAGGAAATAAGGAAGTGATGAGCCTAAGATGGCTTTTAAAATGAATAAGCCAGGTAGTATCTATGAGTATTTATCTACATTTGAAAACAAATTATATACTTGCAGATGGTTCCTAAACTGAGCTTTCAAACACTACTTATTACAACATAAAAATTGTCAAACCACTCCAGCAAGCTGAAAAGTATTTCCTGAACAAACATTTCATATCCATTTCAAGGAAAATGGGAGGAAGGGTAATGGAAGAAACAAGATGCCACTCATACGGTAAGACATACAAAGTCTAGACAAGGAAAGGGAGGCTTACCTCTGTCAAAACACCTGGACAAGTAAAACCACTAAAGTTGCTTTCAAAGCTGTGTTTGTATTTCATTCATGTTCTTCCATATCCCCTTTCTTTTTCTATCCCTGACTCAAGCGAGATGAAACCCTTGGGGAAGAAAAAAGCATTTCCCAAACACATGCTCTGCACAGAGACAAAATCTGAGAAAGTATACACTTTAAAATACTTGTAAAAAATAAATATTTCTAGATGACACATTTTTATAAGTTTATTTTTTTTATTAGGGTTCTTCGTGGTATTTGTCTGCAAAAGTCACTGGCTTGACATGGTGGTGGTGCTTATTTCACAGAACCAAATTAAGCTGGCTACAGCCATGCTGAGAACATGTTCATAAGGGGGAAAAGTAACTGCCTGAACTTTCTGAGCTGCCAACTACAAAACAGCAACACAGCCAAAAGAAAACATCTCCCAGCTGCAAAAAAAACCCCTACAAATCTCTACTACAATGCTGGAAATACAAATGCTGGGAGTCTCAATGAACAAATTAACCCAATTACCTCAGAACACAATTAGTTCCATCTTCACAATGCAAAGTCAATAACAACTTTTACCTAATTTTGAGTTAGGTACATTTGCCAAGTCATTTACAGAACACTGACTAAACACTAGCCCAAATTCATTCTGGTTTTTTTATATGGTTCAATAAGATTTCTAGAGCTGACATACTGCACTTGCACTATATAAGTATAAGGACCCATCTGTACTATCAGTCTGGGTTTTATCCTTAATAGCTCTGAATCTATTGAAAGGTTCAAGGCAATTATTAGCCAGTGATACACTAGAACTCCTTAAAAATTAGTAGGCAGCTGGCAGATTTCACTAACAAAAGATAAACTCAGAGAACAAGAAGAACATCCACTGAAAGAGGCAACTTTTAAATTTTTCCCAATGACTCATAGGCTCTTTAGTATATTAGGTCACTCTGAATTAATTCAGAAAGAATTATCAAACAGTATTAAACCAATTTCTTTAAACTCCCTTAACTAGAAAATGGCATATATAAATTCCAGCACAGAAAGGAAACTGAACTGAAAAATATTTCTAACACAGGCTCTTTAGCTAAACTACGTCGTAAGTTTCCTGCTGTTCTTCCTCTGCATTTGAATATCAACTACAGAATATTATATGATTACAGACTTTACAGTAAAATATACAATAAAAAATGCTGTTGAATGATACACAATAAAATTAGTTTCTCTCTTTAGAGTGATTCTAATAAGGTTCAAGCACATGAATCTTCAAAACCACCAAAAAAAACCCCTCCAAAACTATGACAATTTAATTTCAAATATTCACATTTCTCAGGATCCAATGACAACAAAAGTTAATGAAATGACATAATGAGTGAGACTGGACGTCTATTAGTCAGCTGGACCACCCCACCCCCCCCAGCCCTAACCCCCCCTCAGTTTGTACTCTGTTGAAAGAAGAGAAACTGGCTCGTTGAAAGAAGACAAATTGGCTCGTTGAAAGAAGAGAAACTTTATGCATTCAACTGCATGATGCACTAAATACACCTAACATATAAATGTTGGTTACTGACTTCACACTGCATCTCTTTAGTTCTCCTTTCCAGCAGTTTTCTGGTAGACTTGGACTCCTGCTTCTGCTCTTGCTTTCTCTCCCATGCTGAATGGAAAATAGCTGGCTAAAATAATGAAGCACTCATTCTGAAGTTATGCAGTTACATATCAACTTCCCACTAGTGGTCCCTCATACTAGAATCCTACCTTATGCGCGTGACATAAACAGCAGAAAGCCACCAAAAATTATATTGAAGACTTGGGACCTGGGCACAGACTATGTTTTAAAACATAAAAACAGGTGTGATAGGTTATGGCTGCACTAAGTTTTTCCCCATTTAACATTTGAAGGCCTTGAAATAACTTCAAAAAGGCTTCAAATTTGTTTTCGGTATAACTACCATTCAGTTAACTCACTCAAAGTAAATTTGGCATTCAATTCATTAAGAATGCTTTAATCACTGTCTTCTTATCTTGCCATACAAGACCTTAGCAGTACAGCTTCAGTAAAATGAGTATGTTCCTCAGTGTATTCAAATTGTTAAATATGTAGAAATTTACTAAATGCTTCTATTTAACCATAAAGAATATTCTGATTTGTGCTTTATTTTTTACTTCCACAAAGTTCTTTAGCTGAAGAACAACAGCTGTAAAAACAGAAACTTACAAAATTAATTATAAAAAACATAATAAAAATTGCATGCTAAAAAACAAGCTTGAGAGATTAGGCTACTAAAAATAAATGTTTTCAACCTTCCAACTACCAAAAGTGATCGCTAAAAATGCAACAATATTTAAAATCTACAATCTCCACAGTTATTTTGCTCATTATCAGCTATGTTTCTTTATTAAGAATTTAATGCCTGACCCCTTCCCCCCGCCCAAGATTAAAGAAATACCCTTTATATTTTTTCCTTTGTCTGATAACTAGAAAACAGCCTCTATATCCAAGACCTGATCTAAAAGTTTACTACTTGACAAGTTTCTATTAGCTATCCATTTTTTCTTCATGTGGAAAGAGAACAAGATGATGAAAAGAGAGGCCATTTTTAAAAGCATGCATTTTTCTTTCTCTGCCCTTAGCACTTCTTTTCTCAGCATTAGCTTCCAGGAACTCACTTTTGTTTTCTCAGCTTTTTTCTGATGACAAGTCGTGTTGTGATAAGTCATATCAGGCTGCATCAGTCATGCAGCAAATACACTGAAATGCTGAAAAACACTTTCCCCCTCAAAGACATACTTACAGCAATAAAGAATTTAAAAGGAGTTTCACAGGAAAAATCATGCCTGCATGGTCTAGAAAAAAAAAGGTACAGCATTAATGGCCAGTTTAAACTCTACATACATTCTGGTTATTCACTGGAGATAAGCATAATTAATTTCTGATGCTTGTCCAAGAACAAAATTTCAGCCTGTCTTTTTGGTTTTATTTTGTATGTTTAAAGCCATTGGATAAAGAGGAGATGGCTCAGAACTGATCTGCATAAGGCAAAAGCAATAGATTTGAGAAATAGATCTGTGCATACACACAAACCTAGAAAACGTACAGCACATCACATACCTTAATATATCTCTTCCACTATCCGAAAAATGAAAAAAAATCAAATGTACAATTAACATACAAGATATTTGTAATGTTGGAGAACAAAGATCAAAAACACAACAGCCTTCATACAGGCAAGATATCAATGGTATGTTGTTAAAACTTTTATAAAATTAGGATCTGTAAAACAGTCTTCCTGAAACAGATACTGCATACAACCTGACACATAACTGTACAGTTCAGGGGGCTCATGAATTTCACCTCCAGAAACCTTAAATGATGCGGAACTCACCGCCATGACATGTGATGATCACAGCTGGATGTTTTCTTGCCCCATCTGACAACTTCCTCCAAAGACCATTGCTTCAAAACTCTTAAAATGATCCTGACAGAAGTCATTCAGTCTCTCTCTTCCTTCAGAGAAACTCTTCACAGCCTGTTGGAATTGTAATACTAGCAAGGCAGGGGGGCTTCTGAGATCTGTGATCAAAAGACCTGAGGTGTGGCACTACACCAGACGAGGAACTGCTAAGATTAGTGCAAAAAATGTGCTACATACCCTAACACAGGGGCTATCTTTACCTTGGAATGAGGAGCTGAAATAAAACTCACCAAACCAACTATTAAAATTCAAAAAGCCTCCCAAATTCACACCAATTCCCTCTTTTTTAAGAGGGAATTTGAATGATGTGTTTGAATATATGTGCTTCCAGCTCTTCATATCCCTTAGGTCTGTGCAGCAAAGGTACTACTGCACTGATGACCAGAGGTCTTGAAATCCTTGGCATTCACCCACCATGAAAGTGGTGCTGGGAGTGACACTTGACACTGAGATTGAGGGCTGGAGATTTCAGGAAAACCAGACAAACAGAAATCACAAAACATGTGATTTGTAAACTTGAGGAATCTGAGAGTGCAAAAACACAGTATAGGAGCTGGAGTGTTTGGGGATGACATTATTTGCAAAAACAGAGTTGGGCCAGGTTTGAGAGAGAAAATTTCTGCAGTTTATTGTTTTGTGGTGGGTAAATAGTGAGGGAAAGAAAAAGAGTAAATGATGTCTTCTGTCCACTACAATTTCTGGCTTTGCTAGAGAAGGCAATAATTAATTGAGAGCAGGTAAGCCATCAATAGCATTCTAGCATCAGTTCTTGCTGTGCTGCAATCACTTGTTCTTAGAGAAAGGCTCTGCAGCAACTAAGAAATACAGGCTTCCATTCCTCAAGGCAGAGTGATTACTGATGGAGAAAAAGCAGCTGTACAAGTTTTCCCATGATCTGTAACATCTGTGCACTATGCTGGGTACTCTTACTCGTACACCCTGTTGAACAGTTTTCATAAACAACACAGGACAAAAAAATCTTGTTATGATCTGACTGTAGAAATCTTATAGCAACTGTAGAGCTTATTGCAACATCCTTTTCCCAGACCTTGAGCAAGATAAACTTGCCTCAGCCAGAACTATCCTCAACAGTGAAGGTAAGATGGCTAATCTAAAAAGTCTTTTTGAAAGCATTTCCTCTCTAGTGAATCACATTTTCAAGCATTACCTGCTTTGTTTTCCCTTCCCCATCCTCCACTGTGAGCTCTCAGCCTTGCAGCAGGAATGGCAATAGGAGCATATCTATGATTATCCCACAGTGTTAAATTTTAAAATGAAAATTTATGACCTTTCTTCAATGATATCCCACAGAGGAAGGCTAGATATATCTGCAGAAAAGCATTATCTTCCTTCTATCTCCTTCTATCTCCTTCTACAAAATATGCAAAAATCCACAGCTGAACTAATCATATTGAGTAACACTGTTTTCCTGCGCTTCCAGTTAAAACTCACCCATTGATTTTTGTCTTATTATCACACTTCAAACCAGTGAGGACATTCTACAGTATCTGGTGAATATGGTCCTGATAGATAACCAAGTAATATAACTCATTTTGCACCACAGAGTACTTGTGGAAGCAACCTGTGGATTCCTTTCCCTTCATCACACAACTGTGTTAGTCTATTCCACCCACCAGCCTCAGTATTTTGTTCTAAGCAGCAGGGTAAATACAGACACAAAACTGAAGAAGCCTGCTGGCAAGATTAAGTTCACAGTTCACAGCTGTGTACAGACTCTTGGCTGCTGTTCTCACTTTTGCCTTTTCCTCCTGAACCAAATTATTTCCTATCTCAGAATTTTAAAAGGTCCAGACCATTTCATTTTTCTGTCCTCATCCCTTCCAGGGCTCAGAATAACTCAATGCTTCAGATCAGCTTCCCTGAATGCCATACTGCAGCATGCACTTTCTCACAAGATAAACACATTCAATGAATAAAAAAATGGTGTACTTGTTCAACATAAAATACTTTGCGTATACTTCTCAAGTGAGGGACTCAAGGAGTCACACATAATGGTTTATTACTACCATTTCTTATCCTTTTCTGAAATTTACACACCATACTCTTTTGACTTTGCTTCTAGCTGTAAATTCTCCTCACCTTTACTGCTCCAGATACTTCTGCCCTACCCTGCTGATGTTAGGGGACTCTAAAATCAGTCAATTATCAATCAAATTCACTTTCAGTCACAAAATAATTTAAAAATCACTTTTTTTGGAAAGAAGTGTGACCAACTGATTTAATACTACTTCTCTTTCCTGTAAGGTGTCAGTGTTTTTCTTATAAGGACCGAATCTAACATTGTTCAGGTTGCTGACTTTAACAGTTTATTATTATCAGACCTATTAGAATAGTAGTTTTGTACTAATAATGACAATCTTCTGTCTCTGGAGAATAGATAACATTTCAGGAAAGTCAGAATGAGCTTCATGCCCCAAGAAAGTCTCTTAGCTCCCATGCCATCAGTTCAGTGTTGAGTGCTACATTCCACAGTACAAGTTCCTTCTGCAAGGAAACCTGCAATGTCCCTCTGAAGCTGCAACAAAGCACTTGTCTAAACCTGCTTCTCACCTACAGCAACCTCAATCCAAATGTCTTCTGGAAATGAAACTGTAATAACACTGAAGATATCTAATTCACTGTGAATTAAAAGTCAAAGCTTTGTTAACATTTTAATCAAAAAACAAAATTATAATTGTATTAAATTTCAAGAAAGAAAATATTTATGGAAAAATTACTAAGGGTGCTATGACACTAATGCCATTGAAGGAGATAGGGGGAAAAAAATCTTGAATCACACCAAAAAGAAACCTGCCAGGTAACAGCCCAGCAGGCTGAACATACATCAAATTTGCATTATTCACCTACTGACCTAGCAGACTTTCCATTAGTCAGCAAAAGCAAAGGTCTTAGAGCCTCCATATTGTTTTGAATTAGATCAACTGTAATAGAGCAACTTTTTTCCCACATAAATAGGGAATCCTTAAATTAAACAATTACAGCCTTTACCTAATCCAAAGTCACCAGTGGAACTAACAGTCTAGAACAGTTTCATGTCTCCTAATTCTGACAAGAATTTGCACCATATCTTGCCTTCAGTATTGGGGTGTCCTGTCAATCAGAGGTACCCCCTTTTCAGCTCTACATCCGATTTAGCCTCTGTGCTGTGCCAGCTGCCCAGGCGCTGGCAGGTGAGCTGTAGGTGACCCTTGTGAGCAGAGACAGCGCCAGCACAGCTGCTCCAGCCAGCTCCAAGGGACCCACCTCATTGCACAGCTGAGCTTGGTAGCCAAGATCACAGAATCACCAATTGTCAAAAGTCATCTTTAAAGGTCAACTACTCCAACCATCCTGCAATGATCAGACAGATCTTCAGCTAGGACAAATTGCTCAGAGCCTCTTCATACCTAACCATGAATGTTTACAGAGATGTGGCATCTACCACCTCTCTGAAACACTTGTCCCATTGTTTAACTATCCTTATGCAAAAAACTCCTTCCTTATACCTAGTCAAAATTGACCTTCTTTAGTTTAAAACCATTACCCCTTGTCATATCACTATGGGTCCTGCTGAAAGGAGGTGTTCTATGTGCTGGATCTGAGAATTCCCTACAGCCCATGACAAAGACCATGGTAAGGCAGCTGGAACCAGCAGCCCATGGAGGTCCATGGTGGAGCAGAGATCCATCTGCAGGAGGACCCCAGGTAGATAAGCCCTGGAGAAAGCTTCAACCCACAGCAACCCCATGCCAAAGAAGGGTCTCAGCAAGAGCTGCATCCTGGAGCCCACACAGGAGCAGGTTTTCTGGCAGGATCTGTGACCCATGGGGGACCCTTCCTCAAGCAGTCTGTTTCTGATGGTCTGCATCCCATGATGAGGACCCAAGCAGCAGAAAGGGAAGTGCATGAGGAAGGAACTCCAAATTAGGAATTGACTACAATCCCATTACCAATTCCCCCACACCACTTGGGAGGAGGACACAGAATAGCTGGGAGTGAAGCTGAGTTGGGAAGGGAGAGGTGGTTTAGGTTTTGCCTTTTTTGTTCTGACAATCCTACTCTACATTTTTAATTGAAATAAATTAAATTCTTTTCCCCAAGTCTGTTTTGATCTTGTCTGTGATGCTAATTGCTGAGTGACTTCCTCTTCCCATCTTGATCCACAAGCTTTTCCATCTATTGTCTCTCCTGTCCTGGTGAAGAGGGAGAGTGACAGAGCAGCTAACAGTCTCCCAAGGTCAGCTCCCAAAGATTGTTTCCTTTCTCAGTCAAGTAGATTTACTGTCATCAGAACAATGCAAGAATAAAATAAGAAATCCCCAGAAAATATTTTTATAGCATTATAAATTCTTAGCATTTTAACTTTTATAGAATAAATTATTGTGTTTTCAAAAGGAAAATATTTCACAAGGCCTGAAATAAAGTAATTTCAGTATTTCCTTAAAATTGAACTGTCATTTAAGAAAATCAGAAACGTCTACAGCTATTGTAATTCTCTTATCTCAGGCAAGGGCCAAAAAAGACTAAGTATACAATCTAAATCATCCAGACTGTTAAACAGTCACTTGAGACAAACTATTTAGCACTTAATGAGATAAAATTAGGAAGACTAAATCTAATTAAAGTCTTTTAAAGAACAGCCCACAAGTGGCTGCCTCATCACAAAATTTGTAGTTATCATCAAAACCAGAGAAACACAGATTTTGAACCATCAAAGACTTCTGACTACAAAACAATTTTACACTTTTTATTCTCTTCTCCCAAAATTCATTGAAACTATAATTTTTAAAAAATATGCAGCAGATTTATACTTCATAAACTTACAACTGTAAAGAAAAGGAGAATGTAGTATCTATTAGCAGAAACACAGTCATTTCTAGTACTACTGTTAGGGTTTCTTTAGACTTGGCATCAGCAGTTTAGACTTTCCTATGCTGGTGGGTTCTAATAAATCAGTCACAGATTTAGAAAACTATGTCAGTTATTGAAACATACCCCCTGTCCTTACTTTGATGTTACCTACAGGCTTAAAGTTCCATGTGTGACAAACTCCAGCATTTTACTACTGTAAGAAATCCTTCCTTCTAAGAACTATAAGCTGGTTCATATCTTCATTGGAACTAAAAATGAACTGCCTTTGAATTTAGCTTCAAATTAATGACAAACTCATGTCTGAAACAGTAATGGCTTTGGTACAGATTAAAGCCCTTCTGCATGCCCAATGTTTCTTAAAGTAAAAGGGAATCCTACTTCCAAAACCACATCACAAAATCTGTTGTATATGAATGGCAAATAAACATCTAAGGTGTTACATAAGAAATATAGCAAATTTTCTCATATAACCCTGTTCCACACACAGACTGCAGGAAAAGTGGCAAAACAGTGGCATCAGCAGATCTGGTACTGTTCAGAAGCTCGGCTCTAATGAGGCTCCATGATTTGAGTGCCTGGAACTGAAAGGAGTGCCTTGGACTACATCCAGCTGTGGGCACAGATCATACAGGATTTTGTTCGGAGGAATAAACTTCTACATGTATCAGCATTCTGCAACATTCTATTAAGGAATTAGGAGTTAAGGGAAGACAGCTGCTGAGGATGATACCATTATTGGTCCCTGTGGTAGCCATTTAGCCCAACATCCAGATATTAATGAGAGTTTGGATAAAGCTGCTACAAGATGTAGAGTGATTTATAAGGAGTATCATTCTTCATCATCTGTTTTACATGAATTCTTGTATCTGTCTGTTTTGATAGGTGTTTATGCTTTCCTGTTCCATGTCTATGTCCAGCTGATTTTGGAAAATGGAATTTTTTAGATTTACACATCTTTCCAAGAGTTCTGCACTGGTTATTCAAACCATATTTTTGAAACATATGTAGTTGTTTCCACCACTAGGAGATGAGGGAAGCAGTCAACTTAGTTACACCCAAAGCTGATGGTAACTTCACATAGGTATTTCAGCTACACTCCATCTATTCCAACCATTAAGAGCATCTCCTTTCCCTAGAAGCCATTTCTCTCCATGCTGTTCCTGATCCTTCCCATCTATTCACTTGACTCCATCTGTCTAAAACTAACCTCAAAGACTAAAAAATGCTTCAATACAAACTGATTACGATACTGTTATTCTGACAAGAAGTTCAGAAAGCGAAATAAACTTTGTAACTTGCATTTTTATTTATTTTATTAAGTTTCAAGAAAACAACAATATTTTTCATCTTGATCAAAACCATAAGCAGCTGCAGCTTTAAAACCCCTGAAATATGCAAACAAATGTCATATAAAGTACTGTAAGCAAGGCTTGTGATATTCAATCACTAAGTTGTAAGGACAGTGAAAAAAGATGATTTGGGATGGAAAGGTGATTACAAAAGAAAGTGATCGTTTTTGTTTGTTTTGATGAGGTTTTTTTTGTAATCACAAGCATACAGAAAGGGATAAAGAAGCAGTAGGGAACAATTAATGCAAATCAACTAGCACTAGAAAAGAGAATGAGTATACACTACATT